>NC_133618.1:593298554-593611054 GCF_048593235.1 Sminthopsis crassicaudata | reverse complement strand
CAAGTCAAAGTAAGTCACAGGACCCACTTTCTTGTGCTGTCATAACTGGGTGCTCCCTAATGGGGGGCAGATACCTTGCTCCAGGGGCCAAGTGACTAGTGCCATGCAGGCTTCCCAGAGTCTAATCACATGTAGCAGCTATCAGTCTTCCCCAAGAATTCAAAAAGCATGTTTTAAAAACTGTTTGGGCATTCCCTTCCCCCCTCTTTCCCTCTCTCCTTCCATTCCTTTTTCACTGCCTCCTTCTCTTTCTCTATGTCTCTCTGTTTCTGTCTCTCTCTCTCTCTCTATCTCTCCCTCTCTCTCTCTGTCTCTCTCTCCTCTCCATTCCCCATCTTCATTCAACTTCAACTCCCATTCTACCCACCCCTACTCTCCAGGTGACCACAACTTCCTCATGTTACACTGAAATGCCAACTGCAGCAGAATGCCCACCCTCAGTTTGAAAAAAAAAATACAAAGGGGAATACATTAACACGCAGCTGCATTTAACCTCAGTCTTAAGGACTGCTGGTGGTCTATCAGGCTTGGCTTCCTGGGCCAATGTTCCCATCCTCCAGTTTGCCTGATTCTGTGCTAAACTTGGGGCAATATTAGCTGGGGGGGAAAGGAACTGGATGGAATTATCACTGAGGTGAAGGGATCCAGTTTTTTAAAAGGCACAAAATGTATTCTGCCTAGTTCAACTCGTAAAATCAGTCTGTTTCATATACCTACATGCTGTTCCAGCTTTCGAAAATGCTAATACTGCTGACCAGTGGCAGATAAGATCAACTGCAAGTCTGACTTGCAAGACCCTTCCCAAAGTATTCTAGACATTTTTCTAATAACTCTGAAAAGTCAAAAGACCTCTCGTACTATCTTTAAATGTACTCTGTAAAAGTGAATTATAGTCACAATATTAACATTGTCTGTAGCTCGTTAGTGTTCCCAAAGGAAGAAAAATCCCAAGGATCCTTGTTAGCTCTCTTAGTTTATAATGCTGTGCTACAGATCAAGAGTAGAACTAAGGAGACTTGAGTTACCTCTTACACTCCCATTGGAGGTTGATGTGAACTAAGAATTCATAGAGCATACTTGGGACGATTTGAGTCAACTTTCCTCCCAGGGAGATTGATCTGGGTTTCGACTATGGGCCCTTTGGGCTTAGAGAAAATAAAAATAGTTTTATAGTTTTAAGAATTGGGGAGGGAATTCTAACGACCCCAGGGAATTTCCTTGATACTGCTCTTAATCTCCTTGCCAGTGGCTTTTACCTTTCTGATTTTCACCACCTTGGGAACCATTTTTACCTAGTATTTTTTGGGTATATTTTTTATTCAAGGAACTGCTTATCTATTAAAACTTCTGGCACTGAGTAATCCATTATACCTGTAATGGAATCATGACCACGATTACTTGGGAAAGTTGACTCCAGATGTGATATCAGTTTTAAAAATTAATATTACAGGGTTTCTTAAACTTTTTCCACTTGTGATTCCTTTTTGCCTGAGAAATTTTTATGTGAGGCTAGTTATATAGATATATAGAATAGATATTCAAATCAAACATTTGCTAATTATAAATCATAATTTCACAACCCCCACATTCAGTTATGTGGCCTCATATGCTATCTTAAGCCACAGTTTAAGAAGCTTTGTCCTACTGCACAGCCTGAAGAAGGCAATTTACCTTTAGTACATTGATCAGATAGGCCAGTTCAGCCCCCACTACCCGGATATTGTTGGTTGCTTGTGCATATCTCGTTCGTGCACCCTTTTTCCAGTCAATACAGAAGCAGTTCACTTTTTCCACCTGAAACATTTGCTAGAGAAAACATACAGCAGTAAATAAATAAATAACTCAACCAAAAAAAGTAGTCTTATAGACCAGGTTACTTTAGCATCTCTTTATTTGACAGAGTAAGACTTGTTTGCTTGTCAACAGCATTCATTCTTTTGTTTTTTAAAACTCCCTCCAAATTCTTTTTCTTGCTTCAAGAGAACAATTGAGGAGTAGATATTTGGGATGTAACCTTCATGTAACTTAATTTAGACAACAATTCTCTTTCCTATGTATTTAGGATACTTGGAAATTTCAAGTCAGGTTATTCTGGGACAGCTCTAAAACCATGACATAGATAGTGAGCTTCATGCTGACTAAGTGGGAATCAAATTACAGACTCATAAATTGCTAGAAATATAACAATCTTAGAGACCAGCTCTCTCAGTTCCTTCATTTTATAGATAAGGAAACAGAGATTCAAGCAGGAAGATGTATTTGAGACTTTGGAGAATTTTGGAGCTGAGCTATATCCAAGAAATCACCCAGCCCAACTGTCATTTCATAGAGAAATTTAGGTGCATGAAAGTGACAAGATTTGCCCAAGTTTACCCATCTAGTCAGTCAAAATAAGGACAAAATCTTGAGAGAATGGCATAGATTGATAGAGAATGAATGTAAAATTTCTTGAGAGCAGAATGACATTCATTTCTGGTATCACAAGAATTTCACAGCGTTGCTGGTACAAAGCATCTTAATAAATGCTTGTGGAAGGGTTGATAGATTGACCTCCAGTCTCTTGACTCCAAAATCAGTTTTCTTCCTATTGAACTAAAGTTGTCTTAATTGAAAGGAAGTTGATAACTAGACAATTGAGGTCTCAGACCAGAACTCAATTCATTTTTTTAAAAGTCTGTTTCCCTGTTAATAGTATTAACTACATGCTACGTGTGGGTATGTGCTAGGAAAATGCTGTGGCAGATATTTCTGTCACAGGTTTAACATTTTTATGACAGGTTAAATCAGTCAAGGCAAAACGGGAGGCTTTTGTATCATTAGGCACAGCAGGATAATAGTAAAATTACAAATTCTGAGAGCAGATTTGTAGGATTTCAGAATGATGCCTTATCTTTACTCTCCCCTTCTTTATAATCACCAAAACAAAAGCATCCAAACAGTTCTGGGGATCTTTGGCTGACGTTTATGCCTACAGGGAGAAAGAAAGGAGCTATCAGAAATTTTCCCTGCCTCTAACTCTTGTTTGCTCACCATTAACTTTCTCTCATGAAGACCAGAACCACAAAGCATGAGTAAGTAAGCCATAATAAAGTTATAAGGTAAAGATTCCTACAGCATGAGAGGTAGGTTAGTTTGTCAATATAAAAGTTTTTGTAGAATTTTTTGAGATTTGAACATGATTTGGAAATATTTATGATTGAATTAGAAGATTGTGGACATAAGGATAATCTTAATCATACCACATAATCACTATTAAAAAAAATCCATCACCTAGAGATCCATTTTCTGGTAATGAGTTTGTGCCTGGTCAGCTAAGCTATCTTTAGATTAATTCAATTCAATTCAGTTCATTATATTCATGAAATTCCTGCTGTGTTTCCAGCACCGAATGAGGCACTGGGACATACAGTCTATCACCAGGCTTAGTTTTGAACACTTTGCATCTTGTCTTCCATTGACATAACCTTTGAGAATATAGCATCACACTATGTCAAGATGAGCACCAGCACTAGACTTTAGTGGAAGCTTACCTATATCATTTGTTACAGGTCGCCTCACTTGATTTTCATGCCAATTCTAAGAGGCAGGTAGCACAAATGTTATTATTCCCACAGAATAGGAAAAAATTCAAACAAACTGGTTCAAAGAAGTCAGAAAATCATGGATTAGGAGGGAGCTTAAAGCTCATCTACTCTAGTTCTTTCTTCTTCTAGATGAGTAAATAAGTCCAAAAGAAGGTAAATGATTTATTTAAGGTTACATAAATAATAAGCAGCACATTGGGGGTTCAAATATATGTGTTTTTATTTCAAATACAAAGCTCTTTATACTCTCTTGTAACATACTTCCTACATTAGCCCCCTTTGTCTGGGATAACACAGATGTCATGCCAAGAATTACAAAGGAAATTTTGGTCATTATGGCTATGGTATTGGAGAGTGAAATAGCAAGATAAAGGGAAAAGATTTATGGGAGCAACTAGAAAATAAGAATTTTTTAAAAGTTAATGTAATTAGGAAGAATTGGCTAGAGGAACTGCTTGATTTGATTGCCAAATCAACACAGAACAACTACATTTATTCTATTTAGAGAGGAGATAAAAGAGAATTGAGTCTGATTGAGAGGAAGATTCAAAAGATTAGCATAGCACTTGGAATCAATGGATTTGAGTTCAAACCTTGAGTCATTTTTCCTTTTTCAGAAAAATAAGAGGGTCAGACATATCTATTTCAGTCACTTTTCAGTTCTAATACCTGGGAGGAGTAAACAGGAGGAATTGAAAGAGAGAGGACTGTCTCCTTTCTTTATAGGAGAGGAAACATAAAATTTGTTTATGGTTTTTACTGAGACTTTTAGGATTAACCTTACACCCATTATACAATCATTAGATTATACACTCTGTGAGAGCAAGGACCATCCTTTTGACTCTTTTGGTATCCTCAGTACTAAACACAGTGTCTGGAACATGGCAGGGGCTTAGTATATGTCTATTGACTAAATGACTGATCCTCTCCAGTATTTTAGCCAGTGCAGAAGTGTCCCTCCATCACTGGGGCTATTATTTGGGTGATCAGTAAATCTCTGAATCATCAAGGATCACATGTGGTAATCTGTATTTGCTTCAAAACAGTATACAGCAATCGTGATCTCAGCCACTCTGTTGCTTTGCAATTTGTGCATAGCACTGGCATAGACTATTGCCATCACCACTGAGCTGTCCAGATTGATGTGGAGCAGATTTCATGCAGGGACTCCTTGTGCAGGATTTGCTTTGAAGACTACATGGTAAGTGAGAGAAAATCAGTTGTGATAAAATGGGGAATTAATTGTCCTTTACTAATCTGACATGTTCCCATTAGTGATATAAAAACACTATTATTCAGGAACAAAAACTTTTTCAAAGGATATTTCATCTGTCAGTCCCAGAGCTGTCCAAGTAAGGATTCAGAATCACACTCTAATACATGCTTGAATCTATTCCTTGGAAGCTGATAGAAGCTCTGTTGCCTCAAAACTTTAGACTAAAACCTTACAGCACCAGATGTCTGCCTCCTACCTTGCACATGTCTTTCAACCAGGATTCTTCCCCCTTGTCTATGAAGCCATGGATGATAAAACGAGTCTTCCGATCCATTTTGAAATTTGAACTCTCAATGGTGGATGGATCATCTGGAAGGATAGTCTGTTTCAAACAAAATGGAGTAGAAATTAAGTATTGCCTTTCCTAAATCTGTAGCTGTTCAATCTAGCAAATTAGTTCACGGACCTAACAAAACTAAAGACATGAGTTCAATCCCTGGAATGGACAGTTTTTTGTAACTTGTCCCTCATCACAGACTATACCCTTCATTCAAAAAATCCATCTTTGAAATGCCTGTTCTTGGTCATAAGGGTGACTTGGAAAGATTTTATAGATGACTGCATGTAACCTCATTCCAACGATGAAAAAATAATTTAAAAAATCAGATTCTAAGAATAATAGGTCCTTATGGTTAAGCAGCACCAGCCACTACTTAGTGCAGCACCAGACATGAAGGTCCCTGGTGAGATTCAGGGCAACAATAATCTAGTATCAGGTAAACAACTAGGGTACAGCTTCTGGCACAAGAAATCTGGGACAGTGCTCCTTCTACTCTAGGAACAGAGCTTAGATTTAAAAGAAAAGGAAAAGGTTAAAAAACAAGATGAACAAAAAACAACAAAAAAGAATCTGCCTATAGAAAGTTATGGTGACAGAGAAGATCAAGACACAAACTTAGAAGAGAACAGCAATGTCAAAATACCTTATAAGCAAAAGCCTAAAGAAAAATGGGAAATGGTCTCAAACTCAGAAAGAACTGATAGAAGATCTCAAAAAGGAGCTTAAAATCATGTAAGAGATGTAAAAGAAAAAAACTGGGAAAAAATGAGAGTGATACAAGAAAATTATGAAAAAAGAGTCAACAGCTTAAAAAGCAGAATTGCTCAAATGGGTGCAGAAGGAGAAGAGAGGTAGAATGGGGCAAATTTATTTCACTTCAGGAGATGCAAAAAACCTATTAGAGTGAAGGTAAAAATGGGAGGGTGGGTAATGGGTATCTTACCCTCATCAATATTGACTCAAAGAGGGGATAATATACACAACTGTTGAATATAAAAATCTATTTTATCCCACAGGAAAGTAGAGAGGAGATTAAATAAGGAAGGCTACTCTGACAGAAAAGAGGGCAGACCAGGGACGGTGGTAGATAGCTGTAAAACACTATTAAGAAGGGAAAGAGTAAAAGGAGGGAGACGGCAAATAAGATGAGGGAGGGGAATACACAATAATCATAATTGTGAATGTGAATGGGATGAAATTTCCCATAAAACAGAAGCCAATAAAAATGTGGATCAAAAACCAGAATCCTACTTTATGTGGTTTATAAAAAACATGCTTGAAACAGACAGGTATACACAGAGTAAATATAGAGCTAAATCTATTATGCTTCAGGTGAAGTTAAAAAAAAAAAGAAAAAGCAGGATCAGCAATTCTGATCTCACACAAAGCAAAAATAGAACAAATTAAAAGAGATAAGGAAGGAAACTTTATGTTGTTAAAAGACCATAAACAATGAGGAAATATCAATACTAAACACATGCACCAAGTGGTATAGCATCCAAATTCTTAAAGAAGTCAAGTTAGTTCATGACCAAACAAAAGGTAGAGAGCATTA
The DNA here is from genome assembly GCF_048593235.1 of Sminthopsis crassicaudata. Lineage (NCBI taxonomy): Eukaryota > Metazoa > Chordata > Mammalia > Dasyuromorphia > Dasyuridae > Sminthopsis > Sminthopsis crassicaudata. Next base: position 593,604,359 of record NC_133618.1, on the reverse strand, counting down.
CAAAATGTAAAATAGATAATTTTGATTATATTTAAAAAGTTTTTGCACCAACAAAACCAATGCAACCAAGTTTAGAAGGAAAGCAGAAAGCTAGGAAACAATTTTTATAGCAAGTATCTCTGATAAAGGTCCATTTCTCAATTGCATAGTGAGAGCTGAATTAAATTTATAAGAATATAAGCCATTTCCTAATTGAAAACAATGAAAGGATACGAAGAGGCAGTTTTCAATTAAAGAAATCAAAACTATCTATAGACATATGAAGTACTTCAAATCACTTTTGATTAGAGAAATACAAATTAAAGCAGCAATGAGGTACTTTGTCACAACTATTAGTTTGGCTAATATGACAAAAAAATGAAAATGATACATGTTGGAGAAGATGTGGATAAATTAGAATACTAATGCACTGTTAACATCCTGGAGAACAATTCGGAACTATGCCCAAAGGGCAACCAAACTGTTTATATCCTTTGATCCAGCAATACCACTACTAGCTGATATTTCCAAAGAGATCATAAAAAAGGGGAAAGGACTTACATATGCAAAAATATTTATAGCATCTCTTTAAGTGTTGGAAAAATATTGGCAGCTGAGGAATTAGCCATTAATTGGGGATTGGCTGAGCAAGCTGTACTAAATGAATATAATGGAATACTACTGTGCAATAAGAAATAATGAAGAGGTAGAATTCAGAAAAACTTGGACTTACATGAATTGATGCTGAGTGAAATGAGCAGAACTGGAACAACATTGTTAATATCAGCAATGTTGTATGATGTTTAACTCAGCTATTCTCAACAACACAATGATCCAAGACAAAACAAGGATTTATAAAGGAATATGCGATCCACAACAAACAAAGAACTGATGGGTTCTGAATGCAGATTGAAGCACATTCTTTTTTACATGCTTTGTTCTCTTTTTGCATTTTTTTCCTTTTAATCTGTTTGTTCTTTCACAATTGTGACTAATAGGGAAATATGTTTTATATGCTTGCACATATATTACCTATATCAAATTGCCTATAATTTTAGGAAGATAGCAGAGGAAGGAAAAAAAGTTTGGAACTTAAAATCTTGTAAAAAGTAGTGCTAAACATGTGAAGAAAATGAAACATTGAAAATTAAGATGAATTAAGTTATAAAAAAGTAAAAATACCAGGTCTTATTGCGGGGAAAAGGGTAGGGACAAAAAAGTAATGATATCATGTTAAGCTTTCTAAACCCCATGGAAAAGTGCTCCTATCCACAGAAATAAGAATCAAGGAACTATGAGACTTAAGTTAAAATATAAAAGGAAAAGCCAATCTTTGTCCTCTAATATGGAAGCTGATAAAAATTCCTTGACAGCTGTGTACAAAGATAGTTAGCTATTGTAGTCAGATGGATGGATGAGAAGATAGATGGGCACTTCAATATTATGGAGAAATGTGTATCCATTGCATTCAGACTTCCTTATCTAACTACCAAACCTTTTTCTTATTGCATCCCTACTTTTGATGGAAAGGGTTCAGTTGATGCTATTAAACATGTGAGAATTTATACAATATTGTATGTACTATATTTTCTCCAAGTCTAAACTATTACTTCATATATCTCCAGTATGACTTTCAGAGATTCCATCCACATGAAATGTAAGCTTCCTGAAGGATTGTTTTTTCTATCACATAGGGGGAACTTAAGTTTTAAGTTGATTTAATCATACATGCAAAAATTATACTTCACACAATAGCCTATATTAAAATGGATAAGCAAGAAACCTTTATTTATAGACTCCAAGTAGGGCTCCTTGAAATAGCAGGTCCCTGAATACTTATAAGGGTTCTTTAATAGAGCATTTACTAGTTAGAAATAAGAGTTAGAAAGGACATCAGGACCATTTATTCCAATCTTCTAATTTTGCAAATGAGACTAAGGCCCAAAAAAGAAAATTACTTACCCAACATCACAAAGTATCAGAACCAGGATGAGATTCTATGTCTGCTGGTACCTTGCCCAGGGCTCTTTCCACAGCGCCATGATTACTATGATGATTTTTGCTATTATAATATCACTATCACTTTGACATCAAAGAGAAACAATCTGTTTATTTCTATAAATTAATCTTACTTGGAAGTTGTTTGGATTTTCATTGGTGTAGAGAAGGAAACGGATATTGATCTCCTCAGGAGACCAGGGAAGTACTTTAAAAGGTCTCTGGAGTGTTCCAGCCCATGGTTTGTCATTTGAAAAACAGCCAAGTCTTCCAAAACATATCTCTTTCCCTGTGGCATGGGGATAAAAAGCAAGACATTACTAACTGACATTTATATAATGTCTTAAAGTTTGCACTCTACACTCTTTATGGAGAGCATTGCATTGGAGCTTCACAATAATACGATGAGATAGGTACTATAGATTTAAGATTTTCATTTTATACATAAGGAAAGGAGACTCATAGAAGATTAGTGTTTGCCTATTGTTACATAGCTAGTGAGAGTTCAAAGCAGACTTCAGATCTTATTGATTCCAAGACCAGCATGCTATATACTATGTGCTTTTTAATTTCTGGTATTCAGAAGGAATACATAATGTCATTTTAGTCATCATTTAGTGTCATTTTAGTGATAAATGGAATTTTTGAAAATAACTAAGACAACTTGGAAATAATCCAGGATTATGGCCTTGAATTTTTACAAACTATTTTTGTTAGATTGTTTAAACAGACCTTTCATTTAATGAGGTTCATTGAGAATTAGTGAAATTTTCTGTTGCCAATTTAAGCAAAAATTATTTTACAATTATAATAACAGCTTCAATTAAATAGTCAAATTAACAAGCATTTATTAAGCACCTACTATGTGCCAATCATTTATAGTTTTTTCTTCACAATATCTCTGTGATGTTGGATGTGATATATTACAATTCCAGTTTTATAGATGAGAAATCAGGCTCAGAAAGGTAAATAAATTTGTTCACAATCACAACCAAATGCAATTATTGAATTCCTAATGTATACCAGGCATTATCAACTAATGAGATTATCTTCTTCACGCTTATAACAATGATTTTATATATGTGTGTATATGTGTGTGTGTACACACACACACAGAGCAATCATTTTTGCTTTGGCCAGAAACTCTGGGGGTCTTCCTCTATGGATTTATTTATGTTTTTTATTTATTTAGATTTTTTGGGCTATGTGAAAAAGTAGATTCTTTGCTTCAACTGCTACCTAGTCTTAATCACTGAATGAGTGCAGCCACGGTCAAACTGAAACCTGATGAAAACCTTAGCTTAAAAAGTCCAAGGGTTCTCTGGAGGAGAAAGAGAAGCAGGTGACCTTGCTTTAAATCCACTTCACTTGCATGTCATGACATCATGTTCCTGATGATGTCTCTTTCAAGAACAAAGGACAAACAACAACAAAAAACAACTCTCTTTCTCTCTGTCTCTGTCTCTCTGTCTCTCTTTCTCTCTGTCTCTGTTTCTGTGTCTCTGTCTCTCTCTCTCTCAGAGAAAAAGCTATTATTAATATTACTGTTTTACAGATGAGAAAACTCAGGTCAAGAGAGGTTAACAATTTGTCCAGGATCACATGGTTCTTAACTATCTGACACAGAATTTAAATTCAGATTATCCTTAATCCAAGTCCAGCACTCTTTCTAATTTATCACTCTACCTTATAAAGAAAGACATTTTAATTTAAAAATAATAATATAAATTTTAAAAAAAACTGGTTCATAGACTTAGAGCTGGAATAGACCACAAAACCCCTCCTCCTCCAGGTAGCTTTCCATAATTAATTCTTTTAAAGAATATATTTTAAGGGCCTGTCGTATGTAAAGCACTGTTCTAGGCATTGGAGATTCAATTTTTTAAGAATGAGGGCCATTTTTTATTGATAAATGATGAAAGGATATGAAATGGTAATTCTCAAGGGAAAACACTCAGGCTACCTATAGCCATATGAAAAAAAAATAACTCAATCACCATTAATAGCAAAAAATATATAATTTTTATATTTTGCCTCATACCTATAAGATTGGAAAAAATGACAAAAAAGGAAAAGGAAAATGTTAGAGGGGTTAAGTGAAAAAAAAAAAAAAAAAGCACATTCATGTATCGGTAAACACAATAATTCTAGCAAAATATTTGATCCAGCTGTCCCATCACTAGGCCAATGCCCAAAAGAAACCAAACAAAACCATTAAAAAATGTGTAAATGAACAAAAACATTCATAATATCTCTCTTTGGTAGCAAAAAAAAAAATTAGTAAACTAAAGAGATGCTCATCATGTAAAGAATGGTTGAATAAATTGCAGTATATCAATGTAATGGGCTATTCATGTAATGTGGGACATGAGTTTAAAGTTACAAAGACTCATCTTCCTTGGTTCAAATCTGGCCTCAGATATCTACCAGCTGTGTGATCCAAGTCATTTAACCCTATTTGTCTAAGTTTTCTCATATGCAAAATGAGCTGAAGAAGGAAATGGAAAGCCATTCCAATACCTTTGCCAATAAAACTCCAAATTGGGTTATAAAGAGTTGGACAATACTAAAACAACTGAACAACAAATTTTACTGTAAGAGATGAGGAAATAGGTGATTTCAAAGAAATTTAGAAAGATTTATTTGAACTGATGCAGAATGAAGGAAACAACATCAGAACAATTTATACAATAATATAAAAATGAATGATTTTGAATAATATTATAAGCTGACTGAGAATGAAATTAGCAGAACAATTAGCAGTAGAACAATTTTTACAATAATAACTCCAAAGACAAACAATTTTGAAAGTCATAAGAAGTAGGGTCAATACAATGATCATCTATGTTTCTGGAGATCAATGATGAAACATACTATCTACTTCTTACAGAGAAGTGATAGATTTAGGATGCAGAATAATTTTATAGTGTATATATAAATATATATATATATATATATATATATATATATATACACACACACACACACACATACATATCTCCAAAGCAAAACATATCCAGAAAAAATGCAAGGGGGGTGAAGACAGAATCTTTGAGCATATTAAAATTTAGGAGTCAGGTTTACATTTTGGGAGGGAAAGGTAGAGAAAGGAGGAACAGTCAAATAGGTAAGTGAAGAACTAGGAAAATCAGATATTATCTAATACCCTGAAAGAAGGCTTTCAATGAGTAGTCAATGAGAAAGTTGATTGAAAAATGACATTTTATTAATTAATTATGTGTTTATTATTCAATATTTAATTATTCATGCTATGCTACATTGATGTTCACCTTTTCAAACTATGCTTCAGATTGGTTTTTTTTTCCTTTATCAAATGAAACTCTGAGGAAATCCTAGTTCCTGAGGCCTTTTTTTTTTTTTAGGTAAACAAGACATTGATCCAATATCCTGAATTTTTGTCTTCTTATTTGCACCTCTTTTAGCAAAACCTCAAAATTTAAATCTATCTTTATATGTCTACTAGATGGCCAGGATGATAAATGAACAAAATTCTTGCTGTAGCTCCAAGTGAAGGGAGACCTTTGCACTTAAAAAACTGTGTTAAGAATAACATTTTCTACCACATACTATGGATGTTCTTTTCTTTTGTCTGAGTATCTGACATATAAACATCAGTAATAATTCTAGTGATAGCCATGAGATCTTTGACTGAAGGTATTTTTCTGAAATGTACTATAGATCATCATCCTAAATAACTCAAACATTATTAAATTCTACTAAAAGAGATATAAACATTATACTCACCTCTTACTGTGGCCAGGAAGAAAAGTGTAATGGTCCAAAATTGCAACATCTAAATGAATTTTAAAAATTTTACACATATATATGAGTCTTATAAAAAGCAAGATTGCTTTTAAAGATCTTATTTATTCCATGTATTCTGAAGTAATGTTTCTGACATTTCAAAATTGTTAGAAATAATTGTAAAAAAAAGGAAAAAAAGAAATAATTGTGTTATAATATCACAATGTGTTTATGAAATAGTGTATCAGACAATCATAAAATGTTAGATCTTGAAGGATCGTAGAGTTAAAAAGGACATAAGAAATAATTCAATCCAATTTTCTTACTTTACAAATGAAGGAATTAGGAAACAAAATTGGACAATCAACTAATGGCAGAACTGGAAATATAATCCAGATCATTAGACTTCCGGTTTCCTTCCACCATACAACATTTCTTCCCTTCTATACCCCTCAGTTTTCCCTAGAAAACAGAATTCTAGTCTCTAAGCTTAAGCAAGATTCCTGGACACACTGCAAACTTCAACTTACTGTGCAGTTCCAACTGGTCCCACCCACAACTGTGCAGGTGGCTATGTCTTTTATAACCAAGCTTTTCTCCTTTGGACTTTCCAGGGAAAGAACATGGAAAGATAGAAGGGGACACGTGTACACTTTAACCTTCAATTATCATAAACACATAAAAGTTGATTGCCACAGTAAGCAGAGCTGTTTATAGAATGAGGTTCTAAGAAAGGAAATCTGGAGGCCTGGATGAAAAAAGCGACTTAGTTAATCTGAATTGATTATCTCATTTTCGGAGAGGTTTGATTATCAAGGTGATATTTGCTTTAGAATCTTCATGCAAAGCCCAGCATGACTTATGAGCTCCAGTTAGAAAATAGGAGCCCTCCTTGTTCTCTCATTGCTACAATACTTTCAGGAATGGGAAGATAACCATAGTTTCTAGTTGTGCATGTGCTTGGAGAGTCATAGGATTACAGATCTAGAATGATAGGGGACTTCAGAGATCATCTAGTCTAATCGCCTCATTTTATAAAAAAAATAACTGAGTGACTACATGGAGGGGACTCAAGGGGTTAAACATCTCAGCAAGGATTTGAATCCAGGAAATCACTGACTATTCATTTCTTTATTACTTCACACATGAGTCAAGGCACCATTCCATGATGTCATTGGTTCTCTTCAAAAACAAAGGAAAAATGACAAAACCCAATGTATCATACTGCCTCCTAATGGACAAAATTGCATCAGCTTAATAATTTTAGACTTATCTCCTTAAAGAAGACATGCACTAAGAATAGTTAGTAGTGTCCGAACATTTTTTTTATTTAGAGAAATTTCATTTATTTTTGGAGTTTAGAGCTGGAGCTACTAACATGTTGTTAAGAAAGGAGAAGTGTTTCTCAGGTTATAGTCAATGGGAGGAGATTGAAATTTTGAAATATGAACCAGCCTCTCCCCCTTTGGCCATTTGTGTTGGCAATAGTATTTATTTTTCTTGGAGAATTTCAAACACGGTAAGAGTTTATACTTCATGCAATCTTCTCCTGACAAAATCTAGGGGTCCATAAGAGAGACCAGGATGTTTGGGCTGAGAGAAAATATGTTACATAATTCTTTAGAGATAGAATTTTCATGTATCCAGTTAGCATTGAGTGTTAGGAGAAAATTTAAAAATTTGGTACCTTTAGGGAAAAATAAATCGTTTTCAAATTGTTAAAGTGAAGGAAAAAAAAAAAAAAAACTTTGGAAATGGGCTATCTAGCATATATACTTCATGTCTAGTAATTTAAGTATCTCTGAGACCTTGAACTTAGAGAATCCATTATCAAATGCATTGATGTCCCAGTGGTTCCTGAGGTATAAATTAAGGCTTGAATAGTTCCACTTAAAAAGCTAAAAGAAAATAAGTCCATTTGAAAGCAAATCATGGATGACATTGACCTATGGGCAAGTAGGTATAGATTGATTATCCAATAACACTGCACTTAGAGTGAGGAAATCTTGAGTTTGAATCCTGACTCAGATATATAATTTACCCTTGTGAAAGGGTAAACCACTTCTTACTTTACTCCTCTGTAAATGAAGGGATTGGACTCAATGGCTTTTGAGGTTCCTTACAAGTTTGAAATTACTCATTGGCAACTTAAACCAGAAGTCCTATTACCTACCACAATGCTTTGTAAATGAGGCAGGAGATTACATCTCAAACAAGTTCATTTTGACTTACTATCTATTATAACTAGGGAAGAGTTTGAAGATAATAGCAAAAGATATTTTTGGATTAATTGTTCATTTCAGTCATCTATGTTTTCCATGATCTCCAAAGACGTGCTCTGAATACAAATCTATATATTACTTAGCTGGGGAATGCAGGAAAACATTCTTCTTTGGATTACTAGTAATTATAATAAACTCATATTAAATAAAAATATCTCTAATAGGTGAAATTGTTTCTGATAGTATAACTTCTAGCCTATAAATACTATAGAATTTATGACAAAATAGTTTATTTTCTTAATCTGCAAAGGAGATGAAATATGAAAAATTCAGTCAATAAATAATAAATTAAAGCATCCATATCCAGACACTATTTAGTTCTGGGAATCCAAAGAAAGGTAAGACAAAGTCCCTGCTCTCAAGAGGGTCACAATCTAATGGAATGGAGATATTCAAATAGCTATGTACTCGCAAGCTGTCTACAGGATTCATTGAAAATAATCAATCAGAGGGAAAGGATTGGGATTAAGAGAGATCAAGGAAAGGCTTCCTATAGGATTTTTGCTGGGACTTAAGGAAGTCAGGGAAGCCAGGAGGTGCAAATGGAGGCAGTCAGTGAAAAAGCCTGAAGTTGGGAGATGGACCTTCTTGTTCAAGGCACAGCACTGAGTCCAGTGTCCCTGGAAACCAGAGAGCACGGAGAGAGGTGGGACATGAGGTATAAGACTGGCAAGATGGGGGTGGGGAAGGTGAAACAAAACTAGGGCCAATAAAGGACAAATCAACTTGAAAAAACCCTAAACAAATTCTTTTGGGAAAAGAGACTCAGAATAACAGGTGTTTTGTTGGCTGGTAGGTGGGTACTAGAAGACACAAGAGTGAGATGATAAGCTATTGGCAATGTGTTCCCTGGGGACAAACAAAGCCAGTGCTCCTTATATTTGAAAATATCATGGGAGAATGTCCCAGTCACTGGGACTTATATAACTGATCAGATTTAAGAGTTGTTACCTAGGTATAAGAAACAACTGTGCAAGGTCTTTGGAAGAATCACCAGCATAACCCAGAGGGGATTCATTATGCATAAGGGAAGTGAAGGCTTGGTGGGGACAGCAGGTCCGATTTATGCTTCAGGGAGATCTCTTCAAAACTCCTGATAAAAAGTCCTTTCTTTGCACTGCTCCACTATGGACACAGAACCACCCTCTCCCCACCCTCCTGAGAGGGAATCTAGAGCTCCCATGCTTTCTGACTATCAGGTCCACTCTTTCCCAAAGGTCGTGGACTATTTTCCTGCCAATGGGAAGGCATGAGACCTCACCACTTGGATGTAAAGAGAATCAATTGCAATTCTTTGGATAATATGAAAGAACCATACACATTTTTCTAGTGATCTTTAGGACCATTAGACCTTTCTATTCACTCTGCAGCTGACCCCTCCTATGCCTTTATCTCAACCAACTAGGTGAGGTCCTTGAGACAGGGACCTTTGCCCTTTTGTTTGTATTCTCAGGTTTTTGCAAGTACTGGGTCCATAGAAAGCGCTTTATTCATTTCATTCATTCAAATGGGATATTCAAAGAGCAGCAGAATCCATACATATATAATTTCAGGAGGCAAAGCAAGGACACATGGTCATATTGCCACTGAAAGCCTAAACTAACGGATAGAGGGCCAGGAATTGTGATATTCTTTGCTATATTTAATCTGTGCTTGCACCTTTTTCTTGAATTAATTTTCCCACTGACTCAATGGGACAATTGCTACCTCCCTTCTCTTATTGCCACCCTTTACCCCATGCCAGAATATTTACAAAAATTTAGATCTAACATATTTAGAAAACTCAGCATCCTGTTCCCACATGCTATTGTTCTCTCTTGTCTTAATAGCTACATGGTACAGTGGATAGAGTGATGGGCCTGAAATCTAGGAGACTAAGTTCAAATTGAACCTCAGACACATACTAGCTTTATGACACTGGACAAATTGCTTAATCTCTGTTTGCTTTAGTTTCTCATCTGTAAAATGAGGATAATAATAATAATACCTACCTTATAAGGTTATTGTAAGGACCAAGTGAGACACTAAAAGTGCTATGTAAATGTTAGCTATGATAATAATATTCTCCACTTACCACCTCATTTGAACTGTCCTCATTTGAACTTTTTTCCATTATGTCCCCAGCAAACATATCATCAATAACCTCATCATCCTGCAAAATCAAATTAGCCTTGGTCCCTAAAAGAAAAAGCAGGATCAGCAATTCTGATCTCACACAAAGCAAAAATAGAACAAATTAAAAGAGATAAGGAAGGAAACTTTATGTTGTTAAAAGACCATAAACAATGAGGAAATATCAATACTAAACACATGCACCAAGTGGTATAGCATCCAAATTCTTAAAGAAGTCAAGTTAGTTCATGACCAAACAAAAGGTAGAGAGCATTACAAAATGTAAAATAGATAATTTTGATTATATTTTAAAAGTTTTTGCACCAACAAAACCAATGCAACCAAGTTTAGAAGGAAAGCAGAAAGCTAGGAAACAATTTTTATAGCAAGTATCTCTGATAAAGGTCCATTTCTCAACTGCATAGTGAGAGCTGAATTAAATTTATAAGAATATAAGCCATTTCCTAATTGAAAACAATGAAAGGATATGAACAGGCAGTTTTCAATTAAAGAAATCAAAACTATCTATAGACATATGAAGAAGTACTTCAAATCACTTTTGATTAAAGAAATACAAATTAAAGCAGCAATGAGGTACTTTGTCACAACTATTTGGCTAATATGAAAAAAAATGAAAATGATACATGTTGGAGAAGATGTGGATAAATTAGAATACTAATGTACTGTTAACATCCTGGAGAACAATTCGGAACTATGCCCAAAGGGCAACCAAACTGTTTATATCCTTTGATCCAGCAATACCACTACTAGCTGATATTTCCAAAGAGATCATAAAAAAGGGGAAAGGACTTACATATGCAAAAATATTTATAGCATCTCTTTAAGTGTTGGAAAAATATTGGCAGCTGAGGAATTAGCCATTAATTGGGGATTGGCTGAGCAAGCTGTACTAAATGAATATAATGGAATACTACTGTGCAAGAAGAAATAATGAAGAGGTAGAATTCAGAAATACTTGGACTTACATGAATTGATGCTGAGTGAAATGAGCAGAACTGGAACAACATTGTTAATATCAGCAATGTTGTATGATGTTTAACTCAGCTATTCTCAACAACACAATGATCCAAGACAAAACAAGGATTTATAAAGGAATATGCTATCCACAACAAACAAAGAACTGATGGGTTCTGAATGCAGATTGAAGCACATTCTTTTTTACATGCTTTGTTCTCTTTTTGCATTTTTTTCCTTTTAATCTGTTTGTTCTTTCACAATTGTGACTAATAGGGAAATATGTTTTATATGCTTGCACATATATTACCTATATCAAATTGCCTATAATTTTAGGAAGATAGCAGAGGAAGGAAAAAAAGTTTGGAACTTAAAATCTTGTAAAAAGTAGTGCTAAACATGTGAAGAAAATGAAACATTGAAAATTAAGATGAATTAAGTTATAAAAAAGGAAAAATACCAGGTCTTATTGCGGGGAAAAGGGTAGGGACAAAAAAGTAATGATATCATGTTAAGCTTTCTAAACCCCATGGAAAAGTGCTCCTATCCACAGAAATAAGAATCAAGGAACTATGAGACTTAAGTTAAAATATAAAAGGAAAAGCCAATCTTTGTCCTCTAATATGGAAGCTGATAAAAATTCCTTAACAGCTGTGTACAAAGATAGATAGCTATTGTAGTCAGATGGATGGATGAGAAGATAGATGGGCACTTCAATATTATGGAGAAATGTGTATCCATTGCATTCAGACTTCCTTATCTAACTACCAAACCTTTTTCTTATTGCATCCCTACTTTTGATGGAAAGGGTTCAGTTGATGCTATTAAACATGTGAGAATTTATACAATATTGTATGTACTATATTTTCTCCAAGTCTAAACTATTACTTCATATATCTCCAGTATGACTTTCAGAGATTCCATCCACATGAAATGTAAGCTCCTTGAAGGATTGTTTTTTCTATCACATAGAGGGAACTTAAGTTTTAAGTTGATTTAATCCTACATGCAAAAATTATACTTCACACAATAGCCTATATTAAAATGGATAAGCAAGAAACCTTTATTTATAGACTCCAAGTAGGGCTCCTTGAAATAGCAGCCCAAGGTCCCTGAATACTTATAAGGGTTCTTTAATAGAGCATTTACTAGTTAGAAAAAAGAGTTAGAAAGGACATCAGGACCATTTATTCCAATCTTCTAATTTTGCAAATGAGACTAAGGCCCAAAAAAGAAAATTACTTACCCAACATCACAAAGTATCAGAACCAGGATGAGATTCTATGTCTGCTGGTACCTTGCCCAGGGCTCTTTCCACAGCGCCATGATTACTATGATGATTTTTGCTATTATAATATCACTATCACTTTGACATCAAAGAGAAACAATCTGTTTATTTCTATAAATTAATCTTACTTGGAAGTTGTTTGGATTTTCATTGGTGTAGAGAAGGAAACGGATATTGATCTCCTCAGGAGACCAGGGAAGTACTTTAAAAGGTCTCTGGAGTGTTCCAGCCCATGGTTTGTCATTTGAAAAACAGCCAAGTCTTCCAAAACATATCTCTTTCCCTGTGGCATGGGGATGAAAAGCAAGACATTACTAACTGACATTTATATAATGTCTTAAAGTTTGCACTCTACACTCTTTATGGAGAGCATTGCATTGGAGCTTCACAATAATACGATGAGATAGGTACTATAGATTTAAGATTTTCATTTTATACATAAGGAAAGGAGACTCATAGAAGATTAGTGTTTGCCTATTGTTACATAGCTAGTGAGAGTTCAAAGCAGACTTTAGATCTTATTGATTCCAAGACCAGCATGCTATATACTATGTGCTTTTTAATTTCTGGTATTCAGAAGGAATACATAATGTCATTTTAGTCATCATTTAGTGTCATTTTAGTGATAAATGGAATTTTTGAAAATAACTAAGACAACTTGGAAATAATCCAGGATTATGGCCTTGAATTTTTACAAACTATTTTTGTTAGATTGTTTAAACAGACCTTTCATTTAATGAGGTTCATTGAGAATTAGTGAAATTTTCTGTTGCCAATTTAAGCAAAAATTATTTTACAATTATAATAACAGCTTCAATTAAATAGTCAAATTAACAAGCATTTATTAAGCACCTACTATGTGCCAATCATTATGTGATGTTAGATTGTTATTATTTATAGTTTTTTCTGCACAACATCTCTGTGATGTTGGATGTGATATATTACAATTCCAGTTTTATAGATGAGAAATCAGGCTCAGAAAGGTAAATAAATTTGTTCACAATCACAACCAAATGCAATTATTGAATTCCTAATGTATACCAGGCATTATCAACTAATGAGATTATCTTCTTCACGCTTATAACAATGATTTTATATATGTGTGTATATGTGTGTGTGTACACACACACACAGAGCAATCATTTTTGCTTTGGCCAGAAACTCTGGGGGTCTTCCTCTATGGATTTATTTATGTTTTTTATTTATTTAGATTTTTTGGGCTATGTGAAAAAGTAGATTCTTTGCTTCAACTGCTACCTAGTCTTAATCACTGAATGAGTGCAGCCACGGTCAAACTGAAACCTGATGAAAACCTTAGCTTAAAAAGTCCAAGGGTTCTCTGGAGGAGAAAGAGAAGCAGGTGACCTTGCTTTAAATCCACTTCACTTGCATGTCATGACATCATGTTCCTGATGATGTCTCTTTCAAGAACAAAGGACAAACAACAACAAAAAACAACTCTCTTTCTCTCTGTCTCTGTCTCTCTGTCTCTCTTTCTCTCTGTCTCTGTTTCTGTGTCTCTGTCTCTCTCTCTCTCAGAGAAAAAGCTATTATTAATATTACTGTTTTACAGATGAGAAAACTCAGGTCAAGAGAGGTTAACAATTTGTCCAGGATCACATGGTTCTTAACTATCTGACACAGAATTTAAATTCAGATTATCCTTAATCCAAGTCCAGCACTCTTTCTAATTTATCACTCTACCTTATAAAGAAAGACATTTTAATTTAAAAATAATAATATAAATTTAAAAAAAAAACTGGTTCATAGACTTAGAGCTGGAATAGACCACAAAACCCCTCCTCCTCCAGGTAGCTTTCCATAATTAATTCTTTTAAAGAATATATTTTAAGGGCCTGTCGTATGTAAAGCACTGTTCTAGGCATTGGAGATTCAATTTTTTAAGAATGAGGGCCATTTTTTATTGATAAATGATGAAAGGATATGAAATGGTAATTCTCAAGGGAAAACACTCAGGCTACCTATAGCCATATGAAAAAAAATAACTCAAATCACCATTAATAGCAAAAAATATATAATTTTTATATTTTGCCTCATACCTATAAGATTGGAAAAAATGACAAAAAAGGAAAAGGAAAATGTTAGAGGGGTTAAGTGAAAAAAAAAAAAAAAGCACATTCATGTATCGGTAAACACAATAATTCTAGCAAAATATTTGATCCAGCTGTCCCATCACTAGGCCAATGCCCAAAAGAAACCAAACAAAACCATTAAAAAATGTGTAAATGAACAAAAACATTCATAATATCTCTCTTTGGTAGCAAAAAAAAAAAAAATTAGTAAACTAAAGAGATGCTCATCATGTAAAGAATGGTTGAATAAATTGCAGTATATCAATGTAATGGGCTATTCATGTAATGTGGGACATGGGTTTAAAGTTACAAAGACTCATCTTCCTTGGTTCAAATCTGGCCTCAGATATCTACCAGCTGTGTGATCCAAGTCATTTAACCCTATTTGTCTAAGTTTTCTCATATGCAAAATGAGCTGAAGAAGGAAATGGAAAGCCATTCCAATACCTTTGCCAATAAAACTCCAAATTGGGTTATAAAGAGTTGGACAATACTAAAACAACTGAACAACAAATTTTACTGTAAGAGATGAGGAAATAGGTGATTTCAAAGAAATTTAGAAAGATTTATTTGAACTGATGCAGAATGAAGGAAACAACATCAGAACAATTTATACAATAATATAAAAATGAATGATTTTGAATAATATTATAAGCTGACTGAGAATGAAATTAGCAGAACAATTAGCAGTAGAACAATTTTTACAATAATAACTCCAAAGACAAACAATTTTGAAAGTCATAAGAAGTAGGGTCAATACAATGATCATCTATGGTTTCTGGAGATCAATGATGAAACATACTATCTAACAGAGAGGTGATAGATGTAGGATGCAGAATAATTATATAGTGTATATATATATATATATATATATATATATATATATATACACACATACACATCTCCAAAGCAAAACATATCCAGAAAAAATGCAAGGGGGGAGGGTGAAGACAGAATCTTTGAGCATATTAACATTTAGGAGTCAGGTTTACATTTTGGGAGGGAAAGGTAGAGAAAGGAGGAACAGTCAAATAGGTAAGTGAAGAACTAGGAAAATCAGATATTATCTAATACCCTGAAAGAAGGCTTTCAATGAGTAGTCAATGAGAAAGTTGATTGAGAAAATGACATTTTATTAATTAATTATGTGTTTATTATTCAATATTTAATTATTCATGCTATGCTACATTGATGTTCACCTTTTCAAACTATGCTTCAGATTGTTTTTTTTTTTTCCTTTATCAAATGAAACTCTGAGGAAATCCTAGTTCTTTTTTTTTTTTTTTTTTTAGGTAAACAAGACATTGATCCAATATCCTGAATTTTTGTCTTCTTATTTGCACCTCTTTTAGCAAAACCTCAAAATTTAAATTTATCTTTATATGTCTACTAGATGGCCAGGATGATAAATGCACAAAATTCTTGCTGTAGCTCCAAGTGAAGGGAGACCTTTGCACTTAAAAAACTGTGTTAAGAATAACATTTTCTACCACATACTATAGATGTTCTTTTCTTTTGTCTGAGTATCTGACATATAAACATAAGTAATAATTCTAGTGATAGCCATGAGATCTTTGACTGAAGGTATTTTTCTGAAATGTACTATAGATCATCATCCTAAATAACTCAAACATTATTAAATTCTACTAAAAGAGATATAAACATTATACTCACCTCTTACTGTGGCCAGGAAGAAAAGTGTAATGGTCCAAAATTGCAACATCTAAATGAATTTTAAAAATTTTACACATATATATGAGTCTTATAAAAAGCAAGATTGCTTTTAAAGATCTTATTTATTCCATGTATTCTGAAGTAATGTTTCTGACATTTCAAAATTGTTAGAAATAATTGTAAAAAAAAGGAAAAAAAGAAATAATTGTGTTATAATATCACAATATGTTTATGAAATAGTGTATCAGACAATCATAAAATGTTAGATCTTGAAGGATCGTAGAGTTAAAAAGGACATAAGAAATAATTCAATCCAATTTTCTTACTTTACAAATGAAGGAATTAGGAAACAAAATTGGACAATCAACTAATGGCAGAACTGGAAAAATAATCCAGATCATTAGACTTCCGGTTTCCTTCCACCATACATTTCTTCCCTTCTATACCCCTCAGTTTTCCCTAGAAAACAGAATTCTAGTCTCTAAGCTTAAGCAAGATTCCTGGACACACTGCAAACTTCAACTTACTGTGCAGTTCCAACTGGTCCCACCCACAACTGTGCAGGTGGCTATGTCTTTTATAACCAAGCTTTTCTCCTTTGGACTTTCCAGGGAAACAACATGGAAAGATAGAAGGGGACACGTGTACACTTTAACCTTCAATTATCATAAACACATAAAAGTTGATTGCCACAGTAAGCAGAGCTGTTTATAGAATGAGGTTCTAAGAAAGGAAATCTGGAGGCCTGGATGAAAAAAGCAACTTAGTTAATCTGAATTGATTATCTCATTTTCGGAGAGGTTTGATTATCAAGGTGATATTTGCTTTAGAATCTTCATGCAAAGCCCAGCATAACTCATGAGCTCCAGTTAGAAAATAGGAGCCCTCCTTGTTCTCTCATTGCTACAATACTTTCAGGAATGGGAAGATAACCATAGTTTCTAGTTGTGCATGTGCTTGGAGAGTCATAGGATTACAGATCTAGAATGATAGGGGACTTCAGAGATCATCTAGTCTAATCGCCTCATTTTATAAAAAAAATAACTGAGTGACTACATGGAGGGGACTCAAGGGGTTAAACATCTCAGCAAGGATTTGAATCCAGGAAATCACTGACTATTCATTTCTTTATTACTTCACACATGAGTCAAGGCACTATTCCATGATGTCATTGGTTCTCTGCAAAAACAAAGGAAAAATGACAAAACCCAATGTATCATACTGCCTCCTAATGGACAAAATTGCATCAGCTTAATAATTTTAGACTTATCTCCTTAAAGAAGACATGCACTAAGAATAGT
Organism: Sminthopsis crassicaudata; assembly: GCF_048593235.1. Lineage (NCBI taxonomy): Eukaryota > Metazoa > Chordata > Mammalia > Dasyuromorphia > Dasyuridae > Sminthopsis > Sminthopsis crassicaudata. The sequence continues at coordinate 593,586,892 of NC_133618.1, read as the reverse complement.
TAGTAGTGTCCGAACATTTTTTTTTATTTAGAGAAATTTCATTTATTTTTGGAGTTTAGAGTTGGAGCTACTAACATGTTGTTAAGAAAGGAGAAGTGTTTCTCAGGTTATAGTCAATGGGAGGAGATTGGAATTTTGAAATATGAACCAGCCTCTCCCCCTTTGGCCATTTGTGTTGGCAATAGTATTTATTTTTCTTGGAGAATTTCAAACACGGTAAGAGTTTATACTTCATGCAATCCTCTCCTGACAAAATCTAGGGGTCCATAAGAGAGACCAGGATGTTTGGGCTGAGAGAAAATGTTACATAATTCTTTAGAGATAGAATTTTCATGTATCCAGTTAGCATTGAGTGTTGGGAGAAAATTTAAAAATTTGGTACCTTTAGGGAAAAATAAATCGTTTTCAAATTGTTAAAGTGAAGGAAAAAAAAAAACAACTTTGGAAATGGGCTATCTAGCATATATACTTCATGTCTAGTAATTTAAGTATCTCTGAGACCTTGAACTTAGAGAATCCATTATCAAATGCATTGATGTCCCAGTGGTTCCTGAGGTATAAATTAAGGCTTGAATAGTTCCACTTAAAAAGCTAAAAGAAAATAAGTCCATTTGAAAGCAAATCATGGATGACATTGACCTATGGGCAAGTAGGTATAGATTGATTATCCAATGGATATAACATTGCACTTAGAGTGAGGAAATCTTGAGTTTGAATCCTGACTCAGATATATAATTTACCCATGTGAAAGGGTAAACCACTTCTTACTTTACTCCTCTGTAAATGAAGGGATTGGACTCAATGGCTTTTGAGATTCCTTACAAGTTTATATCTATGATTCTATGAAATTACTCATTGGCAACTTAAACCAGAAGTCCTATTACCTACCACAATGCTTTGTAAATGAGGCAGGAGATTACATCTCAAACAAGTTCATTTTGACTTACTATCTATTATAACTAGGGAAGAGTTTGAAGATAATAGCAAAAGATATTTTTGGATTAATTGTTCATTTCAGTCATCTATGTTTTCCATGATCTCCAAAGACGTGCTCTGAATACAAATCTATATATTACTTAGCTGGGGAATGCAGGAAAACATTCTTCTTTGGATTACTAGTAATTATAATAAACTCATATTAAATAAAAATATCTCTAATAGGTGAAATTGTTTCTGATAGTATAACTTCTAGCCTATAAATACTATAGAATTTATGGCAAAATAGTTTATTTTCTTAATCTGCAAAGGAGATGAAATATGAAAAATTCAGTCAATAAATAATAAATTAAAGCATCCATATCCAGACACTATTTAGTTCTGGGAATCCAAAGAAAGGTAAGACAAAGCCCTGCTCTCAAGAGGGTCACAGTCTAATGGAATGGAGATATTCAAATAGCTATGTACTCGCAAGCTGTCTACAGGATTCATTGAAAATAATCAATCAGAGGGAAAGGATTGGGATTAAGAGAGATCAAGGAAAGGCTTCCTATAGGATTTTTGCTGGGACTTAAGGAAATCAGGGAAGCCAGGAGGTGCAAATGGAGGCAGTCAGTGAAAAAGCCTGAAGTTGGGAGATGGACCCTCTTGTTCAAGGCACAGCACTGAGTCCAGTGTCCCTGGAAACCAGAGAGCACGGAGAGAGGTGGGACATGAGGTATAAGACTGGCAAGATGGGGGTGGGGAAGGTGAAACAAAACTAGGGCCAATAAAGGACAAATCAACTTGAAAAAACCCTAAACAAATTCTTTTGGGAAAAGAGACTCAGAATAACAGGTGTTTTGTTGGATGGTAGGTGGGTACTAGAAGACACAAGAGTGAGATGATAAGCTATTGGCAATGTGTTCCCTGGGGACAAACAAAGCCAGTGCTCCTTATATTTGAAAATATCATGGGAGAATGTCCCAGTCACTGGGACTTATATAACTGATCAGATTTAAGAGTTGTTACCTAGGTATAAGAAACAACTGTGCAAGGTCTTTAGGGAAGAATCACCAGCATAACCCAGAGGGGATTCATTATGCAGAAGGGAAGTGAAGGCTTGGTGGGGACAGCAGGTCCGATTTATGCTTCAGGGAGATCTCTTCAAAACTCCTGATAAAAATTCCTTTCTTTGCACTGCTCCACTATGGACACAGAACCACCCTCTCCCCACCCTCCTGAGAGGGAATCTAGAGCTCCCATGCTTTCTGACTATCAGGTCCACTCTTTCCCAAAGGTCGTGGACTATTTTCCTGCCAATGGGAAGGCATGAGACCTCACCACTTGGATGTAAAGAGAATCAATTGCAATTCTTTGGATAATATGAAAGAACCATACACATTTTTCTAGTGATCTTTAGGACCATTAGACCTTTCTATTCACTCTGCAGCTGACCCCTCCGATGCCTTTATCTCAACCAACTAGGTGAGGTCCTTGAGACAGGGACCTTTGCCCTTTTGTTTGTATTCTCAGGTTTTTGCAAGTACTGGGTCCATAGAAAGCGCTTTATTCATTTCATTCATTCAAATGGGATATTCAAAGAGCAGCAGAATCCATACATATATAATTTCAGGAGGCAAAGCAAGGACACATGGTCATATTGCCACTGAAAGCCTAAACTAACGGATAGAGGGCCAGGATTTGTGATATTCTTTGCTATATTTAATCTGTGCTTGCACCTTTTTCTTGAATTAATTTTCCCACTGACTCAATGGGACAATTGCTACCTCCCTTCTCTTATTGCCACCCTTTACCCCATGCCAGAATATTTACAAAAATTTATATCTAACATATTTAGAAAGCTCAGCATCCTGTTCCCACATGCTATTGTTCTCTCTTGTCTTAATAGCTACATGGTACAGTGGATAGTGATGGGCCTGAAATCTAGGAGACTAAGTTCAAATTGAACCTCAGACACATACTAGCTTTATGACACTGGACAAATTGCTTAATCTCTGTTTGCTTTAGTTTCTTCATCTGTAAAATGAGGATAATAATAATAATACCTACCTTGTAAGGTTATTGTAAGGACCAAGTGAGACACTAAAAGTGCTATGTAAATGTTAGCTATGATAATAATATTCTCCACTTACCACCTCATTTGAACTGTCCTCATTTGAACTTTTTTCCATTATGTCCCCCAGCAAACATATCATCAATAACCTCATCATCCTGCAAAATCAGATTAGCCTTGGTCCCTCACCTACACCAAAAAATTTAAGGACAGGTATCCATTTTCCACTTAGCTTCAAGTTTCTGACTTTTCTGTCATGCTACTTTTGCCTCCATTTCAATTTTTTCAGCTTCTTTTTGTGTATTGTTCCCCTCCTTCCATTAGATTGTAGACAACTTGAGGTTAGGGTCTTATCTTTCCTTTTCATGGAAAGCTTAGCATGGAATGTGGCACATAGGAGGCAATTAATAAACGTTTAACAATTGATTGACTCTATGCCTGAATCTCCTACAAATTTTAGTGTTATACATTGTGGGAAGCTTTGGTCCAACTGCCCCTAAACCCCAGGATCCATTCATAGCAATGGTCTGACTCCACTTTTCTACATGTCTTTTCCCCAAGATAGACCATAAGATTGGCAAGGACTAACATTTTTCCCTCTAATTTTTGTATTCTATGCACCTAATTCAGTGCTTTTAAAATCATAGATGCTTAATAAGTTGAAATTAATTCAGACTCAGCTGCAGTAAAGTCACAGTCCTATCTCCCCAAACACTCTATCAAAACACTGATCTTTTTTACCTACAATTTACTCAGGGTGATTTTGTATAGTAGCTAAATCAATGTTGACATAGTACAACATTCATTGTATTAGTGACTTTTTGTTGTGGTGATGTGAATTGTCATAGTAAAATGAATTACTTATATTTATATTGTACTTAGGGTTTACAGAACATTAGATATATTATTTCATTTGGAAGATAGGAGCTAAAAGAATATTTCATTTAGATTTCTCATTTGTAAAATTAGAGAGTAAAAGTAGATCACTTCTGAAGTCTCTTCTAGCTTTAAAGCATAAACATAAAGCATATGTCCAAGCATAAACAAGAACAAGGGTTCTAGCCCTACAGAGCACTTTCTTTCTTCCTTTTTGTCTTTCTTTCTTTGTTTCTTTCTTCCTTCCTTTACTCCCTCTCTCCTTCCCTTCTTCCTTCCTTCCTTCCTTTCTTTCTTCCCTTCCTTCCTTCCTTCCTTCCTTCCTTCCTTCCTTCCTTCCTTCCTTCCTTCCTTCCTTCCTTCCTTCCTTCCTTCCTTCCTTCCTTCCTTCCTTCCTTCCTTCCTTCCTTCCTTCCTTTCTTTCTTTCTTTCTTTCTTTCTTTCTTTCTTTCTTTCTTTCTTTCTTTCTTTCTTTCTTTCTTTCTTTCTTTCTTTCTTTCTTTCTTTCTTTCTTTCTTTCTTTCTTTCTTTCTTTCTTTCTTTCTTTCTTTCTTTCTTTCTTTCTTTCTATGTTATCCTGGGGAAACCACTCAATCTGAATGAATATTTGTTGGCATCTGCTTTGTACCCAAGGTGGAAGTGAGAACCAAGAAACACAATATGGGAAAACTTTAAGAAGGGAGAAGTGAGATGTATATAATGCAATCTTATTCAGTATCTGGGATAGTGCCAAAATTCTGGAGGACCCAGCTCTGTGTTTCCTACTTGTATGACTTGACAAGCCTCTTAGTCCTTCTGGGTCTCAATTATGATTTGATAATCTCAGAAGCCCCTTTCATATCTAAATCTTTAATATTTTCATCCCACTCAAGGGTACAAAAAATAATAGAGGATTTATGGTTTGGGACATGGTATTCCATTTAAAAGTTTAAATCTGACAATACATAACCTTTTAGCGGTGCTAGTCTTCCCTTAACACTCCTTAATACTCCATATATACCTGCTGCAAGGTTCTACACATAACAGTCACTTAATTAGATTTGGGACTCTCAAATACCCTTACCAGAACATTTTTATCAAAAATGCAACTTGTGTTGTATCTAAAATTGGAATGATACAAAAGTTTGCTTTCCTTCTTGTGGTGGAAATCACACCTATTATATAGCTGCTAGAAAAAAAAAATTCTATCCATCTTTAGAGACTCTCAAAGTCTTTCACATCCTCTGCCCCCAAGTCCACCCTGATTATTATGTTTACCTCTTTGCCAACCTCCTTTTATGCCATCCCACTGCATTTATTCCCCATATATCTCTCAGACAGGAAGAGAGCTTGAGGTCACTGAATGTAGTTCCTACAATCCTAACAACTAAATAAGTACTCTGAGAGAAAAAAACCACACAATTTATAGAATAATGAAGGTTCCTAGAAGACATGCATTCCAGAGTTCACTATTAATATATATATATATATATATATATATATGTGTGTGTGTGTGTGTGTGTGTGTGTGTGTGTGTGTGTGTGTGTGTGTGTGTGTTTAATTTTATATATATATAATTATACACACACATACACTATGCATAGGCCCTTCAAGACAACGGTGTAATAATGTAAGACAACCTTTTGTATCTTATTATTTGCCCACTACTATGATCCAATTTCAGAAAATGAACCAAAGCAGTAGATGAATTCAGTTCTAAAATTAAATATAGTTATACTTATCCTATTCTTTGGCACAGAGATTTATGAGATGCTCTGTATATCTTTGCTATTATCTTCCCTTTCCCCCAGTTCTTGTAACTTTTTAGGACTTAACTGCTATTGTTAATGCTGTTGTTTGTCCCTCATTTCTGAAGAGAATCTGTGTCATATTGACTTGTGCATGAATTGGATTTAAGTGATAGAGTTGCACAAAGTCATCAAAATCTTTCTTTCTTCCTCAGTTATCTACATCCATCCAAAAAAAAATCAGGAACATGATGATGGCCCGAGATGCAGTGGATAACCTTGGCATCTTTAATATTTGACCACTTCCTAAGTACTCTATGCCACTTTCCCCATGCCAGCTATTCCACAGCCTTTAGCCCCTACACTAGTGCTTTTATGCCATAGCTGTCTTTCTATGGCATGAGGCAGCTAGTTAGCATAGTAAAAAAGAAACTCCTTCAAAAGCACCCAGGAACAAGGACCAGAGGTAGCATTTGAATCAGGCTCTAAGATTCTGCTACCAGTGACCTTTCCACTTTACTGTCTTTTAGGGAACGAGATTGAATCAGTCAAGTGAGGTCACCAAGGAGTCTTAATGAGGGTCCAACCCAATCCATTACCAAGGACCTGTGGATAGATTTGGGGGGAAAAGGAGATTTCTGAACTTAGATGAGGGAATGCATCTTTATTTTCATTAACTTCTAGCTGAAATTTATAATTTCCTTCAATTATGGATGTGGAAAAGAAATGGCAATATTATTAGACGTTACTGTGCTACCAAAGAGATTGAAAACATTAAAAAAGCTAAGAACTTCTGGGTGAGACAGAACTTCTGAAGGAAGATATGCCCCAGGAATTGTGGGCTTATTCCACAGGCATTATTTCATTTATGGCAATTTCCATTTAATTTTAAAGTTTACAATTGCTTTTGTATTGTAGTCCGTTGATCAGAAAGTACAAGTGTTTTTCTTAAGTTACTATGACAGGGAGGAGAATGGCCTCTTAAAAATGTTTATCCATCCCTGCCTTTTTGTTTCTCCCAGAAACCATTAGTGTTGTCAATACCTTTTTTTAAAAAAAGAATTTCAATCACATTGGTTAATGATATAAATTGACATATAGTATTAAAAAGCATATAGTAAATCAGTGCAGTATATAGCTTAATTTTCATAATAGCTGTAACTAGTTCAAATTTCCTTTTGACATCATGTTGTGGGGGAAAAATTCCCTTTAAAGATAAACCAAGAACCACACTGTGTCTCAGATGTTTTATGCTGCATTTTGTATATATACTCTTCAGTTACTCCTAATTCTTTGAAGAATTTCCTTTATAATTTATCTTTTTTGTTTTTTTCCTGAGGCAATTGGGATTAAGTGACTTGCCCAGGGTCACACAGCTAGGAAGTGTTAAGTATCTGAGACCACATTTGAACTCAGGTCCTCCTGACTTCAGGGCTGGTGCTCTATCCACTGTGCCACTTAGCTCCCCCATCTTTATAATTTATCAATCCAAACTTAAGTTGACTGAAGTAACCTGACAAAATATCATTATATTCGGGCACTAAGAAAGTAACTTGTGAATCAAACTATTGTAATTGGAAGAAAACCATATTAATAGCCTATATTTTGTGAAACTTACTTCTGGCAAAGAGCAGCTTAAGCTAATTCTCAAATTGCTTTACTGAAAAAACATAAAAACAAAAAAGTCATTCTGAAAACAAATTATGGGTAACACTGACTGGGGAAATACAGGTGGAGCAAGGTTGCTAGTGAGATAGCCCAAGGTAGAGTCAGAAGTTTTGGCTTTGAATTCTTCCTCAGACACTAGTGTGTGAGATGGCACAACTCTCACCCAAATTGGCTACTCAGGGCTCTTTAGGTACAGACAGAAAGTTCTTTTATTTAGAATCTCAAGAAGCTGGACAGTCCAGTCTAAAGGGAAAAACTCAGTGCTTGGAGACCAGCCCACAGATATTGTCACCAGGCTTTTATCTTCAAAAACCACAGTTCTTCCTTAACCCACCCATTCCTCCTTGCCTGCAGGGAATAAGGAAGTTCTTGGCCTGTCTGCAAGGTACTTTCTCAAAGAATGGGATTGTCACAACAGCATTTTGGAAAGTCTGACATTAGCATTATAGTAAAAAGGTTTAGTAATCTTGTTTCTGAGAAATAGAAACTGAGGCTCTCAGACTTTAATTATTTTAATAAACTTTTTTCTGGGAGACTTTTATATATTTCACTCACAAGTTATAGAATTCTAGTCAAATTACAATATCTGCCTCATCCCTCATGTTGTTAATGTTGCCTCATCCACAGGTATTTCACTTCCATATTCAAGAAATGAATTTCCTTCATATGATCACTATTTTTTATCTTTCCACCTTTCCATATCACCTACTTACTCCTCCTAAACCTACTCCTTGTCTTTAGAGTGACTACCAATGCTCCCATCCATCAATACTATCCAGGCCAATATCCTAGCTCCTTCTTGATCACAACTTCTTGTTTAACCAGATAAATTTTTTTACTTTCCTGGACGGTGAAATTCCTTTGTTTTATTGATAATCACATTTTGCCAACTCCTCTGATCCTAGATTATTCCTCCCATCCAACTCTTTTACTCCTGCTCAAGTGCTGCTGAATGCAACAAAAGAAAATCATTAAATTATGCTGATTATGTACTCTACAAATTTATGCTAGCTAATATCAACTAGTCCCTCTGTAGCAAGGCAATTCAATTCCTGCTGTTTAACTGATATTTAATCCCACTCACCAACTGACCCTAGTCACCCAAGAAGGCCTGGCCTATGTCCTGTCCAGAGCACCCAAGAGTTCGCCTACTCACCAAGTAATGGATCCGGACTAGCCCGGAAAACTGTGTGGTACAGAAATGGTGAGGGGTCACCATTTAATAAAAAAAGCTGGAGAGATCTCTAGAAGCAAAGCAAGGTTTATTATATATTCTCTGAGAAGGGCGTCCCACCCCTCCAGCACACAATTGAAGGGAGGAGGCACCTTCTGGTTAATCCCTAATGCAAATACCCCCTCCCACCACTGACCCTCATCCTCATTGGCTAAGGGTCTTACATTCCAAACACAGGAACTACTCAAGAAATTGAACTTGATCAATAAGTACATAGTTGCTCATATTTGACTGAAATAGTGAGGAAATGATGTCATGGGAGAATAGCAGGAAGGGTCTTTCCTTTTCATGGGAAAGCTTAGCATGGAATGTGGCACATAGGAGGCAATTAATAAACGTTTAGCAATTGATTGACTCTATGCCTGAATCTCCTACAAATTTTAGTGTTATACATTGTGGGAAGCTTTGGTCCAACTGCCCCTAAACCCCAGGATCCATTCATAGCAATGGTCTGACTCCACTTTTCTACATGTCTTTTCCCCAAGATAGACCATAAGATTGGCAAGGACTAACATTTTTCCCTCTAATTTTTGTATTCTATGCACCTAATTCAGTGCTTTTAAAATCATAGATGCTTAATAAGTTGAAATTAATTCAGACTCAGCTGCAGTAAAGTCACAGTCCTATCTCCCCAAATACTCTATCAAAACACTGATCTTTTTTACCTGCAATTTACTCAGGGTGATTTTGTATAGTAGCTAAATCAATGTTGACATAGTACAACATTCATTGTATTAGTGACTTTTTGTTGTGGTGATGTGAATTGTCATAGTAAAATGAATTACTTATATTTATATTGTACTTAGGGTTTATAGAACATTAGATATATTATTTCATTTGGAAGATAGGAGCTAAAAGAATGACTATTTCATTTAGATTTCTCATTTGTAAAATTAGAGAAAAAGTAGATCACTTCTGAGGTCTCTTCTAGCTTTAAAGCATAAACATAAGCATATGTCCAAGCATAAACAAGAACAAGGGTTCTAGCCCTACAGAGCACTTTCTTTCTTCCTTTTTGTCTTTCTTTCTTTCTTTCTTTCTTCCTTCCTTCCTCTCTCCTTCCTTCTTCTTCCTTCCTTCTTCCTTCCTTCCTTCCTTCCTTCCTTCCTTTCCTTTCTTTCTTTCTTTCTTTCTTCTTTCTTTCTTTCTTTCTTTCTTTCTTTCTTCTTTCTTTCTTTCTTTCTTTCTTCTTTCTTTCTTTCTTTCTTTCTCCTTCCTTCCTTTACTCGCTCTCTCCTTCCCTTCCTTCCTTCCTTCCTTCCTTCCTTTCTTTCTTTCTTTCTTTCTTTTCTTTCTTTCTTTCTTTCTTTCTTTCTTTCTTTCTTCTTTCTTTCTTTCTTCCTTTCTTTCTTCCTTCCTTTCTTCTTCTTCTTTCTTTCTTTCTTTCTTTCTTTCTTTCTTTCTTTCTTTCTTTCTTTCTTTCTTTCTTCTTTCTTTCTTTCTTTCTTTCTTTCTTCCTTCCTTCCTTTACTCCCTCTCTCCTTCCCTTCCTTCCTTCCTTCCTTCCTTCCTTCCTTTCTTTCTTTCTTTCTTTCTTTCTTTCTTTCTTTCTTTCTTTCCTTCCTTCCTTCCTTCCTTCCTTCCCTTCCTTCCTTCCTTCCTTCCTTCCTTCCTTCCTTCCTTTCCCTTCCTTCCTTCCTTCCCTTCCTTCTTTCTTTCTTTCTTTCTTTCTTTCTTTCTTTCTTTCTTTCTTTCTTTCTTTCTTTCTTTCTTTCTTTCTTTCTTTCTTTCTTTCTTTCTTTCTTTCTTCCTTTCTTTTTATGTTATCCTGGGGAAACCACTCAATCTGAATGAATATTTGTTGGCAACTGCTTTGTACCCAAGGTAGAAGTGAGAACCAAGAAACACAATATGTGAAAACTTTAAGAAGGAAGAAGTGAGATGTATATAATGCAATCTTATTCAGTATCTGGGATAGTGCCAAAATTCTGGAGGACCCAGCTCTGTGTTTCCTACTTGTATGACTTGACAAGGCTCTTAGTCCTTCTGGGTCTCAATTATGATTTGATAATCTCAGAAGCCCCTTTCATATCTAAATCTTTAATATTTTCATCCCACTCAAGGGTACAAAAAATAATAGAGGATTTATGGTTTGGGACATGGTATTCCATTTAAAAGTTTAAATCTGACAATACATAACCTTTTAGAGGTGCTAGTCTTCCCTTAACACTCCTTAATACTCCATATATACCTGCTGCAAGGTTCTACACATAACAGTCACTTAATTAGATTTGGGACTCTCAAATACCCTCACCAGAACATTTTTATCAAAAATGCAACTTGTGTTGTATCTAAAATTGGAATGATACAAAAGTTTGCTTTCCTTCTTGTGGTGGAAATCACACCTATTATATAGCTGCTAGAAAAAAAAAATTCTATCCATCTTTAGAGACTCTCAAAGTCTTTCACATCCTCTGCCCCCAAGTCCACCCTGATTATTATGTTTACCTCTTTGCCAACCTCCTTTTATGCCATCCCACTGCATTTATTCCCCACATATCTCTCAGACAGGAAGAGAGCTTGAGGTCACTGAATGTAGTTCCTACAATCCTAACAACTAAATAAGTACTCTGAGAGAAAAAAACCACACCATTTATAGAATAATGAAGGTTCCTAGAAGACATGCATGCCAGAGTTCACTATTAATATATATATATATATGTGTGTGTGTGTGTGTGTGTGTGTTTAATTTTATATATATATAATTATACACACACATACACTATGCATAGGCCCTTCAAGACAACAGTGTAATAATGTAAGACAACCTTTTGTATCTTATTATTTGCCCACTACTATGATCCAATTTCAGAAAATGAACCAAAGCAGTAGATGAATTCAGTTCTAAAATTAAATATAGTTATACTTATCCTATTCTTTGGCACAGAGAGTTATGAGATGCTCTGTATATCTTTGCTATTATCTTCCCTTTCCCCCAGTTCTTGTAACTTTTTAGGACTTAACTGCTATTGTTAATGCTGTTGTTTGTCCCTCATTTCTGAAGAGAATCTGTGTCATATTGACTTGTGCATGAATTGGATTTAAGTGATAGAGTTGCACAAAGTCATCAAAATCTTTCTTTCTTCCTCAGTTATCTACATCCATCCAAAACAAAAATCAGAACACATGATGATGGCCCGAGATGCAGTGGATAACCTTGGCATCTTTAATATTTGACCACTTCCTAAGTACTCTATGCCACTTTCCCCATGCCAGCTGTTCCACAGCCTTTAGTCCCTACACTAGTGCTTTTATGCCATAGCTGTCTTTCTATGGCATGAGGCAGCTAGTTAGCATAGTAAAAAGAAACTCCTTCAAAAGCACCCAGGAACAAGGACCAGAGGTAGCATTTGAATCAGGGTCTATGATTCTGCTACCAGTGACCTTTCCACTTTACTGTCTTTTAGGGAACGAGATTGAATCAGTCAAGTGAGGTCACCAAGAAGTCTTAATGAGGGTCCAACCCAATCCATTACCAAGGACCTGTGGATAGATTTGGGGGGAAAAGGAGATTTCTGAACTTGGATGAGGGAATGCATCTTTATTTTCATTAACTTCTAGCTGAAATTTATAATTTCCTTCAATTATGGATATGGAAAAGAAATGGCAATATTATTAGACGTTACTGTGCTACCAAAGAGATTGAAAACATTAAAAAAGCTAAGAACTTCTGGGTGAGACAGAACTTCTGAAGGAAGATATGCCCCAGGAATTGTGGGCTTATTCCACAGGCATTATTTCATTTATGGCAATTTCCATTTAATTTTAAAGTTTACAATTGCTTTTGTATTGTAGTCCGTTGATCAGAAAGTACAAGTGTTTTTCTTAAGTTACTATGACAGGGAGGAGAATGGCCTCTTAAAAATGTTTATCCGTCCCTGCCTTTTTGTTTCTCCCAGAAACCATTAGTGTTGTCAATACCTTTTTTTAAAAAAAGAATTTCAATCACATTGGTTAATGATATAAATTGACATATAGTATTAAAAAGCATATAGTAAATCAGTGCAGTATATAGCTTAATTTTCATAATAGCTGTAACTAGTTCAAATTTCCTTTTGACATCATGTTGTGGGGGAGAAATTCCCTTTAAAGATAAACCAAGAACCACACTGTGTCTCAGATGTTTTATGCTGCATTTTGTATATATACTCTTCAGTTACTCCTAATTCTTTGAAGAATTTCCTTTATAATTTATCTTTTTTGTTTTTTTCCTGAGGCAATTGGGATTAAGTGACTTGCCCAGGGTCACACAGCTAGGAAGTGTTAAGTATCTGACACTACATTTGAACTCAGGTCCTCCTGACTTCAGGGCTGGTGCTCTATCCACTGTGCCACTTAGCTCCCCCATCTTTATAATTTATCAATCCAAACTTAAGTTGACTGAAGTAACCTGACAAAATATCATTATATTCGGGCACTAAGAAAGTAACTTGTGAATCAAACTATTGTAATTGGAAAAAAACCATATTAATAGCCTATATTTTGTGAAACTTACTTCTGGCAAAGAGCAGCTTAAGCTAATTCTCAAATTGCTTTACTGAAAAAACATAAAAACAAAAAAGTCATTCTGAAAACAAATTATGGGTAACACTGACTGGGGAAATACAGGTGGAGCAAGGTTGCTAGTAAGATAGCCCAAGGTAGAGTCAGAAGTTTTGGCTTTGAATTCTTCCTCACACTAGTGTGTATGATGGCACAACTCTCACCTAAATTGGCTACTCAGGGCTCTTTAGGTACAGACAGAAAGTTCTTTTATTTAGAATCTCAAGAAGCTGGACAGTCCAGTCTAAAGGGAAAAACTCAGTGCTTGGAGACCAGCCCACAGATATTGTCACCAGGCTTTTATCTTCAAAAACCACAGTTCTTCCTTAACCCACCCATTCCTCCTTGCCTGCAGGGAATAAGGAAGTTCTTGGCCTGTCTGCAAGGTACTTTCTCAAAGAAAGGGATTGTCACAACAGCATTTTGGAAAGTCTGACATTAGCATTATAGTAAAAAGGCTTAGTAATCTTGTTTCTGAGAAATAGAAACTGAGGCTCTCAGACTTTAATTATTTTAATAAACTTTTTTTTTCTGGGAGACTTCATATATATGTATATATATATTTTTTTTCACTCACAAGTTATAGAATTCTAGTCAAATTACATTATCTGCCTCATCCCTCATGTTGTTAATGTTGCCTCATCCACAGGTATTTCACTTCCATATTCAAGAAATGAATTTCCTTCATATGATCACTATTTTTTATCTTTCCACCTTTCCATATCACCTACTTACTCCTCCTAAACCTACTCCTTATCTTTAGAGTGACTACCAATGCTCCCATCCATCAATACTATCCAGGCCAATATCCTAGCTCCTTCTTGATCACAACTTCTTGTTTAACCAGATAAATTTTTTTACTTTCCTGGACGGTGAAATTCCTTTGTTTTATTGATAATCACATTTTGCCAACTCCTCTGATCCTAGATTATTCCTCCCATCCAACTCTTTTACTCCTGCTCAAGTGCTGCTGAATGCAACAGAAGAAAATCATTAAATTATGCTGATTATGTACTCTACAAATTTATGCTAGCTAATATCAACTAGTCCCTCTGTAGCAAGGCAATTCAATTCCTGCTGTTTAACTGATATTTAATCCCACTCACCAACTGACCCTAGTCACCCAAGAAGGCCTGGCCTATGTCCTGTCCAGAGCACCCAAGAGTTCGCCTACTCACCAAGTAATGGATCCGGACTAGCCCGGAAAACTGTGTGGTACAGAAATGGTGAGGGGTCACCATTTAATAAAAAAAGCTGGAGAGATCTCTAGAAGCAAAGCAAGGTTTATTATATATTCTCTGAGAAGGGCGTCCCACCCCTCCAGCACACAATTGAAGGGAGGAGGCACCTTCTGGTTAATCCCTAATGCAAATACCCCCTCCCACCACTGACCCTCATCCTCATTGGCTAAGGGTCTTACATTCCAAACACAGGAACTACTCAAGAAATTGAACTTGATCAATAAGTACATAGTTGCTCATATTTGACAGAAATAGTGAGGAAATGATGTCATGGGAGAATAGCAGGAAGGGGAGTCAAGGAGCCCTTGACTCAATCTTCAAAGTCCTTCAGGCCTACTCAAATTCTGAAGTAGATGAAGCCTTACTTGATTTTCACAACTGTCTTGAGAGATCTCACCTCATCTCATTCAATAGCAACTGTTCCAAACCTCTTCTCTGCTCAAGCTATTCATGCCCTTGATGAGGACATCTAGTTTTTGGAGTTCCCTGTGAGGGAGGTTTAGATTTTGGGGCTCCCTTTAGTAGGGAACCAAATGATAAGGTCTAGTTTTAGGGAACCAAAATGAAATTAGGGTTTCTGGTGGTCACAGAGTTAAATGATAAGGCCTAGTGGCAGATTCGGGGCTCAGGGAACCAAATGGAGAGGTTTGGCTCCCCTGCACCCCCTTGGGATTCGGTGCAAGGGTAAGGAGTTTTGGGGAACCCCCTTCTGGTGGTGTAGGTATTGAGGGAGGTAGCCCCTTGATATTCCTTGTTTGATCTCCAACTTCCTTTGGGACTTGGACTTTTGATACAAGATTTGGTCAAACTAGTTTGGGCTATCTGAGCTGGCTGGGGTTTTACAGCCCCCATTCTAATCTGCTCAGATAGACCAAATGCCATCAGGAAATTCCTTTTTGGGAAGAGACTTCTGTCTGTCCCCAAAAGATAACAAGAGGATCCTTATCTTATTTACATCACTCTCTGGAACCTCCTTACATCACTGCATCTGAATGATTGTGCTCTTGTATAAAACAGAGTCCTCTAAAATCTATTCTTTGCAAAATTGACCTTGTACCATGCAGCCATTTTGCCCACCGGCTCTCTGGTGTTTCCATTCTAATCAATAAAGACTATGTTTCCATACAGCATTAAGTAGCAAATTCCTTTGCTGCTGACCCCACCCTTGGTTACTTTGGGGAAGGAAGGAGAGAGAGAAAGGAACTGACCCATCCTGGTTTAGACCTCAGTTTACTCCTCATCAAAGGGATTCTCTGTAAAGGAGTTTACAAACCCAAAAACCTAGATTGATAAAAGAGGTTTATTATAAGCTTTGGGAAGTAAAGTTAGAAATCCTGACAGAAGATTTCTCATTATCCCTGTCATGCCTTCTCATTAGGGAAATAGATAAGGGTAAAGAGAGGGTAGCACTGGAAAAGAATATTATCCAGTGGGCAGAGGCCTCCTTGGCGTAGCAAGCACGTAGCAAGCAGGGCATAGGCCGCAAGTCTAGAACCTTTGCAGAATGATTTTTTTTCCCCCCCTAAAATCCAATTGTTCTCCTGGAACTTCCTATTACTATCAAGGAGACTTCCTCCACCAAACTTGGTATCATCTTTAACTCCTCTCTCATTCATACTATGTATCCAACCAGATGCCAATCTTGTCATTTCTTTTTCTAGAATGTTTCTCAAATAAGTCTGTCAGTGATTCTAAAGCCCCCCTCCCCACTCAATCTAAGAATACTATTGTTCTAACAATCTATTTGATTCTAAAGTCTTGTGGCCTCAGGATAGTCCTACAAATCAAACTCCTAAAACAATAGTGAATAGACTACTCCTCAGTTCATTGCAGACAGTCAGATGATCTGTTAGTGATAACCAAATTCTTGAGACCACTCCTTGGTTCTACCCCTAGGGCATAAAATTAGCTTATCTATAACTTGAAGAACTAGATGAATGTGTCTCCTTGCTAAATTCTCCTGGAATTTAGACTTCTTCAATTGGCATAATAATTATAATAAACTTTCCCCCTTGACTTGGAAATGGGTTCAAACCTCCAAGCTTGTCTTTTGAGATACCTCTTGAAACAGGTCTGTGATCCCAACCTTTTAGAGTCCCTTTCCAACCTCAGCATCTTGGTATTGCCTCTAAGTTCAATTAAATTTTTTTTAAAATTTTTATTCTTAATTTAACACTTTTTGTGACTTGATTTTTTCTTATCTTCCCAGTCTTTCAAGTAATTCCCACTCATCCTATGTTCTCTATGTTCTAGCCATACTGACCACTTGAAGTTTCTCATATAGGAAGCTCTGTCTCCCATTTCCATGCCATTGTATTTGTTCCTTCTCTTAACTTCAGCCTCTTAGATAGGCTATCATCCTCCAAGCCGATCCACAAATGGTTCTGTTTTTAGTATAGTTTCCCCAATCTCAAGTCTTCCTCTTCTTCCAGTCTACTGTGAGTTTATTCAGTTACATGGTCTCAAAATTAAGTCCAGCAGTCAAAAGATGCCCTGCTAAGGTCCTTTAAATGCTTGTTTAATCCCTCTCAAAATCCTTCCATTAATATCCTTTTCTCCTTTCTTTGGTTATCAGAATGCATCAATATAGTCTTATTTCTTGTCAGTATCACAGCATTATTGAACCCCATTGTTGTTATTCCTTGTCCTTCATTCTCAAAATGGACCATGACAACAGGGAGGGGATGCCATGACATGCCAGTGAATTGGATTTAAGTGAGGGAAGGCTGAGAAAAGTCACTTGCCTCACTTTCCCCTCCAGAGCCATCTGGGTCCAGTGGCGAGACATAGATTAGGACAACTAGAGATGTACACCATTTATGATGGGAATATTTGGAATTAAGCAGAAACCTTTGTCTTTCTTTGTTCATAATTTTCCAGCAGGGGGCCCTCCTCCTCTGTCAGAGGAATTGGTCATTCTAAAATAGTCCCTCGTAATTTCTCTTGTCAAAAAAACCCACCTGTTTATAATATAGTACAAAAATTCATGTTTATGTGTTAAATTCTAGCTCACAGTGTGGTCCAGAAAGTCCAGTAGCATCTGACTATTACCCTTTAAAGATGGATAGTGATGCTATATTGTGATGGTTCTCAAAGTGTGGTCCAGAGAATTCTGGGGGTCTCAGAAACCCTTTCAGAGAGTCTACAAATCCAAATTTAGTTTTTATTCCTAATATAGTAAATACCCACAAATATAACCCACATAAACTCTTTGGACAGATCCTTAACAATTTTAAATAGTATAAAGATATTGAGAATAAAAGTTTGCAAATCAGTTTTATTGGGCTTGGGCAGGGGAGGAGCTACTTTAGCTAGTAATATTAATACTAACAGGTTATCATTTTGAAAGTGTGATGTGATGACCACAGTTTGTAATTCTTGGACTCGATCCTTCAACTTCTAAACTTTTGCTCTAAATCCTTCTGAATTACAGGCAGAAGTATATTGGGAAATGTTAAATAATTCACAATCTGAAGAATAAAAAGGGAAGGGCAGATGACACAACTTTAAGTTTAATTTACATTACTAACATTTTCTCCGTCACCTCCTGATTTATAGCATTTGCCCATCTCTGAAGTGTCAAAAGCTCACTCTGATAATTCAATAAGCAGCTTTCTTGAAGTTTGGTACAAACTGGTTTGAACTTATCACTGGTTACAAGTACTGAGAAGCTGGTTTTCATTGTATAAGTAGAGATGTTATGTCTGGGCATTTGAAACAATTCTCATCGTGATGAGGCAGCTCAGAACTGCAGTTCTGTTAAAAATGCAGACTGCATCTAATTGGTCTTATCATCACAGACTCATTCCCTAAAAGAAAATTGATCCTTTTCCATTGGGAAAAGTCCCCTGCAAGACACAACACAAGAAGGAAAACAGAGAGGTAATGCATGGTCCCCTCTGCCTTTCCAAATTATACTAACAAAAACATGCAGATTTGTGCTCCCATCAGGCAGGAAAAGCTCCTACGAAGGTTGTTATTGTTGTTATTATTGTTCTAGACAATGCTACAATTTCTTTTATGAGTCTAAAAGACTCATCTAGGTCTGACCACCCAAGAGCAACAAAGTTGTGACCAACCTAATTATCTATCAACAAACAGTAAATGCCCTTTATTATGTATATGTCACAAATTGTTGTTGTAATCTTCAGTTGTGCTGAATTCTCCGGGATCCCATTAGGGTTTTCTTCACAAAGATACTGAAGTGATTTGCCATTTTCTTCTCCAGCCCATTTTACAGATGAGGAAACTGAGGCAAATAATGCTAGTTGGCCCAGGATCACCCACTTAAGAAGTATCTTAGAGACCAGATTTTGAATTCAGATGTCCTGATTCCAAAACCAGAACTCTATATACTGTGCTACCTAGCTGCCCATATGGTACAAATACATTGGTATAATTGCTTGCAAATAGGATCATAGATTTCAGGCTGAAAGAGACCTTTAAGGTCATCTAATTTAGCCCCTTCATTTTACAAATTTTACATTTTATTAGAAATAAAAACTGAATTTGAATTTGTAGACTCTCTGTGGAAGGATTTCTGAGACCCAGAATAACTTTTACAACTATTTCACCTATTATTTATTATAACACAGGGGTTCTCTAATTTCAGTACTAATACTTAATAAGTGATTTATTGGAATGACTGAACAAGTGTCAGTTCCTATTGTACTTTACATGTAAAGAAGGAGTGATTTAAGAGGGAATTTGCATAATTAGGTAAAGTAGCTGCTTCAGGCTTCATCCTTACAACATCACTACCTTCCCTTTCCCATCTAGTCTCTAATTTGTCTATAGTTCTTTAGACTGAATAGTCAAGGACCTCTGGGTCCCACATGGCCACATAGTGATAGTTCTCTGGACCTAGAGTCAGGAAGATGTGAGTTCAAATGTTAACTTTATGGGCAATTCATTTAACCTCTTTTTGCCTCTAGTCTTTTTTTTTTCTTTCTTTTTTTTTTTTTTTAATTCCTGAAGCTGGGTTTAAGTGACTTGCCCAGGGTCACACAGCTAGGAAGTGTTAAGTGTCTGAGACCAGATTTGAACTCGGGTCCTTCTAAATTCAGGGCTGGTGCTCTATCCACTGTGCCACCTAGCTGCCCCCTGCCTCTATTTCTTCATCTGTAAATTCTCCCAGTAATTGTTAGGATCAAATGAAATAACTGTAAAATACTTAGCACAGTGTCTGGTCAATAGTTAGTGCCATATACATTTTGTATATTAAATTATTATTATTAATATGACCACAAATTTCAGGAAAGGGGAACACAGGGAGAGGGAAAAATAAAGAAAATTCCAAATTTCTGCCTTAGCTTCTCTAAGGATCCTACCTCCCCAAATTAAGGGAGACTACACACCTGAACTTGGTAACTAATCTATCTGCTATCAAGAAGTAGTACCAGATAAGCCTGGAATGGCAGAATAAACTATTCCCCTCACTATTGGTTTAGCTATCACATAACCTTGGGTGTCAGAAGGTCCTTGCATCTTTTGGCAGTTTCCTATGTGTGAAGAAAAAAAAGGTCAACACCTGTGGGAATAGTCCTCTATTAATCTAAAAGGCTTATCCTAATCTTGTGTAAAACTTTTTTTTTCTAAAATAATCAAAAATAATAATGTTAGGAGAAACCCATTACATAAAAGAAAAAGCTTATTTCCTTCCCTCCAAAACAAACAAACAATTGTTTGAATATATTTCATAGATGTTGGATGGGATCTCCTGTAGGGTTCAGTCTGACTATTGCATAAATCAGGAATTTACTTCACATCACTCTTGAGAGCCTTTACTTGGAAATCTCCAAATATAAGGCAGTCATTGCCTCTCCAAGCAGTTCATTTCTCTCATTCCAAGGAAGTTTTTGCTTGTTTGTCCTTATATGCTTTTCCCTTCTTCCACCCCATATTTTTATCTATTCACCCCTCATGCCTGTAAATGCTCTCCCTTCTCAATTCCATCTCCTGACATTCCTGGTTTTTTTCGAGGACTCATTCCAAATCTTGCCTTTTGCAGAAGGCCTTTCCTACTTCCCCACTCTCTTTTCCTATCTTACCCCCAATGCTTTTTTTCAAGAGATTGTCTTTCATTTTCATTCTAAATATATTGTACCTGCATAGTCATTTGCATGTTGTCTTTTTTATTAGAATGTAAGTTGCCTCCATACACAGTCTGCTTGACCATTTCACCTCCTGAGAGTACTTAGAAAACCATGTCTATCCCTACACTGATTTGGGAAACTAGGGAATGTGTAGCTAATATCCCAGTCACTAATATAGATAGAGAATGTGTGAGAAGTATTAGTATCAGGCCTCCTGATACACACTCCTGAAATATAATTTGATGATATTCACCCAAATTTTGACTCCCAGCGACAGAATCCAGGAATATTCTGGACTGCAGCTGTTATAGCTGACTGTCCTGTGCTTACTACCTATGTAAATGGTATACCTTTGGAAGGGTTAAGACACGGTTGCAGATTGTACAGTCAATAGAGGTGACAATTGGCCAAGTCATTGGAGGGTATGAAGAGATTTGCCTTTTCAGTGCCCAGTGTTAACTTAGCTGAGCCTTATAAAAGATTTGAATAGACAGTTTTGCCACAGGATATTAAAAATTAGCCATACTATGTGTCAAATGTATGTGGCTGCTGCTCTTATTCCAGTAAGAAAAGCATTTCCAAAAGTTATGCTGTTAAAGTTATGCTGTTACATTACATGGAAGAGAAGCATGTCTACAAAAGACAATAGAAATACTAAGGAACTACAAATTGCATATAGCTCCAGAAAAAATTCAAAGACATGCTCCTTTTCAATATTTAGGATATGAAGCATCCTAAGGTGCTTACAGTACAAAAACTCTCCTTAAGAACAGAGAAGCTAAACACTTTAAATGACTTCCAGAAATTGATAGGAGATATCCAATGGGTGCATACAATGTTAGGTTTAACTACCTATCAATTACAACCATTATATGACATTTTAAGGGGAGACAGTGCTTTAGACTCACCATGCCAGCTTACAAAAGAATCTCATGAAGATTTGAAAGAGGTTGAATTGACTTTATCCAATATGGTTAAAAGAGTCACTCAAAAATCCTTGGAAATATCAGTTTTTGCTACAAAAGAGGCACCCACAGCAGTCCTTCATCAAGGAGACTGTGATAGAGTGGGTGAACCTCCCAGCACAACCAGAACAACGCCTACTCATTAACACAACTCTGAGATACCACTACACACCTGTCAGATTAGCTAAAATGATAGGAAACGATAATGACCAATGTTGGAGGGAATGTGGGAAAACTGTGACACTGATACATTGTTGGTGAAATTGTGAATGGATTCAACCATTCTCAATAGTTTGGAACTATGCTCAAAAAGTTATCAAACTGTGCATACCCTTTAACCCAGCAGTGTTTCTACTGGGATTATATCCCAAAGAGATCTTTAAGGAGGGAAAGGGACCCACATATGCAAAAATGTTTGAAGCAGCCCTTTTATAGTGGCAAGAAACTGGAAACTGAGTGGATGCCCATCAGTTAGAGAATGGCTGAATAAATTATGGTCTATGAATGCTATGGAATATTATTGTTCTGCAAGAAATGACCAGCAGGATGATTTCAGAGAAGCCTGGAGATTCTTACATGAACTGATGCTGAGTGAAATGAGCAAAACCAGGAGATCATTGTACACAGCAACAAGAAGACTATATGACGATCAATTCTGATGGACATGGCTCTCTTCAACAAGATGATTCAAACCAGTTCCACTTATTCGGTGATGAAGAGAATCATCTATACCCAGAGAGAGAAATGTAGGAACCTAGTGTGGACCACAACATAGCATTCTCTCTCTGTTGTTATTTACTTGCATTTTATTTTCTTTCTCAGTTTTTCTTTTTCTTCCTTCTTGATCTGATTTTTCTTGAGCAACAAGATAACTATATAAAAATATATACATATATTGGATTTAACATGTATTTTAAGATATTTAGCATGTACTGGAGTACCTGCTAGCTAGGGGAGGGAGTGGATAGAAGGAGGGGAAGATTTGCAACAAAAGGTTTTGCAAGAGTCAATGTGGAAAAAAAAATCCATGCATATGTTTTTGTAAATTAAAAGCTTTAATAAATAAACAAACAAACAAAAAACAAACATATTGATCTTTTACCATTAGATCTGGCCCCTCTCTCTCTCTCCTCTCTCTCTCTCTCTCTCTCTCTCTCTCTCTCTCTCTGTCTCTCTCTCTCTGTCTCTCTCTCTCTTTTTTCCCCAGAGCAGCACTTCTGATAAATGAAATATGTACACACAAAGGGATGCAAGGACTTGAATTTGGCATCCTGGCCCAATTCCAACTCAGGTAATTGCAATCTGTCTCTGTTCCTGCTCTTCAATTTCAGTAACATATGGCCACTCCATCATACTTCAAAACTCAAAAGATAATGGGTCTGTTCTATAATGCCTCATTTGAATGTTTATGGTGCTTGCTAATAGATTCTAGTTTTTTGTTGCCTTTTTTTTTATGACTGACTTCCTTCTTTTCTTGCTACTAGCTCCTCTCTCTCCCCTCCCTAACTTACCCAGACCTCTATCTGCTTTAAAGTACTTTTTAATTTCTTGTCATCCCAGATTTCTGCTGGCCTTGGACACAAATGGTTTTGAATACCAGATACATGAGTTGGAGTACTGCACATAGTTGGAATGGATGCAAAATTTCTGCCCTTGCATATCCCTTTCCTCATCCTTGCTGCCCTTCCTCTTCAAGTACTCAGTATTGCCATGTTCTCTTCCTAGCAAAACCTGTTTTCAAGAAAGGGGATTTCTAAAGCTTCTTCCAGTTTCAAGTTTTATGATCAGAAACTAATTCATAATAAAGTGTAAATAACTACTAATGGTATAAAATATTACTTATCAGATGACTATACATTAACAGACATCTATTTTGTAAATCAGAGTAGCCAAGCTTCAGTAATACAATTTCAGGTATTGGGAAACACATGAGAAAAATATTTTCTTCCTTGGAGGATTCTTTTAATGACAAATAATACAGAACTAGCCCACTCCCAAGAATGTGACATGACATGTATGTATAAGTAACATAACTCTTAAGGCTTTTGCTTTTATGCTACAGTGAATTCACTTCCACTAATTTCCTAACATGAATTGCTGTCTGTTTGGGGTCCAGATATGATATGAGGGCCTGTGTGGGACAGTAGCAACTTAAAAAACAATCAGAGACTCTCAGAGTAAGAAAAGCAGAAAGGAATTTATTAGGGTCTCAGGAGAAAGGGCAACTCCTAACCAACAAGGTGTCAGTTAAAGGAGTATAAAACTGGAACTACAAAACACAAGATTAAATAACAGGAGAAGCCCCCCTTCTTTTGATCTTTTCTCCCATTGTTTGGGGCTGTCCAGACTTATACTCTTAACAGGAAATCTATCTCAGAAACAAAAGAATAAATTGCCTTTAAAAGATGTACTTAAATGCTAATTAAGAGTTGGTAGGAAATAGGAAGGAAATGTTCATTCAAGACAATGGAGCAGTTGCAGCTTTTTAGCTATAGCTTAACTTGTTATTGCAAAGTCTCAAGTCATACTTAGGGCATAGGTCGAAGCCATGTCCTTATGAGAGAGCTTTCACTCAGTTTATCCCATACAGGGCCTATATACTGACCCAGCTGAGTGAGAAAAATATTGATTTAGCAGATTTTTAGCTATGAGTTGCTTCTGTGCTATTAGCCCTCCTATGGAAGTGATACCCTTTAAAATAGGAAAGAACCTTAGATATATAATCTAGAATTCACATTTTAAAAGAAAGATATTGATATCCATGCCAATAGATAAATCATTTATCTTCTCTAAGTCTCAGTCTTTGTCTGTAAAATGAGGGAGTTGGATCCCCTCATCTTTCCCTTTCAGATTTAAATCATCACTATAATCCTGTAATTCTGTGGAGTCCAGATCATACAGGAAAATAGTGACAGAACAACATCCCACTGACTGCTAGGTCAATGATTTTTCCTCTTTTTTCTAGTTTTTGCCTCATCTTTCATCCTCTGGAATATTTCCTGGAGAGAGCAACTAGAACATTTCTACTCAATCTCCAGGGTTTAAAGAAAGTTGGGGATTTCGAAAATGCCTAGAACACTGGGTCTTATTCAGGGATGTAGAGAACTGACTGAGACAGAGGGGAAAGACCTAAAGAGAAATACATGCTCAAAAGCCAGGATGCCCAAAGGGAAGCAGTAGGGTTAAGAAAAAACTTTGCTTAACTTATACTTCTGCCTAGAGTTGGTCCTATAGGCTCTTTTAAAGGGAACATTGAGACCACTCATTGCCCCATGGCTACTGAAATACAATAGAACAATATGTCACTGTTGTTAGGAGAAAATTATAGCTTCTATATTATTCTGTGTAATACAGAAAAATATACATCAAACACTCTCAACATGGGGGGCACAGTTGAATTGTCAATACAATCTAGTCGATAATATATTGAGGTAATATTATGTTGGGTTTTATTGTATTTATAATATCATTAGAAACTGATTAGTCATGTAATAAGAGTAAGAGAAATATTATGCAAATACCCATAAAAAAGATTAAGAGAAATATAGAAAGGCTTCTATTATACTGAATATGGAGAGTTTCTAGATTTAAGACAATAAGAATTGCTTAGAATGAGAGGATATGAAAAAGGTGCAATTTGTACCAGTGGAAAGACTACATATACTGATGAGATCATGGAGCCATTGAAATATTAAAATTGATGATGATGATAATGAAGAGGAAAAGGAAGAGGAGGAGGAGAAGAAGGAGGAAGAAAAGGAAGAGGGGGAGGAGAAGAAGGAGAAGGAGAAAGAAGAGGAGTGGTCTTGGAAACTAATTGATCTCTCTGGGTCTCAGTTCTTCCATTTGTAAAATGGTAGGATTGGACTAGATCATCTTTAAAGACCTTCCCACATTTGAAAAAATTAATGATATTAAAGTACTTTGGGAAATTAGTGTTGTGGGCCAGAATGTTGTACTTGAAACAAGGATTCTTACAAGCTGTTAAATCAATGGAATTGATAAGACAATGGTTATCTAGTTTAACATAGTGCTTAATAGTTCTTTAGTTCAGTATGATTGAATTACTCTTATAAAAAATAATGGTTTCCTAGTGATATAATGATTGCTTTATACTCAGTATACTGTATATAAACTGGGACAAACTCAGCCAAAGACAGACTCAGAAGGGCCAGGGTCAGACTTGGAGGATTCTTGGAGACAGATTGGAAGAAGACAGAGGGCTGAAGGCTGGAGCACAGGACCTTGGACTGAGACAGACTTCAAGACAGAGATTGTTGTGGTGGTCCTGCAGCCTCCCCCACAGAAACCAAGACACATTCCAGAGAACCTCCAAAAAGCTGTCTGGGGCCCCAGGCAAGGAAACTATACTGTGAAGGAGATAATAAAGAATTTGGATTTTATCCCTGGCTATTCTCCTGGTGATTACTCAGCTGAAACGAAGGCTGGTCCAGAGACCTCCAGAAAACCAACCAGAACACTACAAATTAGTATTTGAATTTAAGAGATCACTGATAAATCTTACTATACTTATAACAGGGATATTTGAACCAGCTTATGAGAGTTAATTATTAAATTTTAAGTATGAATATTCACATCTTTGATATAAGTTAATGCTACAAATCAAGGTTTGATTTATTATTTTGATCGCCTAGACCAAAGCTTCTTAAACTGAATTGTTGACCTTACTATGGGGTCATGTATCTGAATATGAAGATCTCAAAAAGTTTAGCTACAGTAAAAGATGTCAAATATTCTGCCAAGATTTAATTCTTTTTGTTTGTTTTGTTGGGCATTTTTGGTGATAATAAAAAATCAGTGTCTTTATTAAACACTGAATACGTTCAATGGTATTTTCTAGTGATTTGGATTTGTATCAGTCATTTCATTACTAGTCAGTAAACTCCATGATAGTAAGGACTACATAAGATTTAATTCTTGGGGAAGCTAGTGGTGCAGTGGATAAAACACCAGCCCTGAAGTCAGGAAGACCTGAGTTCAAATTTGGCCTCAGCTTCCTAGGTCACATTTCCTAGCTGTGTGACCCTGGGCATTAACCCCAATTGCCTCAGGAGGGAAAAAAAAATTAATTCTTTATGTAAAAATAAGCAAGAATATCCATCTCATTAGTATGCAAGTTTTGTCTTTAATAAATGGTAAAATTATATATGAACAAAATAATTGTTTTAAAATAAATTTATTTATGATTTACTATCAGTAAATGTTTGATTTCTACATAAGTACATTTTATACACTTCTATATCCAGGTCATGTAAAAATTTCTCCTGAAAAAAGGGTTTGCCAGTAGAAAAAAAATTTTAAGAACCCGTGGTCTAGACAATACAGTGAATAAAAATTGTGTATACATTTCCACCCCAGAAAAGTAGTTGTTAAACAGATGTTTAACTGCATATACATATTCTTCAAGAAGACAGAAATTCAGTCATGTGAGACTTCTCAATCAATGCAGCTCAAAACTGTTGTATGCCTTAGTAGACATATTTCATGCTTAGTTATAGTTTAAAGAATCCTCACCCAGCTTCTCTGAACTTAATTAAGCTGACCCTTGGACCACACAATTTCATAAAATCTGAAAATATTCAGGTGTTGATTTCCTTATTGTCTTAGTTTGTTCCATATTTCAAGGTCTTAAGTTTCCCCATAGAAAGGCTCTGACATCCAGGAAATAGATTGATGCAAAATAAAATTTTATTAAGGTCAATGTAGTGAAAACACTTGGTCACATTTAACAGGGAGTAAGAGTGAGATAAACATCTTCTTTCACAGTCTCCATACTACAGAAATTATACCTGTGAAGAAAAATATGGATGTTAGTATACACGTCTACTTTAACAATACTTTGTAGATTTGTTAGGATTAAATACAATTTCTGTGCTGTTCTATTGTCTATTGTATTAATGGAGGAGACAAAAATAATTTTTTGGAAATGAGTTTTTGATTTCAAATCATTTCACTTAATAAATGGCCTTGCAATGTACTTAGATTCAGGAACAGGGATCTTCTTTTGCCAGCAAAAATTAAAAAAAAAAAAAAAACTGCTTAAGGAACATAATTTATGCTTCTTCTCTATTCTCTAAAGCCCATTTTTTCAAACTCTGGTTCCTGACTCCATATAGGATCTTGTAATTGAATATGGGATTATGAAATTTGATTTGTTATTAGTAAGTACCTATTTCATATACCTATATACTTAGGGTCATGTAAAAAACTTCTCCATGGAAAAGTGAAAAGTAAAAAAAGTTTAAGAAACCCTGCTCTGCAGTACCTAGAGCAATGCTGACCATATGGTAGGTCTCAGCAAATGAAAGTGGCTTATTTACTGAATGATATTATATATAAATCTTCTCTTGTTCCTGTTCTTTCTTTCCTTTTTCTCTATTTACAGTACACTGTGAATAGCTTTGTCTTCAAGGATTTTATCATGGATATAAAGCTCATCTTCCTAGCTAGAGGTCAAGAATCATAATTCCCCAGAGAACATAACACATTATTGCTCTAACAAGAGTGGGTACCTATTAAGTGCTTGATTGATACATTTTAAGGTATCTATCAGTCATTCTTTGCTTGGAGACAGGGTATAATAAGGACAAGTATTTTTAAAAATCTTTTTGCCTTAATCATTATAGGTTTTCTGTGGGCAAATTGTCATTGTAAATGTTCATCTTTCCCAGTATTCTTAAGTTCATATTAATAAGCATACATACTCTTGGCCATCAACAGTTTCCACTATGATCTTTGAGGCTCCTACTTTGGGGAAGGTTGGATTGATCACATTATTATTCCACAGAAATTTAACTTTCTCCAGTTTTCCAACATTGACCTCTACATCGATCTCATTGGAATGAGTAGTCTGTGGTGTGAGTACTCCCCTGGAAAAATAAGAAGAGAGATATTCATAGTTATAGACTAATACTCTAAAGACCTTGGAATGAAATTATATTCTTTATTACACAGGGTTATCAGTTCATTTTTCAACTGAATTACCAAGTAAATATAGAAAATGGAAAGCTAGTTGTAGTTTGATAATATTAAGATGTGTGAAGAGATTTGATTTCTTAAAATCCAATCTATGTCTAATCCGAAGTAGTCTGGTGAGATGTAATAATAATAATAATAATAATAATAATAATAATAATAATAATAATAATAATAATTGCTTGCATTTATATAGTACCTACTATGTACCAAGCATTGTGCTAAGCATCTTACAGATGTTGATCTCCTTTGTCCCTCTAGCCCCCCAAAACAATCCTGGGATGTAAGTGGTATCATTATCTCCATTTTACAGATGTGTAAATTGAGGCAAACATGGGTTAATGATTCGCTCAAGGTTGGTCATACAGCTAGGCAAGTATCTAAGATTGGATTTGAATTCAGGTCTTCTTGCCTTCAGGTCCAGGAAATCTATTCACTGTGCCACCTAGTTGCTTCTAAATCAAAATTTTGAAATGTGAATTATAAAAATTCAAATTTCCACTTTGCTTTAAAGTTCATATAACAGTTTCTTCAGAATAAGCACTGTTGTAAAATAAATGTAAATCTACATTTTATAGATGAAGAAACTGAAGTTCATAGAATTATACAAAGTCAGACATTTATTAAGCACAAGATGATCTGAACCCCAGTTTCCTGAATATCTGTATTCAATATAATTACCCCAATATCACTTTGACTTTCATTTATTACTTTAAATTCACATTAAAGATTCATAAATAATGACTTTCTTATTGTCCTTTTTACAAGAAGAATAACTATAGAGTTGATAAATTGGCCCCCTCATTAGAAAAAAAAAATCTGTTCTACTAAAACATACAAAACCAAACAGTGGCATTGGAAACAAGACCAAAAAATCCGGCATATATCCACATTAATTTTAGTATTTCATTCATTTTGTGGAGGAATTTTAAAATCTATTTAAATATTAATAGTCTAAATGTCTATAACACTATATGTTTTGGGAAGGATCTTCCTTACAATAATTTGGTGATCAGAGTTCATTTTATTTTTTCCACTTAATAAAAAAAGGAAACTGAGTCTCAAAGAGTGTAAGTGGCTTGTTTAAGGTCATATAATAAATGTCAGAATAGGATCTCAAGACTAGGTTTTGTAATTTAAAGTTCAATGCTTTTTCTCACATCTAGCTTCATCATTCTAGTCACCTAGTTATCTTTTATTTGTGATACAAATCTTATAGTAGATGGACATAAAATTTTGGAGCTGTAATTGACCTGACTGGCCATCTACCTGAGTGATGCAATTCTTCTACAATACACCTGACGTGATCAGCCAGTCTTTCCTTGAAGTTTCAGTTGATTAACCCAATTAATCCAAACCATACCTGATACTTCCTCCACATTCCAAGCATCTTCCCATTTAAGAACTCAACACAGTGCCAAGCCTAGAACAGGCACTTACTAAATGCAAGTTCTTGGTTGTTAGTTAATTTTTCCATGTAGAAATTCTAAATTTCTTTCATTGTACTGTGAATTGTTGTTTGTCTTTCTACTTTTTCTTTTTACTAATTTTTTTATTTTCAAAACATAACCATAATTTTCAACATTCACCCTTGCAAAATCTTTTGTTACAAAATTTTCCCCTCTCTTCCCCATTAGGGATTAACCCTAATCCAATATAGGTTAAACATGTGCAATTCTTCTATACCTATTTCCACAATTATCATGCTACACAAGAAAAAACAGATCAAGAAAGGAAAAAAATGAGAAAGAAAGCAAAATGCAAGCAAATAACAAAAAGGTGAAAATGCTATGTTGTGATCCACACTGAGTTCCCACAGTATTTTCTCTGGACGCAGATGGCTCTCTCCACAAAACTATTAGAACTGGCCTGAAATATCTCATTGTTGAAAAGAGCCATATCTGTCAGAATGGATCATCATATAATCTTGTTGTGTAAATTGTTCTCCTGGTTCTACTCATTTAACTTAGCATCAGTTCATGTAAGGCTTTCTGGGTGTTTCTGAAATAATCCTTTTTATAGAACAATAATATTTTATAACATTCGTATAACTTAATTTATTCAGCCATTCCCCAAATGATGAGCATCCCTCAGTTTCCAGTTTCTTGCCACTACAAAAAGGGCTGCTATAAACATATTTGCACATGTGGGTACTTTTCCCTTTTTCAAGATCTCTTTGGGATATAAGCCCAGTTGAGACACTGCTGGATGTCAGGGTATGCACAGTTTTATAGCCCTTTGGGCACAGTTCCAAATTGCTCTCCAGAATGATTGGATCAGTTCACAACTCCAGCAACAATGCATTAGTGTCCCAATTTTCCCACATCCCCTCCAACATTTATTATGATCTTTTCCTGTTATCTTAACCAATCTGAGAAGTGTGTAGTGGTATCTCAGAGTTGTCTTAATTTGCATTTCTCTGATCAATACTGATTTAAAGCATTTTTTCATATGACTAGAAATGGTTTTAATTTCTTCATCTGTTCATATCCTTTGATCATTTATCAATTGGAGAATGGCTTGTATTCTTATAAATTTGAGTTAATTATCTATATATTTTAGAAAGGAGAGCTTTATCAAAACCCCTGGATAAAAAGATTTCAACCTCCCCACCCCACCCCACTCCCCACCATATTCTGCTTTCCTTCTAATTTTGTCTGCACTGGTTTTGTTTGTACAAAATCTTTTTAACTTAATATAATTAAAATTATCCATTTTATATTTTGATGACTGCTGCTTTATAATATAGTTTTAAATTTGGCATAGCTAAACTACCTTCATTTGCATTTTTTCATTGATTGCCTTGAAATTCTTGACCTTTTGTTCTTCCAGATGAACTTTGCTATTATTTTTTTCTAGCTCTGTAAAATAATTTCTTGGGAATTTGATGGGTATGGCACTAAATAAGATTAATTTAGGCAGAATTCTTATTTTTATTATATTAACTCAGCACACCCATGAGCACTTGATATTTTTCCAATTGTGTCCTTCATTCTTGAAGAAAACCATGACATCAAGGAAGGGATGCCATGACAAGCAAGGAAATTGGATTTAAGTGAGGGAGGGCTGTGCAAAGTGACTTGCCTCACTTTCCCTTCCAGAGCCATTTATATTATATGTGTGTGTGTGTATAATCCGGATAGTCCTAGATGCAATGAGAGACTTGCATTGTGAGTAAGAATTGTTTTAATCTATGTACTTGCAACTAATAAGTAATTAGGTTAGAACATCATGCTTTAAAAAACTTGTTTGATTGATTCTATCCATTGTTTCTAAATCTCACCATCAAGACAAAGCAGGATAAGTATAATTTCTTTTCCATGTGATAATCTTTCAAATGCCTGGAGATAACTGTATCCTCCTTACCTTTCTCACCCTGAATCTTTCTTTGGCTTTTAACTATCCTGGTCTCCTTGTGGATACTTTCTATCTAATCATTATACCCATGATATGATGCCCAGAACTGAACATCAGATAGTCCAAATATTTTCTGCCCAGCACTAAGCATTGCAGGACTATTATCTTATTCCTAATATTCAAGAACACTTGTATTAGTATTGAATAATAATATGTATCATAATATGTGAAACTTACTTAAAGATGCTGTATTGTCTGGTGTTTCCTTTGTTTCCATACAGAGCAACTTTTACCCCACCAGTCACCATTCTTCCAGACAGAGTGATAGTCACCTTGTATCTCCATCCTCAAGAGAAACAGGAAGATATCTTAATAGATAGACATGGAAGCTAAATAGACCAAAACTTTGTTTCCATGACATATATGTATATTTTTATAGAAATGTAGATCTCTATTTGTATATACTCAGATCAAAACGCACAAGAAGACAATAAGAAATACTTCTTACTTTATTCTGAGAGACTGTTGAATAAAATAAATATATTGACTTCTGAGAAATTATTTAAAAAGAAAATTCTAACAAGAAAAAGAAATCAGTTTTCCTATCTTGAAATAACTTTAGATAAATACATTCATTGTAAAATGGTCAGGTTTTTCATGTATCAGTGCATAAACGCATGGAAAAACTGAATAATCAGTTTCCTTTAAAAAATAAATCTATTACATGGAGATCTCAATTGTACAATGCAATGAATTATAGAAACTTCATTGTTGGATTGAGCCAGTCGTTGTAATTCAGTTTGTATTCTTGTTCCTCTTTTTAAATTTGCTTCATGTAAATGTATGTAGTTACCTTGGTTTTACATTGAGAATTTATTCTCCTACCTTCATAAAAGAAAATATTGATCGGACTATAAGAAATATATTTTGGAACCCTAATAAATTTATTTGTTGTGAGTAAGAAATAATAAATGGATGAAGCTGTTTATAAATTAAACTATTTTGTTAGAAGTCTTGTGTCTCAACATCTGTATATTAGAATACACCTTATCTCACCCTCCTGTACCTTATATAGGCTCTTTAATATAACAGTAAATAAAAATTTTTTGAATGAATAAATGGGTAGCTTGAAATAACTCAAATAATGGAAGGTTCTATGGCTTCTGCAGTGTAGAGAACTCTGTATGAGAATTCCTTCCACCAATGGCAATTGGCCTATTATTTAGAGGATAAGACATAGGGAGCTGCATGAGTCATTAAAAAAAAAAAAAAAATTAGGCGACTTTTCAGGATTACATAGTCAGTTAGTGTTCCAACTTGGGATTTGAACTCAGATCTTCCTGACTCCAGATCCAGTTTCCTACTAAACAGGTCATGCTATCTCTGAAATAAGCAAAGTGATGAAATAAGAAGTTGTGGAAAGCTGGATCAGCCTATGTAAGATACTTAAATTTGCATTGCTAGTATTGACATAATCTCAAAGACAGACAGGCTTCCATCGCTATTATCTGTTGTTTAATACAAATTAAATGAACTAGAAAAAAGGCAATATTTCTGGAGTTAATTAGCTATAGATATCAGTTAGTCAAATTGGGTCACATCGTTCAATGACCTTAATGGACTGGCTCTTTTTTCTAGAAGCATTTCTATCCAGATTATAAAGGATATATTATTGGAGGGATATCAAACTGATTTTTGGAAAATTTTCAGTCACTCAAATGCTCAAGAGCAGCTGTGACATCTCAAGTGATAGGTGAACTATTGATATTCAGTAGAATTTAGACTTTATATAGGTTTTAAAAATTGGGAGAAGCCAAATATCAACTTACTAGCAAAGTCACTTGCATCTCCAGTGTTCAAAAAGAATTTTTGTTCCCCTTGACTTATTTTCCCAGCATATTTATCAGCATAATGACCCATCTGGGGGCATCCTTCTTCTGGACAGGGGAAGCACTTTTGCTAAAGAGAAAAAATGATTTATCAGAAGAGTTTGTCTCTTTGTGGTTCACTTTTGTGGTTGGACATCTAGAACTTCCAAACATCCCATTTTGATGAGGAAAATTATTTTTTAAAATAAAACCTGACATGAAAAGTTGACCTATTAAAACATTAAAATCATCTGTTTCTTTGAAAATTCTAAAGAGAAAAAAATGGGTTGGTTTGTCAGAAGAGTTTGTCTCTTTGTGTTTGGACATCTATAACTTTCAAATATCCTATTTTGATGAGGAAAGTTATTTTTAAAAATAAAACCTGACATGAAAATTTAATGCATTAAAACATTAAAATTACCTATTTCTTTGAACTAAAAGTAGGTATATAGAATCAGACTAATTCCTTATATGTAACTATGTAACCATAATCCTATGTCATAATTTTTGGTACCAAAAAAAAAATCAGATTCCATATTTAAGAAATCACATAACATAATGGACATTACTCATGAGATGTGATTCTGAGTCTTTTTACTAACTGTGCAGCCTTATAATAACACATGTCCCCACTCTAAAGTGATTTCCTCATTTTTAAAAATGAAGAGGCTGGTTTAGAGATTCCTTTCTTAAAATATCCCTTCCAAGGAATTGTGGTAAATACAATGTTAGGTTCTTGAAAGCAGGAACTGTTTCATTTTTGTCTACTATCTATAGTAATTTTAGAAGTTTAGTTAATTGAATTTGTTGTTGAATTGAATTGAATTAAGAAGTAAGAAGTAAGAATTTTTACATCAATCTTTAATTCAGAGCCAATAGTACTATTGACTGACATGGACACTTTGATCTTCTCTGTTTATAATCAGGTTTGTTTCATTTTTCCTTACTGCTTGCTTGGTATCACTACCACAATTCCTGGCTCCTATGGATTCTCTACATTGATGCTGGACTTTTTATCCCCAAATCTCTTTGGCTAAACCCATTGCAACTCAGAATTCCTGAGTTCAACTAATCTATCATCTTCAACCTACTTAATAGCAGATATTACAGGCATGCTCTTAATATATCTCACAATTTGGTTTAGACTCTTCAAACCAGTATTACTCTTACAAAAGCATTTCTTGGAATACTATTGTTAGATTAGTTAAAAACAAAATAAAAAGTTGAGCAATATCATGGCTGTTTAGATGAACAATTGAGATGATTTGAGGTCCCATGTTGGGATGCACTATGAATTTTCCTACAATATGGTTGTTATAATTTTCTCATTCCTACAATTTTTGGGATTAAACATCATCTTTATTTCCATCGT
Organism: Sminthopsis crassicaudata; assembly: GCF_048593235.1. Classification (NCBI taxonomy): domain Eukaryota; kingdom Metazoa; phylum Chordata; class Mammalia; order Dasyuromorphia; family Dasyuridae; genus Sminthopsis; species Sminthopsis crassicaudata. The sequence goes on along the minus strand of NC_133618.1, from coordinate 593,551,959 downwards.
ATTCCTCTCTAGCTCAAAAATTTTTGATGGCTCCTCATCATAAGAAAGTTAAGGTAGGGACAGCAGTGGATAGAGCACCAGCCCTTAAGTTAGAAGGACCTCAGCTCAAATCTGGTCTCAGGCACTTAACACTTCCTGTCTGTGTGATCCTAGGCAACTCACTTAACCCCAAATGCCAAAAAAAAAAAAAAAAAAAAAAAAAAAAAAAAAAAAAGTTAAGGTACAAAATTTTCTGCTGAGCATACATACTTTTATTTATCTATTCAATCTTATCTCCTATTTCTCAATCTTGCTTCTCTTCTTCAATTGAGTTCCTCATTATTTCTCAAATGTATTTTAACATTCCAATTACTAAACTTTTTTTTTCAATGTGATCCCTCACCTAGTGTATTTTGTCCTGTCCTTTCCTCTTAACTAAATCCCACTCATTCTTCAACTAATCCATTTTCAAGCCATCCTCCATGAAGCTTTCTTTAGTTACTATGAGTCCCATTAATTGTTCCCTTATCTGAAATCTTATCAGCTGTATCACTCATTTTCACACCTACATTATTACTATCCCATTATCTGTATGTCTGTCTCCCCATCTAAGCCTTAGATAGATAGTCTATTCATATATTTTGAAGTGAGTCAAAATTAATAAATCATGGACTTGTGATTGTGGGATTCCATGACATCCATTGACCTAGACAGAAGAATAACTTACAGTTGTAAAAGCCTTATAGTTAACACAGGGGAATGCAGTGAAACCATCAGGCTCCAGGATGCTATCAGCATAGTATTTGTAGCTCCTCAAGTGATTACAAGCCACAAAGTCTCGAGTTCCTGGGAACAAAAGTTCTGGTTATACTTAACAGAATCATATAAAAGAAATTAAATGTGTACATTCTTCAAAGAAAATATCCCAACCAGAATAAAACTAATGAGGACTCTAGAATCAGCCCCAGATTTTATAGTCATCATTCTTGGACATAAATTATAAATTGGACTTCATGATAAAATTTATGCCTTGTGTTTACTATAGTAAAATCTACAGAGACTGAAACTCAAGTAATCACCCCAAGGGATTTGTTTTAACAATATATTTATAATTGCAAATAATTTTATTTTTTGAAATTTTAAAATAGTGTAGCACCAAAAACAATATAAAATATGAATAAAATCAACTAAACTTGCTTAACATTTAATTTAATAAATTATGTCAGTACATAAAATACCATAGCAACTTCTCAGGCATTTTCTTTGAGTCTCTCTCAGAACTCATTTCTTATTCATGTTTCCTCATATATAATCTTGGTAGCGGCTATGCCATTTTTATAATGCTGCTTTTCTTTTTGCATAATTTAATAAAGATCTTCCCAGATTTCTTTGTCTTCTTCATACCTACACACTGGTCATAATGGCATTATAGAATTTCATTTTTTACTGAATGAACAATGTAGTTAACCATTTCCTAATTACTGAACATTTATATTGTTCTTTGAACAGATAGCTTTTTTGTTTTTGTTTTTGAGATTGTTTTCAGGCTATGAGTAGTAGTTTAGCATACTAGTTTGAGAAAAAGACTTTAAACACAGGAGCATTTAGGATCAAGTTTTACCTTTGATACATATTGGTTTTGTTACCCTGGGCAAGCCATTGAAACTCTCATTGCTCTAGGGGGTAACTCTCTATGACTATATATTGCAGAGTAGATGTGATGATCTGCATCTGGTAGAGAAAGTTTGCTCACTCAGGAATTCTCTATATAAATGAAATCATGTCCCTATTCTTTGTAGGATATATTTGTAGTTCTCGATTATATATTGATTATAATGATTATGAGATTTTACAAGTCATTTAGATGCAACTTGGCAAAATTTTGAAATACTTATAATTTAATATGGTTAGATTTTTTGGTAAAACTGTAAAATTTTAATTATGATCACAATTTTATGTATATGTTTTTAATTAAGAAAATTATTAAATAATACTTCGACACAGAGAAATTAACATATTCATGATTTTTTTCTCTGCCACTTTAAACCATAATGAAAAAAAAAAATAAGAAGTTTAGCTTTGGCAATTTATGTTCTCTTATGCAAATAACAATAAAAAAAATCTAATGCAAAGTTCTGTATTAGAAGGTAAAATAAAGCACATAGTATTTTTGTTTTTTTACCCTCAGCCAAAGATATTGAATAATTTTTCTTCAGTGGTTATTATTTCCCAAATGGGCTTACCGGACCAGATGCCATCTATGTCCACAATCTGTGAGAGGATGTTCTTCTTACATCCAGGCATTTCCTTTCCTCCGTTTGGAAAGAAATCGAGATGACCAACTAGTTCAGTTGTTCCAAAACCTGAAGCAATCAGGGAAGGACAAGAAAATCAAAGCTTATGGCTTATGATTAACAATCACTCTGGTAACAAAATGTGCCAAAATTGACTATGGGAAAATACTGGAACATAGTGAATGAAGCCTCACCCAAATTAGGGATCAAAGGAGCTGAATCCGTGTGAATCACATCAACAAACAGAGCATCACTAGCATCCAGCCTAACTTCTTCTGGGGCACCTTCAAAACAAGACTCTGTAGGATCCAATCCTAAAAGAAATATTTATATGTACATCTAGTTAATTCAACCCATCTCAATAAAACAAACACATTTAGTGCCTACTATGTCAGATTCAAACATTAACACAAACATTTCTGCTTTCAAGGAGTTTTATTTTAGCTATATATAAATTTATGAGTTTGTGAGTGAGACAGGTATAAGAAAGGGTAAATATCTATAATCATATTACCATACTTGATGGTCCCAAAGGAAAGGAAATCAAATATATATTTATATTTAACTTTGTGTTTCATTGCTAGATTTTGTCTATCCATCAAATTTAACCTGATGAATAAATATTGTGAATTTCTAAAATAAAATATTAAAATAAATTTTATATTTTCCTCTTCGTGTTATTATCATCTTTTTTGGAGGAAGAAATGAATGATTGTTTTGTCTTTCAGATTCCTTTTCTTCTCAGCAAGAGCCTTAATGAGATGCAATCTGAAAATTATCTCAGAGTAGTTGAGGAGTTTTACAAATGATCCCTTTTAATGAAGATGCAATTCTTATTTAATGAAGATGCATCATGTAATGTGCCTTTATACCAGGTGGAAAAGAATATAATATGAAGTTGTTTCTCTAAGCTACAGTTGATATGATAATGCTTTACATCTTAAAATGCTTGCTTTATAGAATTTATTAGTTAGTTTTTCCTTCCTTTCGGTTTATATTTCATAGTAAACTCCAATTCAATAAGCATTTATTCAGCATCTATTATATTTAAGGCACTATTCTAAGCGCTGAGGATGCAAAGGTAAACTGAAAATTCATAAAAGGAAGTTAAAAGTGGATGGATTACATTCCAAGATGTACATCCAAGTACATGGAATACATTTCACCAAGCCTTCATAGCCTAGACTGAAATTCATGGAAGAAGAGTTTCTAAACTAAAAAGAAACATAGTGATTATTAACCTGTTTCCCTCATTTGACAGCTGAAGAAACTGAGGCACAGTAAAGAAAAGATGTGTGTGTTATTATAGGAAACATGCCAGTTAGGAGTCAGAAGAGCTAGGTTTGGACCCCTGGAATATGGCAAAAACTAATTAATTTTACCAAGGGTCAGGTACTTTACTTATGTAATAGAAGTAATAACAACAAATACTACCTACCTCACACAATTATTTTGAGTAATGCATTTTGTAAACCTTAAGGTGTCATAGAAGTTTGAGTTATTATTATTGTCCACAATAGATCACTATAAAAAGCAAAGCCAAGATTTGAATCCAGCTCTTTTGATTCTTACTTAGTGTTGTTTTGTGGTCACAATATCTTGGCTTGTGTGCTCACTATGTTAGCAGTGCTATCAGGGAGCAAAATTTCTTTGCTTTATACCCTTCTTCAGAGGCTACCAGCAATTTTGAAACAGGAAGCCTGAAATAAACTTTAGAAGACTAATTCAGTTAAGAAGGAAAAGGACAAAAAATGAGACTGTTGGTTACTGCAAAGATACTCTTCATACTACTCTAGGTCTTGGAAGGAGATTAGATTGGAATAGTTACTCGTATGGGAAAATGGGAAGAAGTAGTCTCTGATAAATTTCTATGTCCTGAGATGAAGTACTCCCACTCTGCTTTTTTACCCCCCATCTCATTAAAAAATACATTATTTCTTTTAAATATTCTTTTCAAATTTTGAGTTCCAAATTCTCTCCATCCTTCTTACCTTCTCCCTCATCCACTGAGAAAACAAGCAATGTGATATTAATCATACATGTGAAATCATGCAAAATAAGTTTCCATATTAGCCATATTTCCTGAAGAAAACCCAAATAGGAAAGCAAGAACATTATACTTTAATTTATACTTAAAGTTCAGTGGCTCTCTCTCTGGAAGTGGATAATTTTGATCATGAGCCCTTTGTCCTTGTTTTGGATCATTTTAGCCAAATCTTTCACATTGATCATGATTATAATATTGCTATTACTGTGCACATTAATCTCCTAGTTCTTCTCACTTCATTTTGCATTAGTTCATAGAGGTCTTTTTTTTTTTCTGAAACCTTCCCCCTTGTCATTTCTCACAACATACTAATACTCCATCATAATCATATACCACAACTTATTTAGTCGTATCCCAATTTATGAGAATCCTCTTAATTTCCAATTCTCTGCCACCACAAAAGATCTCCTATAGATATTTTTGTACATTTATGAACTTTTTATTTTCCTTTGATCTTTTGGGATACAGATCTAGTAAAAGCATTGTTGGCTCAAAGGGTAGGTACAGTTTTATAGCCCTTTGGTTATATTTCCAAGTTGTTCTCAAAAATGGTTGGACCAGTCCACTACTCCATGCCTATTTTTCTCATCTCTTCTAGCATTTGTTAATTCTAATAGATGTGAGATAGAATCTCAGAGTTGTTTTAATTTTATTTTCTTCGATCAATAATGATTTAGGACATTTTTTCATATTACTATAGTCTTGATTTCTTTTATAGAAAACTATCTGTTTATATCTTTTGACCATTTATCAATTTGGGAAAGGATCTTATTTTTATAAATTTGACTCAGTTCTATACCCTGTATATATTTGAAAAATGAAAACTTTTATCAGAAAAAATTTTCTATGTAATTTTTTGATATTACTTTGTTATCTGTGTACTTTTTAGCAAAATGTATCTTCCCTGATTAGCTCTTTAATTAGGCCTATTTTTACTTATGCTTTGCCTGAGATCATGATTGCTACCACTGCCTTTTTTTTAGTTTAGCTGAAGCATTTTACATTCTCCTCTAACTCTGTATTCTAATTCTGTGTATCTTTCTGTTCTCTGTGTTTCTCTGGTAAATAACATATTTTGAAATCTGATTTCTAATCCATTCTGCTATCTGCTTCCTTTTTATGGTAAGCCCATTCATATTCACAGTTATGATTAATGTTTTTCCCACCATTTTCTTATATTTCGTCTGTTTCTTTTGATCTTCTTCTTCCTCAAAAATCTATTTTGCTTCTACACCCTACCTTAATCTGCCCTGAATTTTATTATCCATAGTCCCACTTTCTTTCACCCCTTTCCCCTCCTATTTTTCCCTGTTGTCTAAGTTACAGTTTTATACACAACTTAATGTGTGCATGCATGTATATAAATTATGTGTGTAATATATTATGTATACATATGTGTGCATATATCATTATTACTCCCTCTTTGGATCAATTCCAATAAGATTGAGATTCATGCATTGCTTGCCACCACACCTCTCCATTTCCCCTTTCTCATAAAAGATCTTCCTTGTGTACCTTTTTTATGTGGGGGAAATGTCCCCATGCTATCTCTCCCTTTCCTTTTCTCTCAGTTCCTCTCTCTTTCTCACAGCCTCATTTTTGGGGGGAGATTATTCTACAAAATCATTTCACATTCATGATCTCTGTCTTTGTAAACTCCTTTTAATTGCTCTAATAATGATAGAATTCTTGAGTTAAATATATCATCTTCCCATATATGAATGCAAACAATTTAACTTAGTTGAGACCCTTATTATTATTCTTTCATCTTTACTTTTTATATTTTCCTTGAGTCTTGTGTTGAACATTAGATTTTCTATTCAGTTCTGGTATTTTCATCAGGACTGCTTGAAGGTCCTCCATTTTTTTCTCTTGAAAGATTATACTCAATTTTGCTAGATAGGGTATTCTTGATCATCATCCTAGTTCCTTGGCCTTCAGGAACATCATATTGAAAGTCCTCTCTTTTTTTTTTTTTTTTTTAAATACAGAAGCTATTAAATATCATGTAATTCTGACTGTGATCCAACAATACCTAAATTGTTTCTTTCTGGCTGCTTCAAGTATTTTCTTTTTGACATAAAAGCTCTAGAATTTATCTGTAATATTCCTGGGAGTTTTCATTTGAGGATCTCTTTTAGGAAGTTGTTGGTGGACTCTTTCAGTCTCTGTTTTGTTCTCTGTACCTTAAGATATTGAGGCAGTTTTCCTTGATAATATCTTAAAATATCATAAATAGACTTTTTTTTTCTTATCATGACTTTCAGATAGCCCAATAATTTTAAAATTATATCTCCTCAGTCTATTTTCTATATCAGTTGTTTTTCCAATGAGATATTTCACATTTTCTTCTATTTTTTCATTCTTTTGATTTGATTTTATTGTTTCTCGATGTCTTGTGGAATTATAAGCTTCCACCTGTCTAATTCTAATTTTTAAGTAGTTATTTTCTTCAGTGAATTTTTTGTACCTCTTTTATCATTAGAATAATTTGATTTTTTTAAGGTATTATGTTCTATCATAATTTTTTTCCTCTTTAACCAAGCTGTTAATTCTCTTTTCATAATTATCTTGCATCATTCTCATGTCCTTTCCCAATTTTTCCTCCCCTACTTTTCTCTTTTTTTAAAAACTCTTCCAAGAATTCTTATTGGGCTCATGTCCAATTAGCATTTTCAGGTTTTTTTGAGGCTTTGATTATTGTTACATTATTTTTTAATGAGTTTATATCTTTTTCTTCCCTGCTACTGTAGTAGCTTTTGACGGTCAAATTATTTTTTTGTTGTTTGCTAATTTTTATACTCTCTTTATTGACTTTGAATTTTATGTTAAAGTTTGGCTCTACTCACCTTAGGTAAGCAGGTACTGTTTCAAGCTACTGACTTTATTGTGGTGCTGTTTTCAGAGTTAGGTCTTGTGATCTGCAAGTTTTTAGTCCTTCCAAGGTGGAGTTATTCTGAGAGCACTGCTCTCCCAATCTACACTCCACACAGGAGGGACTCCTGGTAGCCTATAGCAATAAGCACTAGAATTCTCTTTTTCTTAGTTTTGCTAAACTAAAAAAAAATGCAGTAGTAGCCATCATGATCTCAGGCAAAGCATAAGAAAAGAGGGTCCCTTCTCCCTTCTAACTGATCCCCAGAACTCCTCTCTGCTCTGCCCCAGAAATGTGTATAGATAATAAAATTTCCAATTAGTGCTTGCTGTAGCCAGTGCCAATAAAGCAATAAAGCCAATAAAAATTGCCCTGCAATTTCTTTCAAACCACTTAACTGATCCCCTTACCATTTCTGAGCCTAAAATTCCCAATGCTGCTGGTGTCCCAAAAGTTTTCTACTGACCTCCTAAGATTTTTTAGGCTGGAAAAATGTCTCACTTTGACTATTTTCTTGGCTCTGCTGCTCCAGAATTTGATTTGAGGTGTGATTTTAAAATTGTTTGAAGGGGAACTTTGAGAGAGTTCAGCTGAATTGCTGCTAATCTCCCATTTTTGCTCTATCTCCCTCTCTCTACTATCTCACTTTTCTAAAATATCTCCTATAACAGTAGGGACTTGATCCATTCCAACCACAATGGTATTAATTTAAGTTTGTTTTGCTTATTCTTTTATAAAAATCAGCTCCTGAAAGCATGACAAATTATGGGGAAAAGAGATATAGCAGCACAGAGGAAAATCTGAGACTTTCATGTACTCCCAGGAGACAATACAAAATTTATATTGGAATGAGAAAAGAGACAGTAAAGAAGAAAGAGTAAATAAAAAAAGTTATGAAAGCCACACATATTTATAGGGATAAAACATTTTTAAATTTGTGGTTCACTAAAATATTTGTTCTTTACATAATCTACTTTGGCAAAAGTAAAAGAAACAATTCTCCTTGAAAAATAAAGTGGCATTTAAGTTGTCCAGTGGCCTTGCAGTGCTTTGTGAGCAACCAGAGCAATATCACCAGTCCCACCTACCTGTAAGTCTGCTCAGACCAGGTATCCTTCGCCCAGCCTCTCCAGCTGCATGAGCTCCTAAACTGTGGCCAATGATGTGGATTTTAGAAGGTGGATACTGATAGTTGGTCTAATGGAAAAACACATTTTCAAAAAATGGACTCATTAGGTTCCTGCCCATGTTGATTACAGAAATATTCCCCACCTTTGACAATGAGAAACATTTATCAGGGATGCTATGATTTTATGGCTATATGTCCTTGGACTTCTGCAAAGTCCCCCTGATACAAACTATGACTTTGACTTGCTCTGGGGCTGTTTGGCCATTGACCAGAGCTGGTTAAGATTTCTCCTTATGGTCTCATTTCCCTGTTCATTTTTGTAATAAAACATAATGAATCTTGGGCATTTGTGTGCCCTTTTGCTGTGAAAGAGAGCATTTGGTATCTAGACTTCATAGTTAGATTGTGGTCAATTAAATCACAAAAATAAGAGCCTTGAGGTAGAAAGAAGTCACTGAAATTATTCTGATATGATATGGCAGGGACAAAAGAAATTCTCAACCCCACTAAGTAAAGGGCACAATGCTATTCATCTCTGATTATTCCTTTATAGAATTCTCTGGCAAAGTCTATTTGGAATGGCAACAATAGAGTTGTTGTTATTTAGATGTTTTCAGTTTTATCTGACTTTTCATGATCCCTTTAGGGGTTTTCTTGACAAAGACACGAGAGTGATTTATAATTTCCTTCTCCAGCTCATTTTGCACCTGAGGAAACTAAGGCTAACAGGTTCAGTGACTGGACCAGGGTAATACAACTTGTGTCTAATGCCAAATTTGAACTCGGATCTTCTTGACAACAGACTCAGCATGCTGAGCCATCTAGCTATCTAGCTACATAATCAGTATAATACTATGTTTATTAAACACCTCCTGTGGGCAAGGAATGGTTCTGTCAACTGGGATTATAAAACCTAAAAGCAAAACAATCTCTTCCCTCAAGGAGTTTATATTCTGTTGTAGAGACACAACAGCTAAGATCTGGTTTAAACAAAATAATGACTGCTGCACACTGAATGCCTTTCTACTTACCGAAAGAACTTTAATCAATTGAGCAACTTCAGCCCCAACAACACGGATGTTGTTTGCAGCCTGGGTATAAGTAGTCTGAGAACCCCCTTTCCAGTCTACACAAATGCAGTTCACCTCTTCCACTTGAAACATATTCTAGGGTGGGATATAAAATGAAAAATCCTTAAGAAGAACATTAGTGCAAAGTTCATTCCGTTTTCTTACTGAAACCCAAAGCCAGAGCAGAGACATTAAATGTTGATAGACAACATCCCAGTGCAATTCCTATATACAGGGAATGGGAATCTTCTATCTGGCTTGAAGGGCATTTCCTTTGTAAATTTTTAAATGAACAGGTTTTTATCATTGCAGTTATAGTAACTAATAAGTAGCAATATCTTATGTGGAAATATAGTCTGTGAAAGTTTTTATATCTAGTAGAATTAAATAGGTCCAGCACAGAATACATTATTTCACAAGAAATACTTCTCCAGAGATATCCAAGGAATTGATGGGTCCTCAGAAGCCCTACCTCATAAGACATCCAACCTCCCAAAGTTAAAATGGGGCGTATTTCCCCCCAAAATCAATTTAGCATCATTCTTTGCAAATATATATATGATACTCATAGGTGCTGTTCTATCATACCAGGGAAATAAAAGCATTGATGTAGGTGGAAGAGCTGGAAAATCTCATCTATCACACCATATAAATAGCACACCTGTTTCACTGGGATGGGAACAGGTATAAAAAAAGATGAATCATTGAAAAAAAAAACTATATTCTTAGATTTAAGATCTTTGATTTTATGCTCATGTAACTTTCCTGCTTCCACTAACCATTTCAGGGATGGATAGAGTTATTAATGGATTTGAGGAAGGTAGCATTGTTCAACTGGCTGTTTAAAAAGCAGAAAAAGGTCCTGAATCAAGGTACTGCATTACAAAAAAAAAAAAAAAAAAAAGAAAGAAAGTTATTTATCTTAGAGATACTCTTCTCTCTCTCTCAACTAACATGTTTGTTATGCTTGTGCGATGGTTTATGCCATAGAACCAGATTGTATCGTCTTTCTTTTAGCCCCTCATCACTCATAAAATCAACAGTTTTTGGTTTCTTCTCATTCAAATAACAGTGTAAAGTATCCCCTTTATGGTAACAAAAACTAACCCAAATGGGGAAAAATAATGATTGTATTATTCTTCAACATAAATAGAAGACAGAAATTAAAATTCTTTATAAAGAAAATGACTTCCTTGAATAAAAATTATTTTCACTGATGTTAGACACAGAAAACACAGAGATTATGCTACTTTGCATTTCAAGATTCTGAAGGAAGATCAATAAAATGAGAAAATAATCACCATAATAACAAAACATATTAATATAACATTTTAAGGTGGAAAAGCTTGCATGGGCAAAAAAAAAATCACTTTTTATTTGCCTTATGTGATCCTGAAATAATATCAGCAAACTTATTTTGGATAAAGTAAATAATTTTAAATGCAAGAAGAAACTTACTATTTTAAGAAGATTTGAGCTACATAATCTTGTCAAGTAAATGCTCTCCTCCCAAAGTATGTTTTTGTTACCATTTCCTATTTGCCTGTGTTTGCATAGTCAATAAGGAGCAGAGGCAGTATTTGAACCCAAGTCTTCCTGACTGTTTTTTCCCTGACATACCTCTAATATACACATATACATACATATATATATATATATATATACACACACACACACATATATATACAAATATTGTAAATATTTCTGAATATCATTCAGTTATATATACAATACAAATTCTTAACATTCTAAAATTCCTAACCTCCTCCCAAAACCAATCTCTTTTGTAAATTTGAATTGTCATTTGAGTCATTTAAAAGGAGAATTGCCTATTTAAAGATTCTCTTTCTCTCTCTCTCTCTCTCTCTCTCTCTCTCTCTCTCTCTCTCTCTATATATATATATATATATATATATATATATATATATATATATATATATATATATATAAGAGTTCATTTTCAAATATTATACTATATTATATATATATATATATATATATAAATATTTGATACAAATCAGATATATGTGTATATATACACACACACACATACACACATATATGTAGAATTTCGTTGGAAACTAACTAGAGTGACTTGAACATATAGGTTAAGAGAATACAGAAAAGGATCTGCCTTATACCTTTGCACATATCTAACAGCCAGTTTTCTTCCCTTTGTCCTATGTAGCCATGGATAATGAAACGAGTCTTCCGGTCTGTTTTGAAATTTGAATCCTCAATGGTGGATGGTTCTGATGATTTCAGTGTCTGTGATTAAAAAAAAAAAAGTACCAGATATTATTTTTGGTCTTAAACAACTTCTGACATTTACTTCATTTCCCTTTAAGAAGAAAGAACTATTTTATAAGTAGAAAGAAACATCAACTTTTTAGTGGTAGTCCTCAGTGTGAGTAAATTCAGTTCAATTATATAAGTACTTATGGGAAAAGAAATAAATAATAAATGCCTACTTTGTGCTGGGCACTGTGATAATTTTTTTATAAATATTATCTCATTGCATCCTCACAACAACCTTGAGAGATATTATTATCCTCATTTTATGGTTGAGAAAATTGAGGCAGACAGGAGTTAATGATTCATCCAGGTTCTCACAGCTACTAAGTGTCTGAGGCTGGATTTGAATTCACATCTCCCAGACTTTAGATCTGCCATTTATCCACTGTGCCACCTATCTAACTATATTGTTCCTCTTATCAAAGAGTTTATTGTCTGGGGATGACATAATACAGAAAATTAGAATATACAATAATAGTGTATTTGGAAGCAGCAAAACAGTATTATCAGAGGTCTGGGGCAGAATGTAAGTAACCAAGAAGACAGGAGAGAGATAAGATCATATAGTGAAGACTACAATGGACTTCAGATTCAACTTGTTCATTTTGCAGATGAGAAAAATCAGAGATTACATAATTTGCCCAAGTCATATAAGTGGTAATGGTGGGCAATAATATTCCATATAGTCAAATCAAGGGACTACACCCCATAAAGCCTCTCTCAGTCCTTCACTCTTTCTGCCAGGCCACATTGTATTTATGTGAGACTGGTCTCCCCCTTTTAGAGTAGGGAAATGTCAATCAATGTGTCAGCAAAACGTTACATAGGCTATGATCAATGGCATCCCTTTGTCATTTCAGTGAAGGGAAGAAAGCAGTTGGTGAAAGAAGATTGAATTTAAATTTATATCTGGGGAAGCAAGCTGCTATCAATGTTGAAGGAAAGATGGGAAAAATGGACATCATTTCCTGTCTTCTAGGCTACAATTTGTGGGTGCTATCATAACCCTGGAACCTGGATTCTCTAATTTCTCACCCACAAGTCTGAAGATATGTTCTAGAATTTCTATGCACAAGGTTCTCAGACTATTCATTTCCTAATTTTTCTCCTAACCTCATCTTTCATGACCTCTTGGGTATCTCAAAATAGAAGTCCCATGGATATCTTAAATTTGGAAATGTCCAAAACTAAACTTGCCATATTCTCCCCCAAACTCTTCATTTTCAACTCATATTCCTATCACTGTCAAAGGCAAAACTATTTTTCTGGTCAGCCAGTCTCACAACTTAGGTATCTTCTCCAGTACTTCAATCTCCCTCACTCCCTCATATCCAATCTGTTGCCAAGAACTATTGATTCTACCTTAGCAACATCTCTTGTACATATCCCTCTCTGTCCCCTGACATTTCCACTTCCCTGGTGCTGCCCCTTCTCACCTCACACCTGTCCTATTGCAATAGCCTTCAATTAGTCTTCCAGGGTCACATCTCTCCTCACTTCAGGGTTTCTTCCATTCAGCTATCAAATCGATTTCTCTAAAGCAAAAGTCTGACTATATTACTCTACTATTCAATAAACTCTAGTAACTCCCTAATACTTCTAGAATCAAATTTAAAATTGTATTTGTCTTTTAAAATCCTATTTAAATTAGCTACTTTCATCCTTTCTAGTCTTCTTCTATCTTATTCCATTGTTCTCTGCAATCCAGTGACATTGCTTTTTCTATAATAAAAGTGATAACAAAATGAAAATAACAACCAGTATCCACGGAGTAACTGTCAATGCTTTATGAATATAAATGAAAGTGCTATTATGATCTCCCTTTTTACAGAAGAGGGAAACTGAGGTAGATTTGTTCAGTTAAGTGAATTACCTGGGGTTATAAATTCTTTAAACATCAAAGTTTAACTTAGAGTTTCCTGATTTCAGGTCCAACAGTTTTTCCATTGATTCCCCTTGACTTAACTAGCTACTCCTTCTATAAAACACTCCATAGCATAAAGTCTATGAATTTTCACTGAATGTTCTTCACACCCCAAAAACTCTCTTTCTTGGCTTTTCTTAAAGTCTCAGTTAGAATCCTGCCTTTTGTAATAAGTCTTTCCTGACTTCCCTTAATGCTAATATATTTTCCCTATAATTATCTCAAATTATCACGCATATGCTTTGTTTGTACATAGCTTCTTTATTTATTGTCTCCCCATTATACTAGTTTCTTGAGGGACTGTTTCTGACTTTATATTTCCAATGGTTTGAACAGTGCCTGGCATACAGTAGGTGCTATTTATTGAGTGATTCACTGACTGATCCTTGGACAGATGTAAAGACAGAAAAATCTATGGTGCTGGACTAATATCATTTAATGAATGTTTATTGGATTGTATTGAGTTTTGCCTTTCATTATATTCCCAGCACTTAGCACAGTGCCTAGGACACAGAGCTTGTGCTGTATTGACATACCCTTTGAGGACCTCAATTTACTCCACAGCACATTGAAGCATCAAAGAAGCACTTTGATGGTAGAAAAGAATGATAATTATAATATGAAAATTTTCCTTATTTTATTATAGTTTTATATTTTCATTGTTTGCCCAAAGGACAGTTTCCAGGAAATTCAAATTAAGTGATTAACTCTATTGGATGAAGCACATGTAAAATTAAAATAACCATAGCTCTTACTTGAAAGAAGTTTGGATTTTCATTTGTGTAGAGCAGAAAGCGGGTGTTGATCTTTTCTGGACTCCAGGGTAAAACTTTAAGTGGTCTTGCTGCTGTTCCACCCCAAGGTCCATCATCCGGAAAGCATCCAAGATCACCATAGCAGACTTCCTTTCCTATAATAAGTGAATTTAAAGTTGTCTTAAGTATTTAAAGAGAAAAATTTTTTGTGTGTCTATGTGACTGCTGGATGGGATTGGACTCTGGAGTCAATTTCTACCAAAATGATGAAAAACACTCCTCTCCTTCCTTTTGTCTTCAAAACCATAGCCCAAGACATCATCTAATTATGGAAATGTCAAATCTAGTAAGCATTGAGAGAGGCAGGGTGATTAAAAATAGTAAAGTCTCTTAGATTTCCTGAAATCACTTCTTATAGTGCTGTCTACCCTATCCAGCATAGAGTCAGCCAGTATAATACAATTCTGCTCTGGTGTCAGTAAGACATATGGTATTGAAGCTGAGGCTATTCTGGTCAAAACTTGCTTGGGTGTGAGGTCTAAAACTTATTATTTCTTACCTCTGACTGTGCCCAGGAGGAGAAGAGTGACAATCCAAAGCCCCAGCATCTAAACCAATCAAGAAATATTCAATTGAGTTTCACTAAAAAGGTTATCATAAAAATGAATTCATAATAATTTCAATATCTTCATAATAATAATCTGCACATGACAAGACAAAGATTCTCGAATTTTTTTCCCCAAAAGCTATATTAAAAAAACAAAAACAAAAACAAAGACAAACAAAAAAAAAAGAAACTTACCATGGTAGAATATTCAGGGCCTTTGTACCAATAGGATCAAATGCCAAAGTCCTTTTATACCTGTATTTTATCATTTGGACACAATTTCATGGGAAAAAAAACACCATGGAGATAGACTATAATGTGTGTATTTCACATTTTAATCTCTACAAATAAACAAAACAAGGTTAATAATAATGGCCAAAGTTTTCCATTAAGTTCAACTGTGGGAAAGCAAAGGGTGTTTTATTAATATGGGAAAGAGTGGAACTTTGAGTAAAGGTATTGTTGATAAAATGTACCCTGCTTTCAGTCTAAGCATGATAATAGTCCTAATTGTTTAGTAATTGCTATGGGTGTTATTTATAGAAATTCCCTTAAATCCTGATATGAAAGAAAAATTATCAATGAAATAGTACATTTAAATAGGTGTGCTATGGGAATTCTAAAATTCAGGTGGCTAAATCAAATTTCTCTTTTATGGATCACTCTATGGTACTTTGCAATTCAGGAAAACTGAGAATCTTCCCATTTCAGAACTTCAATGGCATCATGCCCAAATTATACCTGAAAGTGAATTCCTTTTATAACATACTTGACATGTCAACTTTGGTTTCATAATGTCCAAGAGGAGATGTATATAGCCTATGATATTTCAAAGTAGCCCCATTCTATTCTTAGATAATTCTAATTCTATAGTCCCTCTACATTAAGCCCCTACATCTTTTCTACTCATTAATTTTAGATTTGTTTTCTGGGCACATGCTGCACTAATCCAATTCTTTTATTCAGATACTTAAAGACAGATATCATACATAATCTTCTCCTCCCCAAGCCTTCTCTTCTCCTTAACTTAATGCCTCCCAGTTCCTTCAACCAGTTAGTCAGTAATAAGCATTTGTTAATGTGTTTGGGTCACTGTACTAAGTCCTGGAGTAACAAAAAAAGGCAAAATTCAATTCAATAAACATTTATTAAGTGTCTTCTATGTGCCATGTACTGCATTAAGTGCTGGAGATAGAGAAGTAAAAGATAATCTGCTGAAGATCTTATTTTTCCTTAGATATTTTCAAGTTTGCAATTTCATGTGCAATAAATTTTTAAATTATGCTATGTTATGGAAATGCTTGTTTTATTCCATGAATTAAAAATTAAAAAGACAGAACCTGCTATCAGAGAACTCATAGTATAATGGGAGAGATGACATGAAAACAGCTATATATAAGATAATCAGTAGAAACCATAACTAGATTGCCAAATTCACATAACACAATTTTCCTTAAATTTTTGTATATTTTTGATCATCCATAACAAACAGTATTTTATACACTCAAACTCTTTCAAATAATCAAAACACTCCATTAATTTCCTGAGGCACATTTCAGTTTCAAGAAAAATGGATGAGTTGTCATAAGATTATTCTGAAGCACAAATACGGTAACTAATGATGCCGAACAACCAATGTTCGTTTAATTAGTGAAACCTCTTGCATAAAGGAGAAAAGATGATTTGAACTCACATTAGCCACTAGAATCTGGAATTTTTCACTCTTTTCTTGATTCAAGGAAATAGTGTTTGATTTAGTATGGGAGAAGGGAGACTAAAAGGGGAACTCATAGCAAAGAGAGAACTTACCTAAAAGACAGATGGAATCAGCACTTACCCAGTGGACCAGGAAAGAGGAGAAGAAAAGGTTTCTGAAGGCTAGAAGAGCAGGAACTGTTGCAGCCAAAGATGTAATTTTTTCCCTTCCTAGAAGGAATGAAAAATGAATGGGTATGGCTAAATCAGTACAGAGTGCCAAGGTGGAGGATGGCTAATAAACAACAGAACTGCTTCTATTTCCCACATTTTCATCTATTTACAAGAAGAGGTTGTTCCTAAAAATGTTCCATTATTCTGTTATGAACTGTGCTAAATGTGGTTGACCTAGACATGGTCATATTTATTTATGTTCATTGGATCTCAACATGTGAAGCAGTTCTAGAGACCACAGAGGATATAATGATCTTTCCTAATATAGATCTGGAATCCCAACTCCAGCCTTTTTTAGAATTTCTCCCTTTCTAAGTTAGGGTGTAGGGATGAATCATTCATATGTTGTATAACTCCACTCACTGAGATCAATGGGGTTCTCGTATTCAATAATGCTATCTAGTGTTACATGTGCCAAATCAGCATATACATTAAATTACATAATATTTTTTACTCCCAATAAATCACATGAATGATCATGTTTATCTTTTAATAGTTGTAGATACTTATATTAAGACATTGGTTTAAAAAATTCCCTTTTTGCTCTCTACAGTTGCTAGGATGCCCAATGAATGGTTTGAATACTTTTCCACCAAACTATCATAGCTTTGTTTAACTCATATAGATTAGATCTCAGCTTAAACTGTGGGTTGTGATCCCATATGGTGGGTAACATAACTAAATGTGGGGGTTGCAAAGTTATAATTTATTATAAGTAAACATTTGATTTGTACACCTATTTTATATATCTATAAACCTGGGATCACATAAAGCATTTTTTGGGTGAAAAGGGGTTGCAAGTGGCAAAATTAAGAAGCCTTCAATGAAGATGAAATCACCAAATACACATTTCACGGCATAAAGAAGGAGCATAAGAATATGTCAGAAATTTGACAGTGCCACTCTTTGCCCCATTTTCCCATTTCTTTTAATGTATTTGGTATAATTACATAAGATTGTCAGTGAAATCTGAATAGTTTTTTTAAATGATAGCATTTGATATATTCTTGAATAACAATAATCTTCTAGAAAATAGAATTAACACCTCATACTTTTGTGATATAATTACTATCATTAGTATTTTGGATTATAGACACTAATCTTACTTGAACATATCAAAAAATGATTAACAGGAAGTATAGTATGATGGAATACATCCCAGTCTAGAAGTAAGAATAGATCTAGATTTATATCTCATTTCCAACTGTGACTATGAGTCATTTTTGTCTCTGAACCTGAGCTTCTTGATTCACAAAATGGGAATAAAAATATTTTCATTTTCTACTTTATAGAATTATTGTGAATCAGGGACTTTATAAGCCTTGCAATTTTATGTGGGTTTTTTTTTGTTTTTGTATTATAGAGAATAAGGGAGAATTGGTATTATATAAGGAGTCCAGAATTTGAGTCAGAGAAATTCAATGTGAATCCTAAATCTACAACTTAATATTTGTGTGATCCCTGGCAAGTCACTTCTCCCTATTTGCCTCAATTCCCTCATCTGTAAAATGATCTGGAAAAGGAAATGAGAAATCACTCCAGTATCTCTGCCAAGAAAACCCCAATTGGGGTCATGAAGTGTTAAATACCACTGCAATGACACAACAGCAACAAAAAATGTCAAAATGCATGACCATTCCCATCTCCTAGTACAAAATCTCAATTTTCCCTAATAGCTGCTCTTCTCATTTAGCCAGCCTCCAGGACTTAGCTCCTGAAACAGGGAAGACCATTTCAGCACAAACTAGATTATTATGGGAAACCTTCAGAAATTTGGGACTTCCACCTCCTTGCAAGTTTTTAGATTTCTTTTTATGTATTTTGTATAAGCATATGAGATTGTCATTGAAATCTAAAAAAAAAAAAAAAAATGCTAATGATAGTATTTGACATATCTTTGGATAATAATTATTTCTGTAAAGAAAACAGTAGCATCTATTTTTGTATTATTACAATCACTATCGTTATTAGTGTTTAAAGCCCCCAACATTACTTGGATAGATCCAAAAAAGTTTTGACTGTGGTAAAAAGTGTTAGGAAACAAAAGTAAGAAGAAATCTGGGCTTATACTAAAGCTCTGAATAACTCTGCAACCTTGAACTTCACTTTACATTTCAGTTACTTTTTCTATAAAATAAATATAAACATATTTGCATTACCAACTGTGAATCAAAAGCTTAGTAAATATTAAAATCATGGATTTTTTAAGGGGTGATATTACAGTGAATAAGGAAAGAAACATGGGGCCATTTAAAGAGATCTGGATTTTGAGTCAGATGTGAATCCCACTCTACTATTTAATACCTGTGTAATTTTGGGCAAATTACTTCAGAGAATTTCAAATTTGAAAGTGACCTCAGAAGCCATCTAGTCCAAGACATGCTTAAATAAAAAATCCATCTGTATTAATCAAAATGTTCAAATTTAACAATTCTGGAAAAGACTGGACCTAAAACTAATTCCTTCTCACTGGGAATGCATTTTCTTTTTCTTTTCTAAATATGTTATAATATAATTAATATTATTTACATATATACACATACATACATACATACTTTTACACACACATTTGTACAAATAAATCTTAGAAGTTTTACTGGGATCCCTAAGGCTCATTGTTTCAGTGCTCATAAAGATAAATGATCTGTTTCCCTAAAAACTACTGGTAGATTTGGAAGCTTTTAAAAAAAATTCCCTAGCTGGTGCTCAACAATAGTGAAAGATCTAAATAGCAAGGGAGTGATTGGCCAATATTTCAACTCGGTGAATAGAGCCTCCTCTTTTTCTCTTGTGGTTGCCAACCATAAGAGTGAATATTGAGGCACAGTCTAAATAAGCTAGAATTCAGCTACTATGTAGTAATACTTCAGTGCTGAACCCCATATACTTAGACCTAGACAAATTCCTTATGGACAGGCTAAATCCTGACTGACCAAAAAAGATCTGCTAAAATTTTGTACTAGGAGAAACCTTGATAGTACAGGATCTAAACTTTGACCATGAATACATTTAATAAGTGTGATCCAGATAATTAGGAATTAAAAGAATGCCAGGGTAAAACGAACTCAGGTTTTAAACCAAACAAAACAAAACAAAAAAAACAACAACCCATATACAAAAAAGAGAAACTACTATCAAGAGAATAAGATCATTGCTTTGCCTCTTAAAATGGCTTATTAAATATTTAGTCAAATACAATTCAAAGAATTGGAAATATGATTGTAAAGGGCTGAAACTGAGTTTCACTGAGTCCAAGTGCTAATTACCAATTGGACAATACTCTATTAGCATATGCTTGGAGATGACCAGGCCCACCATCCAGTGCAGATTCGATCTGTGGGTGTAGATAGTGAATGAAAGGAGGGTGGAGTAGGACAAACAGGATCATTCTTTGGTGGTGGAGAGAGAGAAAAAAGGTGTGGAGATTCCTGTATTTATTCCCCTGACAGCTACACCAAAAGACCAAGAATAAAGACTTTTACTTATCCTGACTCCGACTGATTCTAAGGTATCCAGCGTATTAACACAGTTATTACATATGATCCCTACAGTGATTCAAAACTGCTTTGATGCTACCCATGTGCTCCTCCCTAACTTTTTCAAAAACTTTTGAGAGAGAGAGAAAGAGAGAGAGATATTCCGGATAAATTAAATTAAATCAAAAAGGAAACAGTTAAATAGATGCTTAGAAAAAGAGGAGAATAGGTTAGAAGAAGGCTTTTCACTTTTCAAATGAAATATCTCATTAGAAACACCAAAGGGAATACCCTGTGGAGTTAAAAAACAACAACAACAACTCACCAATATGTGAATAGATAAAATAAATACCCTCATATTATAATAACTCTTCTAAATGAACTATTTCCTTTATATATGGAATAGCTACTCTTACTATTAACCTGGTACCAGAATCAATTCCCATCCATGTAAAACTGCTACAGCAAACTGAAAACCTGGATATGAAGCTGGGTAGTACAATGGATATAATGTTGGACTTGAAATCAGGAAATTTACTTGCTCTTTTGGTCATAAGTTTCTCCCTTCTCCAAAGATCTGATAGGTAAGTTATCCTTTGCTCTCCTAATTTGTTTATGGTATCATCCTTTATACCCAAATCTTGTACCCATTTTGATCTTATTTTGGCATGGGGTATGAGGTATAAGTGAATGTTGAGTTTCTGACATATTATTTTCTAGTTTTCCCAGCAATTTTTGTCATATAGTGAGTTCTTATCCCAGAAGCTGGAGTTTGGGAGTTTATCAAATACTAAATTATGAAAAGTCTTGATTATTATGTGGTATGTATCTACCAAATGTTTTTGATGATTGCAGCTTCATAATATAGTTTTAGGTCTGGCACTATCCTGTGTATTTTTTTTTTTTTTTAATTCCCTTTATATTCCTGACTTTTTGTTCTTCCAGGTGAATTTTGCTATTATTTTTCTAGTTTTCTAAAATAATTTTTTGGCAGTTTGATTAGTATGGCACTGAACAAGTAGACTAATTTAAGCAAAATTGTCATTTTTATTATATTACCTGAGCCTATCCATGAACAAATTATATTTTCCCAATTGTTTTGATCTGACTTTATTTGTGTGAGAAATGTTTTGTAATTGTGTTCATATAGTTCCTGGGTTTGTCTTGGCAGGTAGACCTCCAAATGTTTTATTTTGTCTACAGTTATTTTAAATGGAATTTCTCTTTCTATCTCTTGCTGCTGGTCTTTGTTAGTAATATATAGAAATGCTGATGATTTGTGTGGATTTATTTTATATCTTGCAACTTTATTAAACTTGTAAATTGTTTCAAATAAAGTTTTGGATGATTTTCTAGAATTCTCTAAGTATGTCATCATATCATCTGCAAAGAATGATAGTTTTATTTCCTCATTGCCTGTTAGGTTCTTACTAAGTGCTAAGTTGGTACTTAACAATTGTCTCTCAATTATAATTGTTCTCTGGGAGGAGGTTTCTTTTCTGTATAATCTTTTCCTCTGTGAGCAGGGTTCTTGGGAGGCTTCTGGAGCCTCCAGCCAGAGTGAAGGTAGAATCGCAAATCCTCTTCTTCCCCTCCAAAAGCGCAGGATTGCTGGACTTGTGAATCCACAGGACGTCTTCTCCCAGACCCAATCCAGAACGCCTTCTCAGACTCAATGTTCCTCTTTTTATTCTCCCAGAGATGGGCTTACTGACCAATGAACTTGCTCCTTTTTAAAGGTGTGTAATTTCCTTTTAAAGGTTTGAACTAAAGGTGTGAATTCTGAGCTAGAGAATTGTTAAGTATCAACTTAGCATTTAGTAAGAACCTAACAATTGCCTATTCCAATTCCTTTCATTTCTTTTTCTTTTCTTATTGCTGAAGCCTATGTTTCTAATACAATGTTGAATAATAGTGATGATAATGGGCATTTCATCTCTGATTTTATTGGAAATGCATCCAGCTTCTTTCCATTACAAATAATGCTTGTTATTGGTTTTAGATAAATACTGCTTATTTTAAGGAAAGTTCCCTCTATCCCTATGCTCTTGAATGTTTTTAAATAGGAATGGGTTTTTATTTTGTAAAAACTTTTTTCTGCATCTATTGAGATTATCATTTGATCTATGTGGGTTTTGTTATTGATGGGTCAATTATGGTAATAGTTTTCCTGACATTGAATCAGTCTGGCATTCTTGGTATGAATCACACTTGCTTGTAGTGTCTTATCCTGCTGATAAGTTGCTGTAATTTTTTAGCTAATACTCTATTTACTTACATCAATATTCATTAGGGAGATTGGTCTGTAATTTCCTTTTTCTGTTTTGGCTCTTCCTGGTTTGGGTATTAGTACTATCTTCGTGTCATAGAAGGAATTTGGCAGGACTCTTTACCTATTTTTCCAAATAGTTTACATGGTATTGAAATTAATTGTTCTTTAAATGTTTGGTAGAATTAACTTATAAATCCATCTTGCCCAGGAGATTTTTTTTCTTAGGGAGTTCATTAATGGCTTGTTCAATTTCTTTTTCTAAAATGGAACTTTTGTGCATTTGTGAGGTTTTTATTACTTAAATGATCAGTTTTTGTATAGGTGCCACATATTGCTGAGGGAAGGGTACGTTATTTTCTGTCTCTATTCAGTTTTCTTCAGAGGTCTACCACATCTAGGTTTCTAGGATCCTAATAACTTTCCTAGTTTCCTTCTTATTTATTTTGTAATTAGATTTGTCTGACTCTGAGAGAGGAAGGTTGAGATTCCCCACTAATATAGTTTTGCTATCTATGTCCTCCTGTAACTGGCTTAATATCTTCTCTAGGAATTTGTATGCTCTACCACTTGATGCACATACATTTAATATCATTATTTATGGTATCTTTTATCAAGATGAGCTTTCCTTCTCTCTCTAATTAAAAGAGATTTTTATCTTTAACTGAGATCAGAATTGCTACCTCTGCTTTTTTTACTTCAACTGAAGCACAATAAACTCTGTTCCTAACTTCTACCTTTATTCTATATGTATCTCTCTGTGTCAAATGTAGTTTTTGTAAACAATATATTATAGGATTCTGTTTTTTATTCCATTCTGCTATTTGCTTCCATTTTATGGGAGAAGATATCTCATTCACATTTGCATTTATGATTATCAGCTCTGCATTTCCCTTCATTCTATTTCCTCCACTGTATATGCTTTTATTCTCTCTTTCTACCTTGTCCTTATCAGTGTTTTGGATTTTTTTGACCCATCCCTCACACTACTTTATTTTCTATCACCCTCTCCCCCTTCTCTCATCTTTTTTTCCTATAGTGTTTCTGCCCTGCCTTTTCTTTCCTCTTTCTCCTCCTACTTCTTTATAGTGTTAGATAAATTTCTCTATCCAACAGAATGATCAAGTTATTCCCTCTTTGAGCTAAAACTGATGGGGTGAAGCTTCAAACAATGCTCATCGCCCTCCCTTCTTTCCCTTGATTGTAATAGGTCTTTTGTGCCTCTTCATGTGATTTAATCTTTCTCATTATGCCTCCCCTTTCCTCTTCTCCCAGTTTTTTTCCACCCTTTAATGTCTTTTTCTTTGATATCATAACATCAGAGTCCATTCACAAGCACATCCTCTATCTATGTGATGCCTCCCTTTGTCTGCCCCAGTGACAGATACAATTCTCAAGAGTTACAGATATTGTTTTCCCATCCAGGGATATAAATAACTTAATCTTTAAATAATATATATTTTCCCTGTTTATCTTTCTAAGCTTCTCTTGAGTTCCTGTGTTTGAAGACTGAATTTTTTGTTTATTTCTGGTTTTGTTCTTTTTTCAATAGAAATGATTGAAAGTCTTTTAACTTCATTGAAGATCCATCACTTCTCCTGAATAGTGATGCTTAGTCTCAATGGGTAAGTTAATTCTTGTTTGTAACCCCAAGTCTTTTGCCTGTCAGAATATGATATTCCTGACCCTCTGTGATGCTTTATTGTAGAAATTGACATATTCTCGGTAATCCTTCCTGTTGCTCCTAGATATTTGAATAGTTTTTGTCTGGCAGCTTGCATTACTTTTTCCTTGAGATTGTAGTTCTGGTGCTTTGCAAAAATGTTCTTTGGGATTTTCCTCATGGGATCTCTTTCTGAAAGTGCTCAATGCATTCTTTCAATGAATATTTCCCCCTCTGCTTCCTTGATGTTTTCCCTGATGATCTCTTGAAGAATACTATCCAGGCAGGCTATTTTTTGGGTCAAGACCTTCAGGTAGACCAATAATTTTTAAATTGTCTCTTCTGGATCTATTTTCCAGGTCAACTGTTTTTCCAATGACATATTTTACATATTCTTCTATCTTTTCATTCTTTTTTTAGTTTGACTAATTCTTACTATCTCCTAGAGTCATTAGCTTTCACTTGCTCCATTCTAGTTTTTAACATGTGATTTTCTTTAGTTAGCTTTTGTATTCCTTTTCCATTTGGTTACTTCTACTTATGAAGGTGTTGTTTAATTCAGTGGGTTTTTTTGCTTTTTTTTGCATTTGTCCAATTGCATTTTTTAAGAAATTGCCTTCCTTTTCCAAGCTGCTAACTCTTTCTTACATATCTCTTATTTCTTTTCTCATTTTTTCTTTTACCTCTATTATTTTCCTTTTTTTTTTTTTTTTTTTTTTTTTTTTTTTTTTCTTTTTCTGAGGCTGGGGTTAAGTGACTTGCCTAGGGTCACATAGCTAGGAAGTGTTAAGTGTCTGAGACCAGATCTGAACTCAGGTTTTCCTGAATTCAGGGCTGGTGCTCTATCCACTGCGCCACCTAGCTGCCCTTGTTATTTTCCTTTTAAAGTCTTTTATGAGAACTTTAAGAAGCCTCTTCGGCCTGAGACCAATTTATATCACTCTTTGATATTTTCTCAGTGGATATTTTGTCCTTATCTGAGTTGGTGTTTATATCTTCCCTATCACCATAGTAGCTTTCTATGGTTAAGATTCTCTACTGAGACAGAACCGAGGGTCTCAGTTGCTGATGTGCTGTGATTAAGATACTTTCACTGGCTTTCCCAGATTTTGTCTGAGCTGGGCTACAGCCCTTTCACCTCAATGAGACTCTTCTTTACTAAAGTTTTTCTAGTCTATCTTGGACTGGCGAATGGTTTCATTCCATCAAATCTTTTCAAACACTTTGGTTTCATGTAATTTTTGAGAGAAACTGGGAGAGCTGGAGCAGCTTCCTGGATCCACTCTGTCATCTGGATTCCATTCCTGGAAGTATGAATAATGGTCTCTCTTAAGCTTAGTTGTGTGTTCAACATATATGCCAGGTCTGTTCCTTCCCCTTATTTTCTTATAAGACAAATGTCACAGGACCTTTTGGTCTTATATGTAAGCCAATGGAATATTCAATAGCCCCTCTAAATAAAAAGGACCATTGGTTTTTATCAAAGATCTCTGAAGGATCTAATTCCACCCTTCCCTATTATCTTGTTTTAAAATTTCATTATTTTAGATTATACATGTACATTTATTTTTTATATTTTTTCCATATGAGTTTTGTTAGAGACAAAAATTAGAATAAAAGGGGGAAATGATGAGAAAGGGGGGGAAAGGGGGGAAAAAATGAAAATAGTATTCTTCAATTCACATTTGGTCTCCACAGTTTTCACTCAGTGAATGACATTTTCTGTCCAAAGTTTATTGGAATTGCCTTGGATCACCAAATTGCTAAGAAGAGCCAAGTTATCATCATTGATTATCTCACAATCTTGCAATTTCTATGTAGAATGTTTTTCTGGTTCTGCTTACTTCATTCAGCATTGTTCATATAGGTCTTTCCACTTCCAAGTTATCTTTAATCCTTCCACCATCTTGTTCTGCAAGCCATATATTTCATAATGGTTGACTCTTGGAGTGCTTTTTAAAACATCTGAGTTTACTCAATAGATAATTCACATCTTTAGAATTTATACCTTTTACCTATATATAGGCCTATACATTCTCTGCAACTTATTATTCCACAGAAGTACCTGTAGGCACTGTAAGCATTGTAGACACTGGAGGCACTGGAGGTACTGGGGCACTGTAGTTACTAGAGGCATTGAAGACAGTGGAGGTTTTGAAGGCAACGTAGATTCTGGAGGCACTGGATGTTAAGTTCTTTGTTCAGGATTACAAAGTCAGTATTTGTTAAAAGTGGGTCTTGAACTCAAGACATTCAGATTCTGAAGCTAGTTTTCTCTGCACTACAGCATAGGATCTATAAGATATCCAATTTCACATCCCCTATTATCCTCAAATATATGAGATTGATATGAAAATTTATTTTCCCCTTATCTGGTAACATTAGCTGATAATAAAATCAATCTATTATATTAGAACAAGTCTATGAGCTGCGGAAGCAATTATCTTTTTAAAAACTTTTAACAAATTACAAAGATGAGAGGCTATTTTGATTATAAAATTTGTTCACAGATATGGAAAAGAGGTGAGTTATTTCCTTCCATGGGTTCTATTTATTATGGTGGAAAAACACAGTAACTCAAAGAACATTTTCCCTATAATATGACCTCTCATATCCCAATCATCTTTCAGACCCAAGATATAAGATGCAGTTTTCTCCACCATTACCTCAAAGGTACTCCTATTTACAGTTAAATGGATTGCAAATAATCTTTTCATGCTCTTCAAGAAGCCTATAAGTTATTGCCTTGTCCCCAGAGCTCCTACAATTCTAAGGACCATTCCCTTAGGCTATAACATTTGTTTTTATTATGACTTTGTCACTTATGGTACTTCCCTTTTGTGGACCAGGTTTAGATAGCTAGGGTTGTGATCAACTCCACCCAGTGGTTGTCAGATAACCTCTTTGCTCTTTTTTTCAGAACCCAAAAATATTAGTACAAAGTTATGAGGAATTACATTAGCCTGTGGCCCATTTATAACTTTGAATACTACTATTTTCTTCTCATTCCACCTTTTCCCCTTGTACAATGTTCTCTCAGAATATATCCAAATCCTAATAGATCTTATACTTTTATTCTCAATAGAAGGCTTATTCTGGCCATGAACATATAAAGTCCTCTCAGGTTCCTGAATTGGGACTTGAACCATCAGGTATTCAAGATTTAAAGTTCTCAAGATTATGAACTATTTGGTGATCTCATGACACTTCCTTCTGTTTTCAAATGTTATTCTGTTCCTACCCTTGAAGCAATCTTCTAAATTCTAATAATTTTCCTTAAGTCTTAGCAAAATTTACTTGTGACTTGACAAATATTTCTCTTGAATTCTTTATGAATTACAGCTCATTCATCTTTAAATATCTAACTGAGAGTGATGGCTTGACAAGTATGTTCTTTCAAAATCACATAGCTTTGGACCAACCCCAAGTCAATGAATGTGTCTGTAAAGCCATAAATTTGCCCTACTACTGCACTTGCATAAAAATTTCAGGATCGACCATCTCATTAAGTCAAGTACATCTCTAACAGCATGGACCTTTTCAAAATCTCTGATTCTATAACACAGATCTTTCTTCCTATTTAAAGAGACTTATTCTTAAGAGAATTCTCTTACTCCTAGTGTTCCTAGATGAAGGGTACATAATTTATACTTTTCCTATGCTATGTCTAGTCATGTTTAGGAAGAGGAGAAAACCCTTACAAATTATCTCAATCCAATATTCCCCTAAGGAGGCCAATTTTATGCTATCAATCCTGAATGATATCAGGCATGTTTTCCTTTATCTAACAAAATAAAGGAGATTGTAGAAGCTTGCTTAACCTAAGTTCATTTAGCTTGAAACAGGAAAAATATAAACCCATTCTCTCTCAGGAAATGAGAATGGAAGACAGGCAATTGTGAATGTGAAACTGGTACTAACAAAAGAAGCAGACAAAGAATCCTAGGGAATCAAGGAGGAAAACCACTTTTGTGGATTTAAGGAAAACTATATACAAGAATTGCATAGGATAATGATATATGGAATGATTGTAATCTGAGGAAGGAAGACCCACTTTGAGGAGATTATGGAGTCATTATATCCAGTTGTCTTGATCTATTGCTTAATCTGTTACTTAATCTATTGGTACAGAGGATAACAAAATTCTCCCATTCCTTCAGGTTTGCAACTCTACAGTTATGCTCAACTCAATATCTTTCATTCCCCATATCCTATCTATTGCCATAGGCTGTTGACTTCACCTTTGCAACATCTCTTGATTATGCTTCCTTGTTCCCTCTATCACTTTCATCTCTCTAGTATAGGTCCTCTGATGGCTCTGAAGGAGAAAGTGAGGTAGATGATTTTATACAGCTCTCCCTCACTCAAATCCAATTCACTTGCATGTTCTACATGCATCACCTCCCTGATGTCATGGTCCTCTGTGAGAAAGAAAGAAAAACAACAAAGTAATAACATTTATACAATGGTAAACATTTATGTAGCATTTTTGGGTTTGCAAAATATCTTTATAAATATTATTTCATTTTACTAAAATATAGTATGATTTTGATGTGATAGAGCCTTATCTTTGAAGTCAACAGAACTAAATTCTGGATCCAGTTCTGCCATTAGCTAATTAATGTGAGATTTGAAGGAAAATATTTCACCTCTCTGGGTCTCAGTTCCTCTATTTTTAAAATGATAGCATTGAATAACATCCTAAATTAAGGTCCCTCCTGTTCTCACATTCTAAAGTTATAGAAAATAAAAATTTCTAATAATCAACCAATAAATAAGCATTTATTAAACACCTATTGTATCCCAGTTTATATGGTAAGCATTTGGGATACAAAAAAAGTGACAAAATAAAGTTCCTACCCTCAAGGAGCTCACAGCTTAATGGGAGAGAAAACCTGCAAATGGATATATACAAATAAGCTGTACACAACATAAATAGGAAATGATTAGTAGAGCTAAGAAATTAAGAATTAAGAATTAATTCTTAGAATTAAGAAGGTCTAAAAAAGACTGCCTAAAAAGACGGGATTTTAATTGGAACTTAAAGGAAACCAAAGAAGTCAGTAGGTGGAACTGAGGAGGAAGAACATTTTAGGCATATGGAAGAAAGGTATAAATATGCAGCCAGAAAAATGTCTAGGGATGAGAGATACAGTATTTAGTTCACAGAACAGCCAAGAGACCAGTGTCACTGTACTGAAGAATATATGGTAGAGAGTAAAGTATAAAAAAGCTAGAAAGTCAGGAGAGGAGGTATTAAGCCATGAATGGTTTTGAATGGGAAATGTAGTATTTTTATTTGATTGTGATTTTTATTTGATGATTTCCTAGAACTAGAGGGAAAAATAGCTATTGAAAGAATTCACCAATTACTTCCTGAAAGAGAGCACAAAATGAAAACTCCAAGGAACATCATGGCTAAATTTCAGAAGTATCAAATCAAGGAGAAAATATTGTAAGCAGCCAGAAAGAAACAATTTAATTACCAAGGAGCCATAATCAGGGTTACTCAAGATCTAGCAGCTTCCACCTTAAAGGATCAAAGGGTTTGGAATCTGATGTTCTGAAAGGCAAAGGAACTTGGATTACAGCCAAGAATAATCTATATAGGTAAAATGAGCATTATCTTTCAGGGAAGATGAACATTCAGTTACACAGGTAAATTTCATCTATGTCTGATGAAAAGGCCAGAGCTGAATAAAAAAAAAAAAAAAAAAAAAAAAAAAAAAAAGACCTCCAAATACAGAACTCAAGAAAAGCATAAAAAGAAAAAAAGGAAAAAAAACTCTTAAGAACTATATCTCTGTTATAGGTATACTTAGAGAGTATGGGCATAATTCAATTTTATTATAATAATATGAAAAGAAACTAGAGGTGGAAAAAGAGGAAAAAAGGAGATAAATTATAGGAAATTACATCTCTCAAGAGGCAAAGAAGACTTTGAGGGAAAGAAGGGAGGAGGATGAGTATTGTGTGAATCTTACTCTCATCAAATTTGGTTCAAAGAGAGAATATCAGATATATTTAGTTTCACAAAGAAACTTGCCTCACTTTATAAGAGAGTGGGAGGGAAAGGGGGAAAGAAAGGGGAAGGCTAATAGAAGGAAAAACAGAAGTAGTAGGGGAAAGGTTTAAAAAAAGGGAGGCGCTCTAAAGGGGGAGGGCTGTTTGAGGGAGGTGGTGATCAGAAGCAAAATACTGAGGAGGATGAAAGGGGGAAAGGAAAGAGAACAGCATAACGACAGGGTAAATAAGATAGCAGGAAATACAGATTTACTTCTTTTAACTGTGAATGTGAATGGGATGAACTCTCCCATAAAACAGAAGAAGATAGCATACTGGATTAAAAGTCAGAAACCTACAATAGCTTATTTATAAGAAACATATTTAAAGCAGAGTAATACATACAAAGTGAAGATAAAGGGCTGGAGCAGAATTTTATTATATTTCAGGTGAAGTAAAAAAAGCAGGGATAGTGATCCTGATCTCAGATCAAATAAAAACAAAGCATAATCTTGCTAAAGGGTACCATGGATCATAAAGAAATATCAATACTAAATATATATGCACCAAGTGGTATAGCATCCAAATTCCTGGAGGACAAGTTAAGAGAGCTGCAAGAAGAAATAGATAGCAAAACTATACTAGTAGGGAATCTCAACTTTGCTCTTTCAGAACTAGATAAATTGAACCATGAAATAAATAAGGAAATATAAGGAGATAAATAGAGTTCTACAAAAATTAAGTATGATAGAACTTAGAAGAAAATTGAATGGAGACAGAAAGGAATATACTTTTTCTTGGCAGTACAAGGAACCTATACAAAAATTAGCCCTGTGTTAGGGCATTAAAAACCTCAAAATCAAATGCAGAAAGGCAGAAATAGTAAAATCTTTTTTTTTTTTTCAGATAAATGATGCAATTAAAATTACATTATACCCTGGCAATAAAAGGCCAGGGTATAATAGACCAAAAATTAATTCTAAACAAAATAATCTAATCCTAAAGAGTGGGTGAGTGAAACAACAAATCATAGAAACAATCAATAACTTCATCTAAGAGAATGACAATAATGAGACAATATATCAAAATTTATGGGATGTAGCCAAAGCAATTCTTAGGTGAAATTTTGTATCTTTAGATGCTTACTTGCATAATATAGAGAAAGAGACAATCAATGAATTAGGCTTGCAACTAAAAAAAGCTGGGGGGGGGGGAATTAAGAACTCCCAATTAAATATCAAATAAATAATTTCCAAATTGGAAATTCTGAAAATAAAAAGGGGAGATCAGTGAAATTGAAAGTAAGAAAACTATTGAATTAATAATGGTTTTATGAAAAAAAAAAAAAAACAACCCAACAAAATAGAGAAATCTTTAATCAAATAAATTAGAAAAAGGAAAGAAGAAAATCAAATTCTTAGTCTCAAAAATGAAAAGGGAGAACTTTTTACCAATGAAGATGAAATTAGAGCAATAATTAGGAGTTATTTTGTCCAACTATATGTCAATAAATCTGATAATCTAAGTTAAATGGAGGAATACTTACAAAAATATAGATTGCCCAGAATAACATAAGAGGAAATAAATTACTTAAATTGTCCTATTTTAGAAAAAGAAATAAAATAAACTATTAAAGCAACTCCCTAAGAAAAAAATTTCCAGAACCAGATGGATTTATGTGTGAATTCTACCAAACATTTAAAGACAAATTAATTCTAATACCGTGAAAATTATTTTAAAAAAATAGGGAAAGAAGGAGTCCTACCAAATTCCTTTTATGACACAGATATGGTGCTAATACCTAAACCAGGTAGGGTGAAAACAGAGAAAGAAAATTATAGACCAATTTCCCTAATGAATAGTGATGCAAAAATCATAAATAAAATATTATTCAAAGAGGTTAAAGTAAGTTATCTCCAGCATAATACACCATGAACAAGTAGGATTTATATAGGAATACAGGGCTGGTTCAATACTAGGAAAACTATTAGCATAATTGACTATATCAATAGCTAAACTAACAAAAATCATATGATTATCTCAATAGATGCAGAAAAAGCATTTGATAAAATCTAACATCCATTCCTATTAAAAACACTAGAGAATATAGGAATGAATGGAATTTTCCTTAAAATGATCAGTAGCAAGTTCTTGCTATGTGCCAAGCAGGAATACAATTATACAAAAGCAAAACAATTCCTGCTCTCTCCTACATTCAAGATAACATTTAAAGGAGAACTAGGAGAACTGAGTTGTGATAGGGAAAGATATTAGGCAAGAGAGGAATTATTCATCCACAAGAGACCTGGAGAGGAAAGTCTAGAGATGCATAGATGAATTAAAGTGTGATTTAGTGCCCTTCTGAAAGGGTATCTTTGCAGGTAGTCAATAGTCAGGAGAATAGGATTTTATCTAAATTTCTACAAGATCAAAAGATGGTTGTTGGGAAACAAATCCAATTGTATCATGTAAATGTCATCTTTTCAGACAGACTGTATGCTTCTTTAGGGTCAGAACTATAACTTATATTTTTTCTATAAGCCTCCATGGAACTTATCACAGAAGGTATCAGAGTACCTAAAAAGGGCACTCACTCAGTGCTTGGGAATTGATACACTTTAGGGTCTCTGTAAGCCACTCTTTGTTTAGACAGAGTATAATAGACATAAGAATTTTCTGAAGTCTCACTGTCCTTGTTTTAGTAGATTTTCCTGGGGACAAATTTTCATTACAAATATACATTTTCCCAAACATTCTTAAGGCTACTATAAATGAATGAATATTTTCCCCTACCCCCTACCCCCACCTCCATCCTCTGCCATTGCATAGTGTGCTTTGAAGCTTCCATTTTGGGAAAGGTTGGATTGACCTCATTTATATCTGATATTCTAACACCAAGCCCTACATTTATCTCACTTGTATGAGTAATGTCTGCTTTGAGCTCTTTTCTTAAAATGTAACGAGCCATTCATATCCATGGATAAATGCTCCAAAGACTTTATAATGATAAACTGTTCTCTTTTGCTTATGACACTATTTGCTTTTACCAACTTAATTATCAAGTAACGAAATTGGAAAGTCAGCTACATTTTGATATTGTCATTTTAGAAACAATTTCTTAAATCCAATGTCTAACCAAAAGCAGTCTTCTAAAATTAAAAGAATGTTCAACCTCATAGTACTTTATATTTTATGTCCTTTCTTCAAAATATACATTATGAGTTAGATAAATATTATCCCTATTTTACAGATAAGGAAATAGCTTCAAAGAAGTTAAGTTAGAGATGGTATTTCAAACAAAGTCATTTAAGCCAATATTTAATGCTTTTTCCATCATGACACTCCACACTTTTAGACATTTCACTTTAGAGCATTTTCCCTCTTTTTTTCTGGACAGCTAGCTTCACTAATGACAAATTGATTCCATCCTTTAAAAAAAGAAAAGAAAAGAAAAAGAAATCTGTTCCATTAGAGCAAATAACTGAATAACAGAATTAGAAAAAAGTCATTTCAATCTGGAGGAACAGAGAAACTTTAAATCTGCTTAAATAGTAATTTCTCACATTTGGTTTGCAAATGCATTTTTAAAAACAATTTGGAAAATTAGGTAGGTAACTTCTTCATCTCCACTTTACAGATAAGGAAACTGAATTTCAAATCACTTGAGTGACTTGTTTACAGTCACAATGCAAGTAAAAATCAAACTTATATGTCAAATCTATTATTCTGGTTCGAAATAGAGTGTTATTTCTACTTTCTCAGCTTCCTCATGCTATGGTAATGGCCTAGTAACACTTTCTATAGGATTTACAGTGAATGTTTTAATTCCTCATGAAATTGATATATCTCACAGTCATAGGAAGTAATCTCAATGGTCTTCTGGTCCAACCACTTTTCAACACACACAGTGGTCCTCAAACTTTTTAAATAGGGGCCAGTTCACTGTTCCTCAGATTGTTGGAGGGCTAGACTATAATAAAAACAAAAGCTCACACTCTGTCTCCGCCCCTTAGCCCATTTGCCATAACCCGGAGGGTCGCATAAAAGTCCTCAGCAGCAGCATCTGGTCCAGGGGCCGTAGTTTGAGAACCCCTGAAAGACAAGTATGCATTTAGTCTTTCCTTTCACTGAATGCTCTCTAGCTTATGGTCTTCTAATGTGATACTCAATATTGAATCCAACCTTCAGTTTTCCAGAGCATAGAGCAGGAAGAATATTGTCTCCTTATTCACGGAAGTAATGCTTTTGTATTCATTACCATGATATTAATCAATAATACATATCATTGAAATGCAAAGTTCTCTAGAAGACATGATGAAGTGTGGTGTTTCCAATACTTCCAAATGAAGCAACTTTTACTAGACCAAGCAATGTTCTTTCAGATTGTGAAATAGATATACTATATCTCCAGCCTGGAGAGAAAAAAATGGAAAAGCATCTAACACACAAATGGGTTAATTATCCTAGAGCTTTAGTCTAGTGGCTTCCACTCAGGAAGGGGAAAAAAAAATAGTTAAAAATTATACTTGATATTTGCCTCAGATTAGGTCTAAAAATCTTCTAGAAACAGAGAAATTGTATTGATGAGAATTAGATAAGGGGTACCTAAATGAAATTAGGGTTAATTGAGTATTAGTAGCAGGTTTGGGGTAGAGGGAGTCAAATGGAGCTCCCCTGCAGCCCTCTTGGATTCGGTGCAAGGATACAGAGTTAAATGAGGTCTAGTAGCGGCACAAGAGTCCCCTGTAAAGGAATTTACAGACCTGAAACCTAGATTGATAAAAAAAAAAGGCTTATTCTGGGGTTTGGAAGTAAAGTTTAATTAGTAAAGTTGAAGGTAGAGATAAAAGACACCGGAACCAGAGTTCCAGTGGGCAGAAATCCTTTGACATGGCAGGCATAAGGATGCCATGTTTGGGACCTCTCTAAAGAGAGGACTCCAGTTTGGCTCTTTTATAATAGGGGGCTTTGGACAAGCTGAAGGGACTTGTGGGTGGAGTCCCAGATTGGCTCTGGGCTGGGTTTCAGCCAGAATTGGAATTTGAAAAGAACAATGGATTTCTGGCCTGAGCCAGATAACAAAGATGAAAACTGTTTGTGTTTAGGGTGGAGTCCCCTCCCTGAGGCAGAGTCCAAGGATGTTTTAAGAGTTTGGGGGTTTCCTCATCAGTATTCAGCAAAATAAAGAAGTTCTAGTGAGGAAAAGAAGACTATTTTTTTTTTACCTTAAGACACAACAGATTTGAGTTGTGAATATATACATGGTTGATTGTTTTTTATATATGAGTATCTTAAGCCATAGAAAGGCTGGATAATCTGTGTGCTCTTTAAAATTTGTTCTGTTACAAGGATTCCCAATGTAATGAAAAATGGAAACTCCACTGTTATTCTGGCTGGTCATTATAAAACAGACTAAATAAATATTTTTGTTACTCTGTTCACATGTTCAGGGTGAGGATAAATATCAATGCTAGGTGTTTTGGCAAGAAATCCTGGGAGTCTTCCCTTCCCAGATAAATTTTATTTATTTATTTTTTAACTAGGTAACAGAAGTCATTCTTTGCTTCATTTTTACCTAACCTTTATTACTAAATGACTATTGTCTCAGAAAAACTGAGACTTGGGAAAGACTTTATCTTAAAAAGGCCAAGGCCTACCACTGCATATAAAGCTCTCTCTAGTCATCCTGATCAATATATCTTGCTCCTGGACCAGATGGCTCTGGAGGAGAGAATGAGCTTGGTGACTTTATATAGCCCTACCTTACTTAAATTCAATTCACTTGCAAGTTATGACTTCTCCTTCCTGAAGTTAGGAAATCCTCTCCCAGAAGAGAGAATAAAAACAACAATCACCACTATCTCCTTAATCCACACCCTTTTAAAGAATCTATTCTTCATCCTCTCCCCTTACTTATTCCTTATTTTAACCATCCTTTAAGAGTCCCTCCCTTATTCTGTTCCCTCATCCTCTTATTTCTTTATAACTTTAGAAGACTTTTATACCCTTATATGTGTGTGTATACACGCACATACACATACACACATATATGTTTTTTCCCTCTTTACCCTATTTCCACCTTTACCTGCTTCCTCAGCATCAGTTTTTCCACTTATGCCTTATTTGCATGAAATAATTATTTCTTTTTATCTTTTTCTAGCCAATTTTATTGTTGTTGTTATTTTTAGAATTACTCTATCATACCCAGCTCAGTTCCAACCTTTCTTTCAAACCACCAAGGATCTAGAAACAAAACAGATGCCATTTGATTATGAAATTAGTGGTATAGAAATGTAATGAAATATTACTGTATTGTAAGAAATGAGAAATATACTGAATACAGAGAATCATGAAAAGACTTATATGAACTGATGCAAAAGTGAAGTAGAGATAAGAAACAATATATGCAATGACAACAACAATGTAAATGGAAAAGAATAATAATCAGAAAATAATTGAAAATTAATGCTGAAAAATTACAAAGAACAAGCTTACCCCAAAGGAAGAGATAATAATTAATATATTATAAATAATAAAAAAGAAATTACTCCCTACTCCTTTACAGAGGTGGGAAGCCCAGAGGTGTGGAACATTAAATTTATTGTCTGGATTTTTACACGGTGATAAAATATATTTATTTGCACATTTAAGACCAGTTACAAGGGACTCAATTGGGTCCAATTGCTTACTTCTTCTATGTAAAAATGTTATAAGTATTCTTGAGGCTATCATCATTAATTGGTCCTTGCTACCAAAATAGTTGTTGTTACAAATTTTTCATTGTGGAGTCTTTCTTTTTATCATCAATTTCCCTGGGATATATAGCTAGCAGTAGAATTTCTGAGTTTTGGGAGCTTATGAATATTTTAATTATTTTATTGGCACAATTCCTAATTGACTTCCATGATGTTTATACTAATTCATAGCTCCATCAGGAATGCATTAGTGTGCTTGTCTTTCCACAACTGCTCCAACTTTGATTATTTCTAATTTTGGTCAATTAATTGAGTATAAGATGAAACCTCAAAGTTAATCTGATTTCATTCCCCTTATTATTGGAGATATGGAGCATAATTTCAAATGCTTGTTAAAATTTTTATGCAATTATACTTAGATTTAGTTTCTGTCTTCATGAAGGAAGTAAAATATTGACTTACTAGTAAAATTACTGGCATACAAATATTTTCTATTTCTTTTTACTCGTTCTAAATATTTTTTTATTTTCATATTTGCCAGCACTGAAACTCATCTGTTGGTATTCTCCAATTGGACATGGAAGCACTTGTTCTGTTGTTTAAAAAAAAAAAAAGTGGACTGCTTTGTAAAGTCCTGATCATCTCTCAGTTGTAATCCTTCTCTGGGAGGAGATCTCTTTTCTGTAAAATCTTTTCCTCTGTGAGCAGGTTTCTTGGGAAGCTTCTGGAGCTTCCAGCCAGAGTGAAGGTAGAATCTTGAATCCTCTTCTTCCTGAATCTTTGCTCTGAACCTCCTCCAACTCTTGTCCTTCCCCAATCCAGACTGCTTGTTCAGGCCCAATGTTGTCTTCTTTTATTCTCCCAGAGAATGGGCATGTGAGAACTCAGGGGCTTGTGGAAAAATACTTCAACCAATGAACGTGCTCCTCTTAAAGGTGCAAACTCCTTTAAACATGTAAACTCCCCCCCAGAAGTCCAAAGGTGCAATCTCCTTTCAAAGGCCTGAACCAAAGGTGTGAATTCTGAGCTAGAGAATTGTTTAGACAACCTGAGTTATCACCTTGTAATCCTAACACTGCTTCATAATAAAAGTTTGTTTCTTTTTAGTTCTTCCTTGGAGCTTGTCATGTATCTATTTTGACAAAGAAAACATTTTTAAACTACTTATAAATCTCATGAAAACCTGACATATTAAAAAATTCAAAATACCTACTTTTTAAACTAAAACTATAAGATTCAGCCAAATATCTCACATAAAAATTAAGTCATTAGACCATAAGTAGAATTTTGATGGACAATATCAGGTTTATGGGTCATTTTAGGATATATTAGGCAAGGTAGATGTCCCCTTAACTCACTAATGGGTTTGAAGCCCATCATAACCACAACCTGATTTAACCCATATGCTGAGATGGTTTCGAAGGGGGTGGCCACCAGGTGTGCTGCAGCTTCTTGATGAGAGTTGAGTGCCAGGTGGACACCAAAGGTGGATTAGCAGTGCTAAAAAGGACTCAGCAAGCCCTCACACCAGAGGTACTAGTGCTTCTTGTACCTATGTACCCTATTGTATCCCATTGAATTGAACTGAGATATAAAGTCTTTGACTAAGTCTACATAATTGACCATTTAATAACCAAATATTTTACTAGGCTGACTGATTACTAATCACTTGTTAAAGAAACATTAACACTTAGATCATAAGATATAAATTTAGAGCTATAAAGGAACTTTGAGACCATCTACTTTATCTAGATCAACCTCTTCATTTTTCAAATGAGGAAACTGAATTAAAAGGTTAAATGTCTTGCCCTTCGTCTCATAGCTAGTGAACATCAGAGGATTCAAGTCCAGACCTTCCT
Organism: Sminthopsis crassicaudata; assembly: GCF_048593235.1. Classification (NCBI taxonomy): domain Eukaryota; kingdom Metazoa; phylum Chordata; class Mammalia; order Dasyuromorphia; family Dasyuridae; genus Sminthopsis; species Sminthopsis crassicaudata. The sequence continues at coordinate 593,513,090 of NC_133618.1, read as the reverse complement.
TCATTCAAACTCATCACTCTATCCACTCTCCCATACATATAGCTAGTATTTCTTTTCAGGTTATTTTGCATTATCACCAAGACTATAAACTCCCTGAGGATCCTGCTAAGCACTTAGTATCCACTTCATAGATAGATTTTATATGACTTGAAATAACTAAACAAAATTTGAACTTATGATTACCGGATTCTATGACATCCATTAACCTGTAAGTAATTTTTCAGTCATGTCCAAATACTTGTTACACTTTGCATAGAAATTTCTTGGCAAAGATATTAGAATTGTTTGCATTTACTTTTCTAGGATGGTAACAGAGTAATACTTATAACTCTGCTGGTGTTTAAAATCTTTAAGTCTCTAGTTTCTAGAGTTTTCTTCTTTTCTTCTCCTTCTTCCTTTTTCTTTCTTCTTCTACTTTTCCTCTTCCTCCTTCTTTCTCCTTCCACTCTTTCTTCTCCTTCTCTTTCTCCTTTTCCTCTTTTTCTCCTCCTCCTTCTCCTTCTTCTCCTCCTTTGCCTTGTCCTCCTCCTCCTCCTCCTCTCCATCCTCTTCCTCCTTATTCTTCTGCTGTTGCTTCAACATACCTTTTTAAATTATTTCCCCCCATGCATTTTTGTTCCTCCAAATAAATTTTGCTATTATTTATCTAACTCTGAAAAGTACCCACCTGGTATATTGATTGATGTAGCATTTAATCTTTAAGTTAATTTTGATGATATAGTCCTTTTTATTATATTGGCATAGCCTTTAAACAAATGGTTAATATTTTTACAGCTATTTAAAATATTCTTTTTTTAAGGAATGTGTTGTAGAGGAATGTATACAAATATTGCATTCATTTTGGTAAATGACTCCTAAATATGATATGCATTTTGTCACCAAGTTGAGAGATCTGATCTTTTTGTTGCTGCATCCTGAAATTTTCTATTATATAAATTAAGGGAAATAAACATTCATTAAGTGTTTACTATATGCCAAGCACTGTGATAAGTGCTTTATAGATATCATTTATTTGATCCTTAAAGAATAATCCTGTGAGGTAGATGCTGTTATGCTATGATTCCCATTTTATAGTTGTGAAAATTGGAGCAGCTAGAGATTGTTATGCAGTTATCAGTGTTTCAGCTTGGATTTGAACTCGGGTCTTCCCAACTCCACACTCAGCATTCTATTATATATATATATATATATATATATATTTATATTTATATGTGTGTGTGTGTGTGTGTGTGTGTGTGTGTATTGAAAAGCTCTTGAGTTTGTGGGTTTATCAAATTTTGCTGAAGCTATTATTTCAGTTAGGGTTGGTTGTTGTTGGGTTTTGGTTTTTTTTTGTTTTTTTTTTAGTTTGGTTGCTTTTGTTGAGTTTTTTGGCAGGAGAAAGGTTGGATGATTTTCTAGCCTATCAGCAAAGACAGACAGTTTTATTTCTTCCTTATCTTACTCTTTTTATTTCTTTTTCTTGTTTTTATTGTCATATCTAGATTAATAGAAGATCAGATAATAGCAAAGAAAAGAAGGCACAATTGCTTTACTTCTATATTTTTTGAGAATGCATCCAGTGAATACACATTGTATATCATGCTTGCTTTTTGTTTTAAAATGATTTTTTCATAATAAAAATTATTACTATAATGTGAGTACATGTTATAGATATTTATATCACAAATTAGTGTTGCATTTTGTAAAAGTGGGTTTTCTCCATTTACTGAGATAATAATGTTTAGAGGTACTTATATTTTACTGTGATTCATTATGTTGTCTAATGTTCAACATCCTTGTATCTATGATATAAATCCAACTTTGTCATAATGAATGATCTTTCTGTGAAATGCAATAGGTTTTTGGGGGGTTTTTTGGCCAGCATTTAATTTTAAAAACTTGAATTAATATTTAGCGATTACATTGGTCTATAGTATACTCTATTTGTTTTATCCTTTCTTAGTTTAGTTGTTACAATGGTAATTCATAAAAGGGGGTTTGCCAAATGTTTTCTGTCCTGATTTTAAGAATATATTGTATAGAATAAATGTTAATTTTTTAATGACACAGAATGTTATAAATCCATCATAATCAGGACCTTTACTAATAATATTTTTATTCTCATTTTGTTATGATTTTACTTTATTCATTTATTCATTTTGGTCACTTGATTATCTCTTTTTCTAATCAGGTTATCAGGTTGGCTACATTTACTGATATTATTCTTTTAATTTTGTCATTTCTATTGTCTCTTTTGTTTCCTATTTATATTTTACATGCAATTTTCAATGTTTCCTCAGTTGTGTTTTTCCATTTGTTAGATTTTTATTTTTAATGTATCTAGACTTTTAATTCTCAAATTTTCTTTGTTTATATGTTGGAATATATAGTTTTTCTAAGCACTGCTATAATTACATCCCATAATTTTCTTTTTATATTGCTTTTTACACACACACACACACACACACACACACACACACACACATACGCCCCTACCTTCTTGATAGTGCTCTTCAGAAAGACATGTTCACCAAATTAAATTAAAACTTTTCCCTCTTCTTCCCCTCATTTTCAATTCCCACAAATGGACCATTCTCATTTTCCTATAGATCCTCTTCTTGATAAGAAACTATAGGAATTATTTTGCTTTCCTCTTCACTCATTAATTTGATTAAAATATATTATGTATTCTCTTTTATCCTTCACTTTCCATCTCCCTATTTACAGATCTTGCCATTTTAAATTTAGTCTCACAAAATACATTAACTCACCCATTAAGGGAGTAAATCATGATATTTCAGAACTGTTCGCATCTTTTCCCTTATTTCATTGTAACCTGGTCTCATCATTATCCCACTTGTTCAATATTAAAAAGAAATCTCAATAGTTTTTCTGCTGATGATTATAATGGTTGAATAACAGGACAATATTTTTCTCTTTTTTTAAAACTATAGGAGAAGAATTGATAGAGTCAAGATGATAGAGTAAGAGGAAGAAGTTCTTTGTTTTCCAAGAGGATGCCATAGAGTGATAAGGAATCATGTATGAATTGGATTTAAAAACAGCAGAGTTGTACAAAGTCATCAGCTCACTCTCTCTTCCAGAGTCACAAGACAAGTCAGAATGGCTGGCAGTGAAATAGGATGCAATGAATGACATTGGTGTCTTTGATGTCTGACCAAGCTCTAAGTGCTCCACAGCACTTGTTTCAATGCTTTCATGGCCATTGGAACAAATTGTTCTCATCCATCCTTACCATTGAAGGAAGCCTTCCTATGCTTGGGATAGACATTCTCCTACCTCACTGATGGAAGCCCATCCATTACCTTCAATCTAGTTCCACCCATCTATCAAGATGGCCTTTTGGAGCCACCATTCCAAATCCCAAGAAGTACAGTCTAGTTTACCCATTAAATTTCCTCCAAAAAGAGCTAAAAATTTATCAGACCTAATTCGGATCAAGAAATCAGGCAGATGATAAATATTTATTAAATGTTCAATATCAGGTACTATGCTAAGTATTAGCAATAAAAAAAAAAAAAAAAAAAAAAAAAGGCAACATATAGCTCTTCCCCTAAAGAAGCTCATAATATAAATCTAAGAAAAAGACATAGGAAGACATAGGTCTGCATATGCCTCAGATATTTTCTGACCAGGACTTCCAACCCCTTTCCTCATGGAACATCCCAGCACCAGAGACTAAAAGAAACCTAAGACTGAGCATCAGAGCAAGATGGGCAGGGGAAGAAAAAGATACCAGAGAACCAACAAATTAGTGCCGAATACATGAATGAGTGCCACGTGTCAGTTCTATCACATACTACTCAGTCCTATATTACAGACCCAGAGAAGAGAGTTTTCCCACTGGAACAATCCCTAATGGAGTCATACCTGTGTGTGAGGAACAAGTTCCAGGAGCAAACAGTTGCTCTGTGGCTCTGATCCCAGAAGGAGACCAGGGACTCAAGCCTAACCTGTAACCCAGGGCAAAGACAGAAGTTCCAGACCAAAGAGGAAGCTACAATTCACTCACTCTGATCTACAGAGTCTGTCAATGGGTTAACAATAGCTGACTACAGCAGCAATCTACTGAAGCTCCTCCTCACCTCTGCCCCATCCACACATACTCAAGGGGCAAACCAATAGGTTCAAACCTTGGCCAAAACTTTTAGAACATTAAAACTTTAAAAAAAAAGGAGAAAAGTTAGTAGACTTCACGTTGGATCACATTACTTATAGAGCACTGAGATCTTGCAGAATCCCAGAATATGCTGTGAAAGCAATGTAAAGTAAAATAAAATAAAAGGACATAAGCTCAGCTCAGACATTACCTCCAGAACTACACAAAGCTCGGCACTAATAATACTTAGAAGTACAAAGTCAAGAAGTAGCCTGGATAAAGATCAAATGTAAAGAGCTATTATGGTAACAAAATAGTTCAAGAAGTAAACTCAGTAGCAGAGAATGAATAAGGCATCTATAAGCAAAGCCTTAGAGAAAAATATTGCTTAGACATAAGTCCATCCAGAATTCCTGGAAGAATAAAAGCCCCAGAATTCCTGGAAGAATAAAAGCCCCAGAATTCCTGGAAGAATAAAAGCAAGAACTTTCTTTCTTTCTTTCTTTTTTTTTTTTTTAAAGAAATAGCTTTTTACTTTCAAAATACATGCAAAAATAGTTTTCAATATTCACCCCTGCAAAACCTTGTGTTCCAAATTTTTCTTCCTTCTTTCCCCCCAGTCCGTCCCCTAGATTGCAAGTAATCTAATACAGGTTAAACATATGGAATTCTTTTATACATATTTCCACAAGTATCATGATGCACAAGAAAAATCAGATCAAAAAGGGAAAAAATGAGAAAAAAAACAAAAAGCAAGCAAACAACAAAAAAGGTGAAAAAACCATGTTGTGATCCACATTCAGATCCCACAGTCCTCTCTCTGGGTATATATGGCTTTCTCCATCACAAGATCATTGAAACTGGTTTGAATCATCTCACTGTTGAAAAGAGCCTTGTCTATCAGAGTTGCTCATCACATAAACTTGGTATTGCCGTGTACAATGATCTCCTGATTCTGCTCACTTCTCTTAGCATCAGTTCATGTAAATCTCTCCAGATCTTTCTGAAATCATCTCCTGATCATTTCTTATAGAATAATAATATTCCATAACATTCATATACCATAATTTATTCAGACAATCCCCAACTGATGGGCATTCACTCAGTTTCTAGTTTCTTGCCATTACAAAAAGGGTTGCTATGAACATTTTTACACATGTGGATTCTTTTCCTTTTTTTATAATCTCTTTGAGATATAAGCCCAGTAGAGACACTACTGAATCAAAGTTTGATAGCTTTTTGGGCATAGTTCCAAACTGCTCTCCAGAATGGTTGGATCAGTTCATAATTCCACCAACAATGTAGTAATGTTCCAGTTTTCCCACATCCCCTCCAACATTTATTATTATATTTTCCTGTCATCTTAGCCAATCTCAGAAGTATACAGTGGTACCTCAGAGTCGTTTTAATTTGCATTTCTCTGGTCAATAGTGATTTAGAGCATCTTTTCATATGAATACAAATGGTTTTAATTTCTTCATCTGAAAATTGTCTGTTCATATCCTTTGACCATTTATCAATTGGAGAATGGCTCGTATATTTATAAATTTGAGTCAATTATATATTTTAGAAATAAGACCTTTCTAAGAACCCTTGGATATATTTCCCCCCATTTTCTGCTTCCCTGATAATCTTCTGCATTGGTTTTGTGTATTATCAAAATATCCATTTTGCATTTCATACTGTACTCCAGTTCTTCTTTGGCCACAAATTCCTTCTTTCTCCACAGATCTGAGAGTTAAATTATCCTTTGTTTTTCTAACTTGCTTATAGTATCACTCTTTATGTCTAAAACATGAACCTATTTTGACCTTATCTTGATATAGGATGTTAGTTGTCAATGCCTAGTTTCTGTCATACCATTTTACAATTTTCCCCAGCAATTTTTGTCAAATAGCGAGTTCTTATCCCAGAAGCTGGGGAGGAACTTTTTTTAAGAGCTTTAAAATTATTTTTAAAACCAAGTGTAATGAGAGTTATGGAAGAAAGATATGACAAGAGAATTAAAATATTAGCAGAAAAGATACAAAAAAATAATTCCCCTGAAAAATAAAATGGATCAAATAAAAGCTTATTAATGATCAAATAGAAATAGACATCAAGAAATACCAAAACAAAGACAAAAGGTTAAAATTATACTAGGTAACCTGGTTGGTTAAGATAGATAAGGTTACCCACCAAAATTATGGAATATGGGGTGATAGTCCAAAACTATGCTGGGGTTATTGACTGTTGTCATGAGCTGCCTCAAAAAAATTTGTAGGCTTAGACATCCTGCAAATCAAGAGGCAAAGATTTACTTATCCTGCTAAAAGCAGATGAAATCCATAATGTTCTTTAGCAAGGAAAAAATATTTTTAGCAATTAACAAAAGGAAAGACAAATTCCAATATAGAGATACCATTAAGGAATGGCAAGTGGAGGATTATGGGGCTAACCCTAAAAGAAATTTAGGTTCTTAATAGATGTTAGCTATTGTAACAGTTAGCAAGAGGATTAACTCCAAAAAACAACTATCTCTAGTATGAGCTCATTATCAACGTAGACATCCCTGGAAAGAACACTGCCAAGGTAAGTGAACTTATCCACAGCATTCAAAAGACACTAAGTTCCTTTCTTAAACTAAACTGCCAAACATTCCAATTCTACTGCAGTGAGCACAACTCCGTTGGACTGGCCACGGTGTTTGAATGTCAAGCGTGTACTTGCCAAAGACATTATTTTATGGAGAATTCACACAGGGCAAGCACTTACAAGGTGGTCAGAAAAAGCAAAACAAGGATACTCTTAAGATTTTACTTAAGAACTTGAATTGATTGTATGTGATGGGAGACACTTGCAAAGGAATGCCTAGCATGGTGTATTCTCATCAGAGAAGGTACTGTGCTTTATGAGCAAAGTAGAATTGAATTAGACAAAGGAAATGCAAAAAATGTAAAATTAGAAGCTTCCCCAAATATTCATATGGACTTTTGGGGTCAGACCTGTGGCAGAGCATTCTGAGCTTGTATTGGTCTGGTCAGCCATAGGCAGACTGTTGTGCCACAAATCCCTTTTATTATCCTGCCTCAGTTTCCCTAATTGTCCTGCCTCAGTTTTCCTAAATCATTCTGCCTCAGTTTCCCTGGACTGTTCTGCTTCAGTTCCTTGAATTGTTCTGCCTCAATCCCCCTGGTTGCAATCCCTTTCTGACCATTAGGACTGAGATAATTAGGGCTATAAGATTCCAGATGTCCTATCTCAGATATCTGATTAACATCCTTTACCTCTAACTCTCCAGACTTCCTGGCTCTAGTTTGACTATCTCCTTTACTCCCAATTTGTAAGAATTTATAGTCCTACTCCCCAACCTGTCAGAATCGGATTAATGGTCCTCTTCTTGGAAATTCCTGCTCTCAGTGTTTGGAATTCACCCCCTGCCTTTGTCTTAGAGTCCTGATCTTGGAGCCATGTATATATATTTCATTGGAACCTCACATTTGATGCTGAATGCTTTGAGACATCAGCCTTGGGACCAAAATGGATCTTTTGGTCCCAGAAAATCTCTCCCTTTCAGAAATCCAAATAAAATATTAAAAACTCTCTAATCTATATCTTGCCTCAGTTTCCCCTGCATCACATTTGGAGGCCCCAGCAAAATATGAGAGCAGGATTAGAGATTAGAGATTAGAGACCTTCGGATCTCCACCTTGGGCCTTGGGGTGGCCGAGGTCTGGGCTTTTTGTTTGGAAAGGCTAGCCCTCTGGATTGCTCCAGAGTTTCCAGAAAGAGAGAAATTTTTTAGCTGTGGCAAGACTCCTTCCATTTGGCCAAAGGAGAGTCTTTTTTAAAATCCCTGCAGGGTAAGTGATTTTCTGTCTGTTCTGTCTGTGCTAGCTTCGAGTCCACAGATATTAGATTGACAAATTGTAAAATAACTCTGGGAGATACAGCCAGACATGGATGTTGGTACCATTGGGTTTTGGTACTGAGTGCCTTTTAAGACACATATCAGATTCATTGTGCCAGTTGGTACAACTCTGGATGTTCTGGAACACCATCTGGGGCTGGGGCTGGATCTGGTTACCTCTGGGCACAATCCTGGTTCTGGATATTTTTTTTATCTCTGGGCAGTCTCTGTGAAGACAGAGAAATGCACCAAACTGGAAATTGGAAGCCTATTTAAAAGGGCTCCATTTGGATTTCTGAGAGAAGAATCTTGAGCTGAAAAAAAACTTCCCTCGGGCCAGTCCTAAGGTTCCCAGAAAGCCCCTACTTTGTATGTCTTAAATATCTTGTTAAATGTTGTAATTGTTCTGACTCTGTGTGATTAGTGTTCTGTGTCTGTCTATTTTGTTGATTAAAGAGCTTTGTTAAGTTTTAATAACTATGATTGGAATTTTGGCGATTAGTCATAAGAGACAGAAAAGGTTTGACTATTCTATCAGAAAAAGCAGTTTTTCAAAGCCTGCAAGTTAGAAAGTAAAGGGAAAAGAGCAATAAAATCTTACCTGATTCAGATTCAAGCTTGTCTTGGACTGGGCAGATAAAACCTCTAGAGGAAAAAGGAGTTTATGCTAATTGCTTTGAAAACTGGTTTGAGAACTGGTTTAAACTTCCTTAAGGAAAGAAAGACTACTGTTTCCTTTTGGGTATTTTAAAATGGTATTATGATTCTGAAATTGTGGGAAATATTGCACAGGCAATAGTGCATCTAGATTTGTTTATCTTGAGTATAAGATCTTAGAATTTGTTTGAATATTGAAACCTTACTACTGAAGAGAAAATCTTTTTAAAGTTGCATTTGATTTGGTTCATTTTAACAATGACTTGTGAAAGCAAAATTCTGATAACTCACCTGAAAGGGGTCAAGTGCCTCTAATTACATACAATATGCTACCTACTGAAACAAATTGGGTAATTTGCAAGCATTATAAGTTATGCTTTAAATTTTGCCAGCTCTGATGGACATGTGTGAGTTTTATGGACTTATTTAGCTATGTACTGTATTGTGAATCTTAAAATTTTTGAAGGGAAAAGAAAGGGATTTTGAAGAACTGGAATAAGAAAGATTGATTTGAAGGACAATTGAAGGTTTGAGTGACTTCAGGAAGAGAGAGAAGGGGAGAGAAAGTATCAGGAAGGTATTTGGGAGGAGAGACACGAAGGAAAAAATTAGTATGTAACATAAAGAAAGAGAAGAGTTGGGTTGGGAAGCATGGGGGCATTAGGGAGAAATGCCACATGAAATGGGAGAAGGGTAGTCATGGAAAGAGTCTTGTAAAGGTGATAATCTAATTCCCCTTTCCCTCCACTAAGTTTGTTCCAGCTGCATTCTTTTTTTTTTTTTCTTTTTTTTTTTTATAATTTTTTTTTCACAGTATATATGCATGAGTAATTTTTTTTATAACATTATCCCTTATATTCATTTTTCCAAATTATCCCCTCTATCCCTCTACTCCCTCCCCTAGATGACAGGCAATCCCATACATTTTACATGTGTTACAATATAACCTAGATACAATATATGTGTGTAAATACCATTTTCTTGTTGCACATTAAGTATTAGATTCCGAAGGTATAAGTAACCTGGGTAGATAGACAGTAGTGCTAACAATTTACATTCACTTCCCAGTGTTCCTTCTCTGGGTGTAGTTGTTTCTGTCCATCATTGATCAACTGGAAGTGAGTTGGATCTTCTTTATGTTGAAGATATCCACTTCCATCAGAATACATCCTCATACAGTATTGTTGTTGAAATGTACAGCGATCTTCTGGTTCTATTCATTTCACTCAGCATCAGTTGATGTAAGTCTCTCCAAGCCTCTCTGTATTCCTCTTGTTGGTCATTTCTTACAGAGCAATAATATTCCATAACCTTCATAAACCATAATTTACCCAACCATTCTCCAATTGATGGACATCCACTCAGTTTCCAGTTTCTTGCCACTACAAAGAGGCTGCCACAAACATTTTGGCACATACAGGTCCCTTTCCCCTCCTCAGTATTTCTTTGGGATATAAGCCCAATAGCATCCAGCTGCATTCTTTATCAAGTTGCAGAGGCCTGGCTCTGGGCTGCAGAAAGCAAATTATTTAAAGGGACAGTCCCACTTTAATTGAATGAATATTTATTTCTTTAGGCACATAATGGTTTCCTTGTTTAAGGAATATGGTCACAAATGTGATCTATAACTTGGTAGGATTATTTCTAAAAGTTTAATTAATATTTTTAAGAACTTTTTGGATTGTTTTATGTGAAATTAAGATATTCTGTATAAGTTTTAATTGATTATATTGAGCCACCATGAGGTTATGTCCATTATTTAAAGGACCTCTGAAAATAATAGTTTTCTTTTTCCTTTGTCCTTTTGAAAATGTCTGTCTCTGTTATGTAAGATAATTGTGTGAACTTACTGGGACAAATTTCTTACTGTTATCAATATATGGTCATGGTAAATACCTGCTTGGCATTTATCTGAAACTTTGGTAATGGTGATGTGGTTAGTGGCAGTGCAGAGAGTTGTAGGAACCTCCTCTGGTCGACATAGGTCCCACATGAAAGAATTCATGAACCCAAAAACTCTGACTGGAAAAAGGGAAGTTTATTGTTGACTGAGAAGACAGCTTTGCTAGGAAGACAGACTCCTCAGTTGCAAGAGGTCCTGGCAGAGAAATAGAAGCTATCACTGAGAAGAGAGTCTCTTCATAGCAGGCAGGAGTCCTGGCAGGCAGCTGTGACAAGAGGAGAGATTCTTTGGCAAAGCATAATCCCTACTGAGGACTTCTGCAAGGATTTTGAGTTTAAAATTGTCTTTTTATAAGAAATCCAAGACTGGGGCTTCTATTAAATGAGATTCCTTCAATGTTGTCACTGACCCCAGGCCTAGATTTCCAGTTGAATGAGACCATTTAAGTTATATCATGTCTAGATCTCCAGCTGAATGAGACCACTTAAGGTCTAGCTAAGTAGGGAGTGGTCCTGGGCTAATCTTAATGAAAACACAACTGCTAAAATTGTGTATCTATTGCTGTTAAGGATGTTTCCTTCAGAATTTGTAATTGTTTGAGGGATTTTTAGGAAACCCTACTGTGCTAGTCTATTATGTATAGAAACTTTAATTCATTCTCAGAATTCATATGTGTTGAGATATCTTAGAATCAGCAGGAGTCAGAATAAGCAAAAGCCTTTATTCTTGTAAAGAATAAAGAATGAATCAAACCACCAAAAGAATGAATCCTCCTCCTTCTTCTACTCCACCTGCTGATCTCTCCTCCCTTCTCTCACCACAACCACAGATCGAGCCAGCATCGAGTTGAGTAGGGTCATCCTCCAAACATGATAATAGAGAATTGTCCAATTGGCAATTAGCCCTAAGTGCTAGATTACCTTGCATTTAGGTCAAGTACATCTGCTCACCCCTTTACAATATGTGGGATGGATATTTGACAGTTTATTTACTTCTCTTTGGATGATCCCTTTTGCCTAAACAAAAAGGGAGGGATAGGGAATTAGGGAAACAGGTACCTGAAATACCTGAAAGAATGGGAAGCCCCTAGTTTTCCTTTCACTTTTCCTCAGGCACTTCTGCCCACCCTGTCAGTCCCTTATCATTGAAAGCCCTTCCAGCATCCTTTTTTCATTTTTCAATCTTTGTTTGGTTAAATATTTAAACTCCTTCTGGACTGTGATTGCTGGTTATGCTTTAGCTTTGAAACCCCTTATTCTGTTGGAATGGCCCTGGCAGACTCAGTTTTTGAGACTATTTTTTAGAAACAACTAGAAATCAGGCACTTTGGGTCTTGGCAGGCTCCTGTCCTGTAAGCCCAGTTTTTTAATTAGTATTTCAGCATTCTTCAAGGATGTTGAAGTTTTATATCAGGCCTCTAAATTTCGGGGTTTGCCTGACTCGATGGTCTAACTGTATATTTGAAACCTCTGCTCAGAAGTCTGGATCCTTTCTGTATCCTAGTAGCCGCTCCCGTTCTCCTGAGTGGGGCCAGGCAGAGCTACTCCAGGCCCCATTCTTCCCCCCCTTTGGAGTCCCTGACTGACTTGGGGTGCCCCTCCTAGGACGGGCCAGCACAATTGTCTTGAGCCCTGCTATTCCCTTTGTAAGCAGAGGCTGAGTTAAGTGAACAAATGACCACAGATATAACTCAGATCCAATTGTCCATCTCAAACTGGATTCCCTAGGTGAGATATGCTCCAGAACTGCAGAGGATCTGACATGCTTGCAACAGGGAGCCTTTGTACTGCTGTTAACTCTTGGGTTATCAGGGAGAGACTTTTCCTTGCCATAAGTCCTTGCATTTTTCTAGTTTTATTTTGGTTTATTTGCTTCCCATAGGATTAGTCAAAATTATTAGTCAAAGGCTAAGACCTTTAGGTACCTAGGGGAAGATAATTCAATGATTTGAATATTCAGAAGAGAGAGTGTAGACTGTTGTGTCACAGTTTCCTTTTAATGTCCTGCCTTTTAATGTCCTTTCCCTAATTGTTCTGCCTCAATCCCCCTGGTTGCAACCTCCTTCCTGACCATTAGGACTGAGATAATTAGAGCTGTAGAGATCTGGCTTTCCAAAAGATAAGACTCCAGATGTGCCATCTTAGATACCTGATTAACCTCTAATTCTCCAGACTTCCTGGCTCTAATTTGACTATCTCCTTTACTCCCAATTTGTAAGAATTTTATGGCCCTGCCCCCCAGTCTGTAAGAACCAGATTGATAATCCCCTTCTTGGAAATTCCCACTCTGAGTTTGGAATCCACCCCCTGCCTTTGTCTTAGAGTCCTGATCTTGGAGCCATGTACATATATATATATATATATATGTGTGTGTGTGTGTGTGTATATATATATATATATATATATATATATATGTATGTAAATCATTGGAACCTCAGATTTGATGCTGAATGCTTTGAGAAATATCAGTCCTGGGACCAAAATGGATCCTTTGGTCCCAGAAAAATCTCTCTCTCTCTAAGAAATACAAATAAAATATTAAAAACTCTCTAATCTTTATCTTGCCTCAGTTTGTCCGGCATTAAAAGACATACTGCCACTGGACTTTAATATAATGATGTCATTTTGGTCATCTTAGAAAATGAAAAAAAAAAAAAGGATAATATGAACAAATATTTTATAGGGGAAATAAAACCTCGGGGAGTGGGGTAGAGTTTGACATCATAACTTGGCTTTCAGATTGGCTAGTAAAGGATGTGTGGGAAGTGGGATTTACTAGAGATCACCACCTAGGGTTTGGCAAAATACCTACTTAAGAAAAAAAAAAGGACCATATAAGGCTGAGATGATCCTATCAGTGCTTCTCCCTGCTTGCCTCAAGGAATAGTAGCTAGCCTTCCAAATTGTTTATAATGATTCCATCTTTCTCTGCTAAGGTCCCAGGACCTTATCAAAAGAATGAAATGTTATTTATTTAGCAATAAATCAATTTACCTGAAAGACAGATCAAAGAGATTTAATTTAAAAATCATCAGAATACCTGAAAGCTGTGAACAATTTTTTTTAAAGAACTTAGATCTCAGATTTCAAAAAAAATTAAAAGAAAACTGATCTTTTAGAACCAGAAGGCACAATAAAAATAGAAATGATTGACATGTCACTTCCTGAAAGAAACTCCAAAATGAAAGCTCAAAGGAATATTATAATAAAATCCACAGTTTTCAGGTAAAAAAAAAATTCTGCAAATAGCCAAAAATAATGAAGTCAAATATGAAAGAACCAGTTGAGAATCTTTGAGAACTAGAGGATGAAATAGAATTTGAAACACTTCTGAAAAGGTGCATGTATCATTTCCTCATATAAGAATGTAAATAGTTTAATCTTTGTTGAGGACAATGCCTAAGTGAAAAACCCAGAAAGCTTATAAAGGATTAAAGGGGATTGTACCATTAAGGACAGATCAGTTCTTTGAAAGCCCTCACAGCTGTGAATCATGACACACTTGAAGAATTAGATCCCTAGCAGTCACTAGCAGGTTGCTCTTGTAACAAATCTTAGTTTGGAATACAATAAACTAAAACCAAAAGATTTATGTTTACAATCAAGAATCATTTACCTTTCAGAGGTCCCAAGTTAAGAAAAAAAAAATATTGCAAGCATCTACGAAAAAAAAAAAAAAAACAACACAGGAGCCAATAGCTAGGCTTATACATGAGTTATCATATTATTGGAATGAGAAGTAGAAATACAATAGAGGTAAAAGATAAAGATTTCCAAGCAAGAATTTCTTGGGCACCAAAATTGAGTAGTATGATATAGGAGAAAAAAAAATGGATCTTTAATAAAATAGAAGTCACCCAAGCATTACTAGATTACTAGTGGAAAGATCAGAGCAGAAAATTTGACACATTCAGAAGCATAAAATGATAAACATAGATAGTTAAATTTTAAATTGTTTTTATTAATATGTCATCATCTATCATCAGCAAGGTTCATTAAAAAAAGGTCAAATCAAAAAGAACTTGGGAGTCGTTCAGTTATGTTTTGATAATCTTAAAGGAAGAATGAGAGGAATAAAGAAGAGAAGTTCCCAGAAAGAGAGAGGAAGAGGGGCAAATAATGGGGGGAATTATCTCATGTAAATGAGCTGTAAAAGTAGAAGTCTGCAACAAGACAGAGAAGAGGGTGACTCTTGAGCTTCACTCTCACCTGAACCAGTCAAAGAATTAATGGCTGAGTTGATAAAGGGATAAAGGGTAAGCATGTTCTTGCCATAATCTCGAGGTCCTAAGTTTTCTTTTATTTAGAGCTGTATTTATGTAGGAGGAAATTGGATTGTCCTATTCTCAAGGTCCCATTTTTCTTCCTTCTTGGAGGTGAACAGAGGCAAGGTGGGGTCAGTGACTGAGTTCCAAGTGCAACTGTGGGTACTCTGTAGAAGGGAAATCCTTAAATGTGTACCAAAGCATCAGGCTATAATTATGTTTTCATTTATCTGCCTTTACAAGGCATGGCATCTGGTGAGAGAAGGATACTAAGGGAAAAGGATAGGGAATGGTATTCTCTACTGTTATTCATAAGTCTATTATCTTTTTGAGTTAGGTAATCTTTAGTCCTGGGTATTCAGCTGTAATTTCTCTATTTCTGATGCATAATTTTATTTGATGCTAATATTTAGAGTTAATGAGAAAAGAAGAATTTATCAGATCCTTATCTTACTTATTATCTCACTTAATTAACTTCAGCATTAGAAGTGTTCACATTCACATAGATTTCAGCAAAGTGTCCTTTTTTAAAAAAAAATTATTTATTTTAATATACATTGTTTTATGAGTCATGTTGGGAGAGAACAAAAGGGCAAAACCATGGGAGAGTTAAAAAAAAAACCAGAAAAAAAGAAGTGAACATAACCTGTGTTGATTTACATTGGATTTTCATACTTCTTTTTCTTGTTTTGCTCAGCATCAGTTCATGTAGATTTTTCTAGGCCTTTCTAAAATCAGCTTGCTCATCATTTTTATAGAATAATAATATTCCATTACCTTAATATAGCACAACTTATTCAACCATTCCTCAAATGCTGGGCATCTATTCATTTTCCAATCCTTTGCTTCCACATAAAGAGCTGCCACAAACATTTTTGCACATGTGGGTCCCTTTCCCTCCTTTAAGATCTCTTTAGGATATAAGCCCAATAGAAACATTGCTGGGTCAAAGGGTATGTACAGTTTTATAGACATTTGGGCATAGTTCCAAACTGTTCTCCAGAATGTTCAGTTCATTTCACAACTCCACCGACAATGCATCAGTGTCCCAGTTTTCCCACATCCCCTCCAATATTTATCATTATCTTTTCCTGTCATCTAAGAGTTGTGAAGTGGTACCTCAGAGCTTCTTTCCTGATCTGTGCTCCAGTCTTTACTTACAGTGACTCTTACTTCCCTGTAGACTTAAGTGATAGTGCTCCTCTTGATCCTGGAATGATAACCATGTCCCTTCATGCCACAAGTTCTGGTGTTCTTCTCTGCCTCTCCACTATGACCAAAGTCTCTGCTCCCTTGTGACTGAGCCACAACACTTCCCCCCAAGCAGGAACTGCAATCCAGAACTGCATGTGGTAATAAGTTTGCCAATAAATACAAGTAACAACCAATGTCAGCAAGGGGTCACTTAAAATCTCTTTCTGACTGTTTGCCAAAGCCATGCTTCTTTGGGATGGAAACTCCCAAAACTTCTACTGCTGCTGTTGCAGTCACCTCTAAAGTCTACTTCTGATGCTGCTGCCACACTTCAAGCCAATTCCCACCTCAGCATCATACCTCTCCTGTTTAGTTCCTAAATTGTGTCAGACTGGAGAACTGTCTGATAGAACCTTTGTTGTCTCTACTGCTCCAAAATTTGATTTGAAGATTTATATTAAAGTTGTTTGGGGTGGGGGGGAATGATGGAAGATTTTAACTGAGTTATAATGCTTTTAATTTGCCATCTTGATTCTACCTACAGATGTAAATTTGTGTTATTTTTGCCTATGCTCATTCAGTCATTTCTTTTTTTTTCTCAGCTTGTCTAGACATATATTAAATAATAGCAGTGATCATGGACAAGTTTGCAATGTCTCTGAATTTGTTGGTAAGGCTTTTAGTCTTAGAAGGATAGAAAAAGAAAGAAAATATAATGAGTTAAGTTTTGAGACATTGAATTTAAGATGTCTGTGAAACCTCACTTCTCTCACATTAGCTAAAATGACAGGAAAAGATAATGACAAATCTTGGAGGGGATGTGGGTAAACTAAGACACTAATGCATTGTTGGTGGACCTGTGAACGGATCCAACTGTTCTGGAGAGCAATTTGGAACTATGCCCAAAAAGTTATCAAAATGTGCATACCCTCTGACCCAGCAGTGTTTCTACTGGGTTTGTATTCTAAGGAAGTTATAAAGGAGAGGAAGGGACCTACATGTGTAAAAATGTACAAACATTTTGTAGCAAAGAATTAGAAAATTAGTAGATGCCTTTCAATTGAGTAACGGCTGAATAAGTTGTGGTACATGAAGGTAATGAATTATTAATCTATAAAAATTATGAACAAGCTGATTTTAGAAAGGTAGATAAAGATTTACATGAACTGATGCTGAGCAACATAATCACAATCAAGAATACATTGAACACAGTAAGAGCAATATTGTGAAATGATCAACTATAAAAAACTTGGTTCTTCTCAGTGGTTCAGTGATCCAAGGCAATCCCAATAAACTTTGGATAGAAAACACCATCTGCATCCAGAAAGAGAATAATGGAGATTGAATGTAAATTAACACATGCTATGTTCACTTTGTTTTTCTTTTTTTTCCTCTTGTGCTTTTTCTTTTTTGTTCTAATTTTTCTCTCCCAAAGTGATTTATACAGAAATGTGTATTTAAAAAGTTAATATACATGTGTAACCAGAAAAAAAACAATTAAATAAATAATTTTAAAAGAAAGTACTTTAGCACATTAGCACATTCTTAAATTGTTCAGAAAACCCTAGCATTTAGTTTAATATTTCATTGTTACTATTCTCAAAACAGTGCAGGAAAATTTGAGAATCAGCAACTTATATAGATTGTGTCTGTGATGCTAGGTATTTGTTGGTGGGGAAGGAGAAACATTTGGTATCCTAAGAAAATACAAAATCTTAATCTCCCCCCCCCAAAAAAAAAAGCAGCTGGAAAGTCAATACTTTGAAGAGCCAATGTTATATGAAGCTATGTCTTCTGACTGATGATGTCTTCTGTTTCAGAAGTAGAATACTTCTGAATACTTTACTTATTATTATCCTTCACTATTTAAATGAACTTTCACATCATTATTTGCACAGTCTTCTTGTAATCTGGGCCATATGTTTAGAATTTAGTTTTTCAAAACTCAGTGATTGACTTACTTGAAAGTCTTTTGAAAGTTCAAGGCATTGGATGTTTTATAACTACATATATAATGAAAGTAGTCAAAATCACATTATCTTTATACTGGTTCAAGTATTATAAGTTTGATTCAATGAAAATATTTTCTGGATTTGGGACAAAACTCTTTACTATGTTCTAAATATCAGCAGAAATTGACTAAATTAGGTTACTATCAAGAACTTCCCAGTTGGAGTGATAAGTGAGTTTGGTGGCCAATACTTTTTTTTAAAATTAATTTTATAATTATGATTTTTTTGACATTACATATGCATAGGTAATTTTTTTACAACATTATCCCTTGTATTCACTTTTCCAAAATTTCCCCTCCTTCCCTCTACTCTCTCCCCTAGATGACAGGCAATCCCATACATATTAAATGTGTTACAGTATACAATATATGTGTGTAAATCCAATTTTCTTGTTGCATGTTAAGAATTGGATTCCGAAGGTATAAGTAACCTGGGTAGAAAGACAATAGTGCAAACATTTTACACTCATTTCCCAGTGTTCCTTCTCTGGGTGTAGCTGTTTCTGTCCATCACTGATCAACTGGAACTGAATTGGATCTTCTCTATGTTGAAGATATCCACTTCAATCAATATATATTCAACAATATCGTTGTTGAAATGTATAGTGATCTCCTGGTTCTGCTCATTTCACTCAGCATCAGTTGATGTAAGTCTCTCCAAGCTTCTCTGTATTCATCTTGCTGGTCATTTCTTACAGAGCAATAATATTCCATAACATTCATATACCATAGCTTATTAAGCCATTCTCCAACTGATTGGACATCCATTCATTTTCCAGTTTCTGGCCACTATGAAAAGAGCTGCCACAAACATTTTGGCACATACAGGTCCCTTTCTTTTCTTTAGTATTTCTTTGGGATATAAACCCAGTAGTAGCACTGCTGGATTAAAGGGTATGCACAGTTTGATAACTTTTTGGGCATAATTCCAGATTGCTCTCCAGAATGGCTGGATTCTTTTGGTGGGCAATACTTAAAGACATTATAATAGTCCAGATGAAGCCTATATTCTTGGCTGTTAGAAGCTAAAGATAAGAATGAGTATTATCATAAAATATCTAAGAATGCAATAAATATTAAGTGCCTACTATATAACAATTATCGTATAAAATGCTGGGGATACAATTAATAAAAAGAAAAAGAATCCTTGCTCTCAAAAATCTAATAATCTAATGGGGGGGGGGACCACACAAAAGAGAGTCAGGAAAGGAGCTTTGGGGATTAGAGATTATTGGATAGTGGATCATCTTGTTCTGTGGAGCTGAAAGTCAGCAGAGGAGCAGATGTAAAGTGACTTAAGTCCAAAGTCAAGATTCTGTCTTCTGTAAAGGAAGGTATTGGGTGAAGTTTTGGAAGTCTTTCTATTCTAGCCTTCCAATTAGAGGAGAAAAAATAATTTTGCACTAAAATTTTTCTCTCTCTCTCCTCTCTCTCTCTCTCTCTCTCTCTGTTTCCATTTTCTCAGAATACCTGGCATTCATTCTGTTAGCAAAGTTTGATAACATACTTCATTAGAAGATACTTCTTAATGAAACATTTTAATCATATGGTCTAACATAACTACAGCCTGTTGCCATTTTTTAAATGTATTTTTCCATATTAGTCATCTTATGAAAGAAATTTTAAAAAAGCAAAAAAGAAGTGAAAATAGTATCTTTTGATATGCATCCAGACTCCATCAGTCCTTTCTCTGGATGTGGATAGGATTCTCTATTATGGTTATAGTTGATCATTGCATAATATCACTGTTACTCTAGACAATGTTCTCTTGGTTCTACTCAACTCCATCAATGCATATAAGTCTTTCTGGGTTTTTCTGGAATCTGCCGGCTTATCATTATACCACAGTGTGTTCTGTCATTCCTCAATTGATGGGCATTTTCTCAGTTTCTAATTCTTTGTCCCTACAAAAAGAGATGCTATAAGTGCTTTTGTACATGTGGGTCCTTTTTCCTTCTTTATGATTTCTTTGAGATACAGATTTAGTAGTGGTACTGCTGGATCAAAGGATATGCACAGTTTTATAACTATTTTGACATAGTTCCAAATTGCTCTTCAGAATAGTTGGGTCACCTCACAAATCTACTAACAATGCATTAATGTCCCAATTTTCCTACGTTATTTCCAAAATTTACATTTTCCTTTTCTATCATAACTAATCTGATAGTTGTAAGATGGTGCCTCAGAGTTGTTTAATTTGCATTTTTCTAATCAATAGTGATTTAGAATATTTTTCCCCACATGATTATTGGTTTTTTTTTTATTTCTTGGTAAACAACCTATTCATAAACTTTGACCATTTATCAATGAAGAAATGAGGCTTTTGTCAAAGATCATACTTGCTGTAAAAGTGCTTCCTAGATTCTCAGTTTCGTTCTAATTTTGACTGCATTGATTTTGTTTGTACAAAATCTTTTTAATTAAATGTATTCAATTTTTAAATTAATTTTATAATTATAACATTTTTTTGACAGTACATATGCATAGGTAATTTTTTTTTTTAACAACATTATCCCTTGTACTCCCTTCTGTTCCCAATTTTTCCCCTCCTTCCCTCCACCCTCTCCCCTAGATGGCAGGCATTCCCATACATATTAAATATCTTATAGTATATGCTTGGTACAATATATATGTGCAGAACTGAATTTTGTTGTTGTTGTTGTTGTTGTTGCAAAGGAAGAATTGTATTTGGAAGGTAAAAATTATCTGGGAAGAAAAACAAAACAAAACAAAACAAAACAAAAAAAACTGCTCACAGTTTATACTCATTTCCCAGTGTTCCTTTTCTGGGTGTAGCTGATTCTGTCCATCATTGATCAGTTGGAATTGGATTAGCTCTTCTCTATGTTGACGATATCCACTTCCATCAGAATACATCCTCGTACAGTATCATTGTTGAAATGTATAATGATCTCCTAGTTCTGCTCGTTTCACTCAGCATCAGTTGATGTAAGTCTCTCCAAGTCTCTCTGTATTCATCCTGTTGGTCATTTCTTACAGAATATTCATATACCATAATTTACCCAACCATTCTCCAATTGATGGACATCCATTCATTTTCCAATTTCTAGCCACTACTGTTAGGATTACTAGGTGAGAACTCAGGTTGTCTGGACAGTGACAAGGTGAGAATTCAGGTTGTCTGGACAATTACAAGGTGAGAACTCAGGTTGACTTGATAGAAGGAGCAAGCTCATTGGCTTAAGTGGTTCTTCCCAGAAGCCCTTGCATTATCCCACGCCCATTCTCTGGGAGGATAAAAGACACAATATTGGGCCTGGAGAGCAGATCGGCCTGGAGAAGGATAAGAGCTGGAGGAGATTCAGAGCCAGGATTCAAGAAGGAGACTCTGAATTGCATCAGGCTTGACGGGGCTCTCTGCAGGAAGGGAAGTCACTTCTTTGGACAAGAGTTAACAGCAACTGCCTGGAGACAACGGTTCGTTACAGGAAGAAGAATCTGTCGGAGAGATTTGAGTAGACACAGCAGATCTCTTCCCAGAGAGCGATCCAGCAGCTTCTGGAGACGACAGCTCGCTACAACTACAAAAAGGACTGCCACAAACATTTTGGCACATACAGGTCCCTTTCCCTTCTTTAGTATTTCCTTGGGATATAAGCCCAGGAGTAGCACTGCTGGGTCAAAGGGTATGCACATTTTGATAACTTTTTGGGCATAATTCCAGATTGCTCTCCAGAGTAGTTGGATTCTTTCACAACTCCACCAACAATGCATCAGTGTCTCAGTTTTCCCATAGCCCCTCCAACATTCATCATTATTTGTTCCTGTCATCTTAGCCAATCTGACAGGTGTGTAATGATATCTCAGAGTTGTCTTAATTTGCATTTCTCTGATCAGTAGTGATTTGGAACACTCTTTCATATGAGTAGAAATAGTTTTAATTTCATCATCTGAAAATTGTCTGTTCATATCCTTTGACCATTTTTCAATTGGAAGATAGCTTGATTTCTTATAAATTAAAGTCAATTCTCTGTATATTTTGGAGATGAGGCCTTTATCAGAACCTTTTACTGTAAAAATGTTTTCCCAATTTGTTACTTCCCTTCTAATCTTGTTTGCATTAGTTTTGTTTGTGCAGAAACTTTTAAATTTGATGTAATCAAAACTTTCTATTTTGTGAACAATAATGATCTCTAGTTCTCCTTTGGACACAAATTCCTTCCTCCTCCACAAGTCTGAGAGGTAGACTATCCTATGTTCCTCTAATTTATTTATGATCTCGTTCTTTCTGCCTAAATCTTGGACCCATTTTGATCTTATCTTAGTATGTGGTGTTAAATGTGGGTCAATGCCTAGTTTCTGCCATACTAATTTCCAGTTTTCCCAGCAGTTTTTGTTAAATAATGAATTCTTATCCCAAAAGTTGGGATCTTTGGGTTTGTTAAACACTAGATTGCTATTTTTATTCACTATCTCGCCCTGTGAACCTAACCTATTCCACTGATCAACTAGTCTATTTCTTAACCAATACCAAATGGTTTTGGTGACTGTTGCTTTATAATATAGTTCTAGATCAGGTACAGCTAGACCACTTTCATTTAATTTTTTTTTTCATTACTTCCCTTGAAATTCTCGACCTTTTGTTGTTCCATATGAATTCTGTTGTTATTTTTTCTAGGTCATTAAAATAGTTTCTAGGGAGCCTGATTGGTATAGCACTGAATAAATAGATTAGTTTAGGGAGTATTGTCATCTTAATTATATTTGCTCGGCCTATCCAAGAGCACTCAATGTCTTTCCAATTATTTAAATCTGACTTTATTTTTGTGGCAAGTGTTTTGTAATTTTGCTCATATAATTCCTGACTTTCCTTTGGTAGATAGATTCCCAAATATTTTTTACTATCGGCATTATTTTGAATGGAATTTCTCTTTGTATCTCTTGCTGTTGGATTGTCTTGGTAATGTATAAAAATGCTGAGGATTTATGTGGATTTATTTTGTATCCTGCAACTTTGCTAAAGTTCTGAATTATTTCTAATAGCTTTTTAGCAGAGTCTTTGGGGTTCTCTATGTATACCATCATATCATCTGCAAAGAGTGATAGTTTAATTTCCTCATTACCTGTTCTAATTCCTTTAATCTCTTTCTCAGCTCTTATTGCCGAGGCTATCATTTCTAGTACGATATTGAGTAGTAATGGTGATAGTGGGCAACCTTACTTTGTTTCACTCCTGATCTTACTGGGAAAGGTTCCAGTTTATCACCATTATATATGATGTTTCCTGACAGTTTTAAATATATGATCCTGATTATTTTAAGGAATAGCCCATTTATTCCTATACTCTTAAGTGTTTTTAGTAGGAATGGATGTTGGATTTTATCAAATGCTTTTTCTGCATGTATTGAGACGATCATATGGTTTTTGTTAATTTGGCTATTAATATAGTCGATTATGCATTAACTCCGAGGCTTGTCATGAAGTAAGTCCTGAGAGAAAACGTAGAGCTCAAGCAGCTGTCTGCCTCTATGCCACCATCTTTGCAAGTTTCATCTTTACAGATTTTTAAAAAAATCTCTTTCAACAATGTTAAAGCTTTCCCCATTCAGAGCTAATAAACACATGTTTCCCTAATGTATTCAAAATTATCTCTGGTCATAAATTCTTCCCTTCTCCATAGATCTGATAGATAAACTATTCCTTGTTCTCCTAATTTAATTATGTTATTACTCTTCATATTTAAAATATTTACCTATTTTGACCTTATTTTAGCTGAAATTATACCTGTTTTATATTCAATCTAGAATAGCATTGCTTAAATGAATAATGATCAGCAATATATGATGATAAATGATGATTTGGAGAATCACCATCTTAGTGAGGTGACAGGAGATAATTTGCAAAATTCAATAAATGTTCAAGAATAGATCTAGAACACACCCCTAATTTAAAATAAGTTTACTGCCTAAAAATTGCATTGAAAATAAAGTATAATAGCTCTCAGATTGGCTAAGATGACAGGAAAAGATAATGCAAAATGCTGGAGGGGGATGTGGGAAAACTGGGATACTAATACATTGTTGGTGGAGTTGTGAACTGATTCAACCGTTCTGGAGAGCAATTTGGAACTATGCTCAAAAAGTTATCAAACTGTATATACAGTTGATCCTGCAGTGTCCCTACTGGGCCTGTATCCCAAAGAGATCATAAAGGGATCCATATACAAAAAAATTTTTGGCAGCTCTTTTTGTAGTGGGAAGAAAGTAGAAATTTAGTAGATGCCCATCAGTTGGAGAATGGCTGAATAAGTTATGACATATAAATGTTATGGAATAGTAATTGTTCTATAAGAAATGATCAGGAGGATGATTTCAGAGAGCCCCAGAGAGATTTATATAAACTGATCCTAAGTGAAGTGAATAGAACCAGGAGATCATTGTACATGGCAACAGCAAAATTATATGATAATCAATTCTGATGGAAATGGCTCTTTTCAACAATGATTCAGGTCAGTTGTTCCAGTGGTTTTTTAATGAAGAGAGCCATTTACACCCAGAGAGAGGACTGTAGGAAATGAGTGTGGAGCACAACATAATATTTTCACTCTTTTTTGTTTTCTTTCTCATTTTTTTTCCTTTTTGATCTGATTTTAGTTATGCAGCATGATAGTTGTGGAAACATGTATAGAAGAATTGCAAATGTTTAACATATATTACTTGTCTCTAAGGGAGGTGATGGGGGGAAAGGAGGGAAAAATTTGGAACACAAGATTTTGCAAGGGTGAATGTTGAAAATTATCTATGCATGTGTTTTGAAAATAAAAAAGCTTTAATAATAAATAGAAAAAGAAAAAATAAGGTAGATATCAATGTTGAATGAATACACTGAACAGATTTACATTTGCCTTTTATTATGGTGGTAAATAATGATTTCACTGTAACATGATTTTAACAAGCATTGAGAGTTAGCAGAATATCTTCTCTTACAGTTTCTTTGCTACAGAAGTTGAACCTGCAGGGAAAAATAACAGATATATTATGTATACATAGTATACACATATGAATGTGTATGTTTTTAGAGCCATTTCTCAACATTTTGTATCTCTCTGAAGCATTTATATTTTTGCTTTTGTAATCTGAGTAAATCATATTTCATTTTGGAAGAGATAATAGGATATAAGCCATGTTTAGGTCAGGGACTACATCTGGGACAGAGCCTTTATACATTGCAGGTATTTAATAAATATTTGTTTGATTGGATTAGCTCCCTAATCTTACTATACTACTACTACTATTATTACTACTACAACTAACTAATACTTATACAGCACTGACTGTACTCCAGGCACCATGCTAATTATCTCATTAGATCCTCACAATCTTGGGAGAGAGGTGACTATTGTTATCCTTATTGTACAGATGAGGGATCTTAGACTAGCAGAAATAAAGTGACTTGCCTTGGGTCACACAGTTGGTAAGTCTCTGAAAATGGATTTGACTTCATTTCTTCCCAACTACAATCCCAATGCTCTATCTATCCATGGTAACATCTAATTGCCCCCTTTGAGCAACTTAAAATGTGGAAATTCAAGAACCCTTTAAGATCATACATATAGCAAACATTTTACATTCTACAAAGCATTTAATTGAGAGCTTTAATTATAACAGGTATTCAATAAATGCTTTTTTAAAAACTGTCTTAAAGTATAAATATAAATGGTTGGATTTGTTAAATTTGCAAGTTCCCTTATATACTCTCTGGGAAGAAGTAAAATGGATAGACAAGAGGAGTTCTTGAATTGAAGCCATTGCTGTGAGAATGGGAAAGATTACTAGATATTTCACAAGAGTTGATTTTCAAGTTTTGCCTAAAGTGTGTCCAACTAAAGACCTTTCAAGTAACTTCAAGAAGTACAAGACCCAGAGGACTGGGAATAGACTTTGTTTATGTATTTTAAAATATCACCAGCCTTTTAACATGGTGGCCCTTCAGAAACAATTGGCCACAATATTGGTAAGCTTTAAAGATATTGACAGAACCCATTATCAGTCAATCCAAAACCCAAACATATATTTAGCAATTACAACAGACCAAGCTCTGTGCTAGGTGCTACTCAAGGAAATCTAGGGGAATAAAATGACTCCAAAATAAAGGAATGTCAAGGAAATTTTAAAGAAAATTTGGAAATAAGTATTTTTGCATGGCAAAATGCTGCAGTAATAAGTACTTCTGATACATGATTTTGTAATTCTATTCTTAGAATCTTGATGTTCTAGAAAGGAATATCGTGCTTGCCTTGAAACATTGTCATAGAATGGAATATTATTTAGGAAACTTGATTTTAACACAATATTGATATTTCCTGAAGCTCCTCTCTGTGAGGACAGTAAGCATACTTAATTCAATTTAACAGATAGATCAGCATTTATTAAACACCTATTATATACTATATGCAAAGTTCTTTGCTAAATACCAGATACAAATATAAGGAAAAAACCTTCAAATAGTTTTTATTCTTCCTTATATATTCCCTCTGAGTGCCTTTTTCACCATTTAATGGCACTCAGTCAAAATCTGCTAAATAAATATGTGAAGTAACAAAAAGAAACCAGTCCAGGGTAAAATATTTTTTCCTCCTCCTGTTGTTTTTTTTATGTTTAGTTTTTCTTATATTTTAGTTCAATAGCAGAATTTGAACTATACTAAACATTTTTAAAAATGCATGAATAAGGACTATTTTGACCCAGAAAGGATAGAAAAAGAAATTGGTGCATGACCATTTAATGACTTTCCTTGATAGTAACCAGGCATTTACTACATAACATTAATTCAATCACAGACATTTTACAATGAAAAAATCAGACTCTAAAAAGTAACATGGCATAATTGTACTGTAATATTATTCAGCCTGAAGTCCACTTACTGGTATTTACAGTATTATTCTATGGAACTAATTGCCCTCTTTGATGCTGTTTCCCTTAAATTTCTGTTTTTCTTCAACCACTATTTACTACTTGTTTGACATTTGGTAAGCTCACTCATCTCTCTGAGCTTCAGGTTTTTTTTCATCTGTACAATGAGGGACTTGGATTAGATGATTTCTAAGATTTTTCCTCTCTCTAAATTCTGTGATTCTACACAACTTTGAAGTACATTAGGTAGAGATACACTTAAATAACTGGAGTTTTCCTATAGTAGAATTTCAGGGTCAAACTCTGACCTTGGCATGGACTTTTATCAGATGACATAATATCACCCAACATATCTTTGAAAGTTCAATTTTCCTAAAATAAACTATCATCTATGAAATATTTTATATATAAGATAAAAGTAATATGATAAGACTACTGAAATAAATATGTCAAAGCAGATTTTCTGAGTGAGCATATTACAAATATGCCTCTTCAATACTTCATATTCTTTTGGTTCACAAAAAAAGTACTTACGTCTGTCCATCTGAACTTTCTACAGTGATCATTGATGCTCCCACTCTGGGCAGAGTTGGATTGATCACTTTGTTGCCCCAAAGAAATTTAACTTTTTGAAGTGTTCCAACATAGACATCTGAATCAATCTCATTAGAATGTGTATAACCTGGTCTTAGGGTTCCCCTTGAATAGAAGTATAAAATCAAATCAGAATAAGGAATTTTCACATATATATTTACTTATAAAATGTATGCATAATAAATATTTTCCTCATTAAGTTGTATTTCCATTGTATTAAATAAAGGCAAAACTCAAACAAACATGGTTATAATATATGTTCCAAATAAGTCATAGAATTTTGACATGTTTTGGTCACAACTTTCTCTTACAGTTTAACAAGTGATGACCTCATAAAATTGTTCTGTTGGCAGATTGTTTACTGATTTTAAATTAAACACCTAGCAACAAAAACAAAAAAAATTCTCTTGTGATGTAAAAATAAATGATTTGTCCAGTAAATAGCAATATACCAAAATTAGAAGCCAAATTCTCAATTTCAGTATCCATAATTCAAAAGAAAATATTATGATTAACTTCATAAAAGGTACATACTACTACAAAGTCAATTTTCATAGCAATGAAAATATAAACAATAATTTGGATAAAATACCTTAATATGAAGGAATAATTCCAACATTTAAAATATATGATAATATTGAACTCACTTGAAAATATCATATTGCCTGCTGTTTCCATTATCTCCAAACAAAGAAACTGCTATTGTTCCAGTAACCTTGGCTCCAGACAATGTGACAGCTATCTTATACCTCCAACCTATTTATAAAGGAAGAAATAGAGATATGAAAAAATAACTATATTAAATGTATGAATATATAAATAGAGAGATTTCAGTAAAACTTAATTTACATGGCACTAATATATAATATATGATAATTTAGTTATAGTATGCATGATTCTTATTGGATGCAAGGTTTTAAGTAATTCCTTTATTTGCAAGGAATTACTTCTATCTTCTATCTAATAAATTTCTATCTAATAAATGATTTTTCTATCTAATAAAATTAATTCAAACTAAAATCAATAGGCTTTTCTAACTAAGAAATTTAGACATTGACCATTTCTTCATAATATTTTTAATGTCAGATAATCCTTTTCTGTTAAAGAAATTTTTTTTTTATGATACAAAGAGGGTTTTACACTCATAATTTTTTACATTATCTTACCCAATTTTTTCAACTCCACAATTGTAGAAGTAGAAGAAATCTTAGTGAACTTCTAGTCTAACCCTCTCATTTTTTATAGATGATCACCTTAAAATGTTGGAAAACCAGAGCTTAGATAATAACAGTGATAATATCTAATATTTATATAGCCCTTTTAAGTTTAAAAGTGCTTTACTTATATTCTTATTTTATACTCAAATTAACCCTGTGAGGTAAGTGCTATTCTTATTCCCATTGTACAGATAAAGAAACTAAGGTTTAGAAAGGTTAGGATACACACCTAACTAGTATCATAGACAGGCTTTGAACTCAGTCTTCTGATTCAATTTATTATGCTCAATATAGTGCTCAATTTATTATGGTCTCCAAAATTACACAATTAATTAGTGACAAAACCCATCTAAGGCTTCAATTCTCTTGTTTCTTCTTCGGACATTTTTTCCATGCTCCTACTTTTTACATTTTATTTTTTGCTACCTATTTATGCCTTGACATGGGATTTCTGCTTCCTTAAAATAGCATTTCTTTTTAAATAGTCTATAACTGAGGCAGCTAGGTGGAGCTGTGGATAGAGCACCAGCCCTGAATTCAGGAGGACCCGAGTTCAAATCTGGTCTTAGACACTTAGCACTTCCTAGCTGTGTGACCCTGGGCAAGTCACTTAACCCCAGCCCTAAAATAAATAAATAGTCTATAACTGATATTTTTTCACTAATCTGCCCTCTGACTCAACCTGCAATTTTTCCAAATTTGTGAATTTTATATCAAAAAAAGTTAGTTTGTTAATGTTACCTCACTGACTTCGAGCTCATTATCATGATGCTTGCCATACAAAACAAACAAAAACTGTGAAAGAACATTAGTACCCATATTATAGATAAGAAAGTCAAGGCTTTGAAAGAATGTTATTTGACAAAAGTTATATATTATTATAAATAACTAACAGAGCCTGGGATTGAATTATGCTTCACATTGTGACTCTAAGCCTAATATATTTTCAATTATATAATTTTATTTTAATATCATAAATTCAGAGTTGGAAGATGCTTTAGAGGCCTGTTAGTCTAACATGTGTTTTCCAAATGAGGAAACTGAGTCAGAAAGATCAAAAGATTTGTCATGGGTCATACAACTGAAGAGTCAGAATCAGAAGTAGGCTTTGAACCTTGGTTTTCCAGACTCACAAGTTCCTAACTCTTCTATACTATCCCAACATGGCTTGTCTATAGTACAGTCTTGCTAAGTCAGTGTGGAGGCAAAATTGTGAAGTAAAGGTATCTTCCACATCTTTAGTCTCTTGGTTCTATATTCTTGTCTTCTTTCTTTCATTCCCTGACCAGAGCATATAGAAATGATGTCATATTCTACTATATAAAGGTCTTCTCAGACCCTTTGTGTACTCTTAGCTATGAATTAGGTGATAATTATACTGTATAAAGTTCGTCTTTCAGTAGTTATCAGGTAAGTAGCATTTAAAAAAACTGTCCAAAACTGTTCTTTTTAAACATCAATAAAAGAAAATGTGAGTGTATGTTTAAGGATCCAGAAGGTAGTATCACAAGAACAGAATCTAGGAAATACATATTTTGCAATCTGTTTCAAGAAGTGTTTAAAACCAGAAATCAATTTATACATTCAGCACATTTAACAGTGGAACCATGCAGTAGTATCATCCAGATTTCTCAGAGCAGAGAAAATCTTCTATCCCCTCTAAATTGGCCTTCAGTATTCAGTAATCATCTCCCAAGTATACTCCTCTCCTTCTTTTTCCTGTATATACCAGAAAAAGTCTTTTTTTTTTTAAACAGGCAATATCAATTTTATAGAGCTTTGAAAATCAAGGAAATCAAATGGAAACTTACGTGCAAAATTACTGGCATCTCCAGTGTTGAGATAAAAGATCTGTCCCTGTGTCTTTGTTTTATCAGCAAATCTATCAGCATAATGGCCCATCTGTGGACATCCTCCAGATGGACAAGGGAAGCACTTATTCTATTGAAAATAAATAAATGGTTAATGAGAACATGTTATCTTTCCAGGTTTTATCTTTCTATTATCACCCTATTCACTCAAAAATCTAAAAAGCAAATACAATTCTAGTATCTTTATACAATTTGAGGAAAATTAATCATATATCTAAAAATATGTGAGGGACTCAGCCTACCTTGCAGAGTAATTCAACATAATATGATAATTTAAAAGAAACTGATCTTAAATTGAATGATGAATGCAATTTTCAACATTTGAATTAATGAGTGTTAGCATAACCTAACAATGGAATATGGAATTATGACCTTCTCTTACCCTACCCAATAATCTTAGATGACATTTATAAAGCACATAAAATTTGCATGTTATTTCTTTTGGTCCTTACAACATAATTTGTAAGTTAGGTATTATTATTACCCCAATTTTACAGATGAAGAAACTAAAGTTGAGAAAGATTAAATTAATTACTCAGGGTCATATTACTAGTAGCTTTTTGAGGTAGAATTAGAATTCAGTTGTTTCTAACACTAAGTTCAGTTCTGTGACTATTGTGACATAAATATCAACTAAAATTTGAGAATTTTTTGCTTGTTAAATGATATTCACCACTGATTACTTTTAGAATGAAAATATGCATGAACTTAAAATAAGTCTAGTTTTTAAAAGTAATTGAATGATTGTAATAGACATTTGGGATTCAAAATCACAACACAATAATGCTATACTAGATACCTGAATGAATTCTTTCTTCTTTATAGGAAGTCTAAAACTGTTTACAGCATGTTACAACACTAGACAAAACTGAAAAATCTAATCTATTATCAGGATGTTTAGGTAATTCATATTTTTGGAAAACTTTATGGTTTAATTATCACTTTCAATTTGGCAGCAGATAGATATTAGCTCAGATTTCTGTACTGTCTTTTCAAAAAATGGCTTCAAAAAAATTTCCTAAAATGACTCTAAATGAAACACGTATTTAACCACTGCCTATAAGAGAAGGGAAGGATGAAACGATCATTAGGGTAATTTAAACCACAATGAAAATTTCAATATTTCCTCTGAAATGCTAATGATTATTATGTGACTAAAATTGTCTTTATGTGACTTTAAGTAAGAACATCATATAGAAACATGTATATGTATGTAGGTAATGTATATAGAAAACAATACTAGAACTTAGTAAATGCTAGAAGTAGGAAGGTCTTCGAGAAATCTACCATTTTAAAGGTAAAAAAATTGGAGTCTAGAGACAATGTTGGAGTTCAAAACATATCAGAACAAGATTGGAACTTCAACTGGCTTTTCAGCACCCTTTCCACTATATCATTTTATGAGTTATGCTAAAGAGATTTGGGGGATAGGAGACTTATGTGTTCTCCATCTACTTGTTCTCAAGGATTGAAGGAACTAAGGGTGTTTATTCTGGAGAAGAAGACAGTGCTTTAGAATTATCTCAATAACTGGTAAGAAAACGGGATCAGAATTGTTCTATGTACATCAGAGTATCCCAATGAATAGAATCAGGAATCATGGGCAGAAGAAGAAAAAGACTTCATATCAATAGAAAAAAATTACTATCAATGAGAGCTAAGCAGTAGTGCAATGGGTCTCAGTGGAGGGCTTTAAGAGCCCTTGGATGGCCATTTAAGAAGCTTTCAAAAATAGTTTGCATCAAATTGTTTTTTCCAGGTTTGTGATTTTGTGTACAGAAATAACTTTTTATGGTTCTTGACTATGATTTAACTTATGAAAAACTCATGGTAAAATTCTTTATATCAATGTAGATCAATACGTTTTCAGAGCACTGAGAAGTTATCTGTTCAAGATCAAGTTAATGTGTCCAAGGTAGGAACAGAACCCAACTTTTTATGAACTAGAAACATAAGTTCTCTCTGCAGTATGCTCTGTTGACTTTCATGGTAAGCAATTACTTACTGCCTCAAAAACTTTGTAGGAAGCACAAGGGAATCCAGAAAATCCATTTGGGTTAAGGATGCTATCTGCATAATACTTGTAACTTCTCAAGTGATTACATGCCACAAAATCACGAGTTCCTATGAAATTAAATGGGATCACACAGAAGGGACATTATTTGCAATCCAAAATTATTATTAAAATAAATGACATAGACTTCAAAATTAAGAACATATCACACTTTTTAAAAAGCACAATTTATTTCATGATATATTCGTATGATATATGATATATATTCAATGATATATTTATGATATATTTCATTAGATACTGTCAGGCTAGGCTTGTCATTTCATCAAAAAGGGGGAGAGATGTCCTCTACCAAAAAAGGTTGGTACATTCTCATCAAATGAGCTGAAAAGAGATTTAGCAACTTGCTTAGCATCATACAACTAGTAATTTTCAGAGAAAAACCCAAAATCTCACTGACTATGATCAATTCTCTAGCAATGAGACTACTCTGGTTCTCAAAAAGAGTTAATGTTTACAAAATGGTGCCAAATATACATGAGAAGAGCTAATTTGTTTTGAGACACAATTGAATTTTTATTAAAGGACAAGCTTGACTGACCTAATGAAAATCTTTCAGAAATCCATTTCCTATCATAACTACCCACTCCCACCCTAGGAGGAAGGTCTCATATAGTGGTAGAATACTGTAAAACAGTTTTTAAAATCCATAATTTTATAGTAGAATAAGGCAAGGTATTGGCAAAACATCTTGTCAAGTTTGGCAAGATAGTAATATGCATTTTACTAGTAATATTTGTTATGTGCTCAATGGACTTACCTTCCCAGATTCCATTTATATCTACAATCTGAGAAAGGGCATTCTTCTGACATCCAGGCATGTGTTCTCCTCCATTGGGGAAGAAATCAAGATGTCCCACAATTTGACTTGTTCCAAAACCTAAGACATTTTAAACAAGTGTTAAGTAGGTTTGAACTCATTGCCAAAAAACTTAATTATTTCTGGTCAGATTTGCAAGATGAGTAGAAGGGCTCACCCATGTTAGGGATGACAGGACTAGCGTCTGTGTGAATGACATCAACAAACTTAGCATCACTGGCATCCAATCGGACTTCTTCTGGGGTCCCTTCAAAGCAAGGCTCAGCAGGATCCAACCCTGGGAGAAATATTGTTATATTTTTGTTATTTTCTTATATCTCATTTAACATTATCAAGTGGCAAGATATGGCGTGATATAACACTAATTGCTAAGCTAGGAAGACCTGGACTCTCTCTATTCCTTGCTTTGATATGTCACACTACGTATATGATCCTGGGCAAGTTAATTTTACCTTTCAATGTTTTAGACAATTCTCTAAGATTATAAATTGCAGAGGTGGTGCCAGCTTGAATTCATAAAAGAATTTCTTTTTTCTTTTTCAAAATAATTTTTACAAGGCAATTAGGGTTAAATGACTTGTCCAGAATCATACAGCTAGCAAGAGGTAAGTATTAGGTGTTTAAGGTCTTCCTGACTCCAGGTCTAGTCCTGGATTGCAACATCTAACTGCCCCAAGAATTTTCTATATCAATGAAATCACAGTTCTAGATCTTACCTCCAAGAATCATTATAGAAAATATCTATATTGTTTGTGGTTATATAATACTAATAATACAACAGTTCACAATTAAGTAGAGCTTAAGGTTATATAATATGATTCTCTCACAAAAGTCCTTTAAAATATGTATTTTGAGCAACTATTATCTCCTTTCTGAAGATGCGGAAATTGAGGTTAAGAAGATAAGTGATTTGCACCAATATCTTACTTATATCTGTATATAAATAATTATGAGGAAGGATAGTTTGAATTTATTATTTTTAGAATACATTGACTATTCTGTTGCCTTCTGTGTTATAAAAGAAATTTTCTGTGGTTCACAGAATTTGCCACTAGGTTTCAATTCATAGAGGGCAGAGATAACCATTTCAAGAACAATCACTTGAATAATACCATGGTGATATTAAGCTTGAGGGAAATAGAAGGATGAAGTACTTTTAGCCTACTTTAAGAAATTCAGACTTTATAAGAAAATTCTCTCCTTTAACTAAATCCTCTGAAAAAGATTTTTTTCTAAATAGCCCTACTAGGCACTCAAAATACAAATACAAAATGCAGATTCTTCAGAGAATCCCTAAATTTTGTTGATAAATTTAATTTGACAGAGACATGATGTCAGAGACAAAAAGAAGGGAAGAGATAAAAGTCAAAAATTTTCATCTCATGTGAATAAGATCATCTTTGTGAGGTAAAATAGTCTAATTATTCTAGTATATGAAATGCCAAATTCATCTCTCTTTCTCCAAAAAATTACGGTTTTACAGATATGTTTCCTATATGACACTCAGACCACCAAGTTTTCATCATGTTCATCCTCATGTCTCAATTAGCAGGTTTTCACTATTTTAATCCTACCAGTGATTCGTCCAATGAGACCATTTAACCTTCTCCCAGCCTCGCCAGCAATGTGGGATCCCAGACTGTGGCCAATGATGTGGACATCATCAAGAGAATATCCAAACTCAGTCTGATGAGAGGGAAAAAAAGGTCTTCAGAAAGGGCTGAGTTGGTATTAGGGACATATTAATGACATGCCCCTTGAGAATCATTATTGAGAGTGACTTCTCACTTCTCCTCAACATGGAAATGATGATATTTCTAACTTTTCAAGGAGGGACAAATATTAAAGTATTTATAATTTATGGCTTTTATTCTGAAGTCTTAAGCAAAATGTCTTTAAGATTATTTGATCACATTTTTGAAAAGGGGAAGATCTGATATTAAATTCATCATGTGTAATTATTAGAAATTTCTAAAAGCAAAGATTTGGAATAAGAAGTAATAATGAAGAAATTACTCAACCATCTACAATGTGAGTCTAATTTACTTCTCATGTCTTTTGTTGGTATGGCATATATAGATCAGAAATATCAAAGATTTAATGGCAGAAGGGCCCTTGGAAATCATTTAATCCAAAAATTTCCATATTAAGAAATGAGCACCCAGAACATTGACTAGCCCAAGTTCACACAGAGCAGGTCAATAGCAGAGCTTTAATTTGAATCCAGGTCTTCACACCCTAAATTAAACATTCTTTCCTCTGTACCCCACTGCTTCCCAACATATCTTAGAAACTGTTCAAATAATTTGATCCTTGATAACTGTCTATGCATTGTAGTTTTAAAAACTAGCAAAATTCAATCAACTAGAGAAAATTAGTTGTACAAGTGGAGAAGTATATCAAATTAAAAAGAGTTGCTTTTTCCCTTAAAATTGAACTGACAAGGCAATTAAATAAAAATGGACAAACAGGTTTGTGTTAATAATAATAATAATCATATTTATATAGTGCTTTGAAGTTTGCAAGACAATTTACAAATATTCTCTCATTTTATCCTCACAACAACAATCCCCATTTTACAGAAAAGGAAACTGAGGCAGAGAGAAGTAAAGTGATACGCCCAGCCTACCCAGCCAGGAAGTATCTGAAGTCAAATTTGAACTTGGTCTTTGTGACTCAAGATCTATCATTGTATCTATCCACTGAGCTGTCTTCATCTTTAAACTTATAGACAAAACTCCAAATGCAGACACACTACTGTTCCCTTCTGGTCAGTCAGAACAAACTAAAATCTCTATATAGAAAGGTTAACGATAAGTTTAACAATTGTATGATCACAGCATTCAGAGAATAACAGCTACAGAGCATGAGATAACATGAAGACTCCTAATTACCTTAAAGACCTCCACAAGATAAGCTATTTCAGCCCCCACCACTCGGACATTTTGTGAGGCTTGGGTATATTCAGTTCGTGCCCCCTTTTTCCAGTCAATACAAATGCAGTTTACCTCTTCCACTTGAAAGAAATTCTAGAAAAATACGACAGATATAGTTAAATCATCAAGGGATTGTTAGAAGACCCATTTTTTATTTTTTATTTTTAAAAATCATTAACTAGTATAATGAGCTATATTTTCCACATGGTCTGTTCAAGATCTTAAAAACTATGAAAAGATATATCAATTAATAATAATAATTTTTAAGAAACATATTTAGGATGGTACAATATTGAATTATTACTCTTTGACATCTAACATGAAAACTGGTATCTGAAGTTCAGTAAGGATTATATTGAGGGATTCCATTGCAGCGTGTAGAGAAATTTGTATTGTGGGAAACTAGAGGAAGTATGATATATAATGTATTGCTATTAGTAAGCAACAACAGGGATAGGCCTATGTACAAAGTTTCCCCCCATCAGGACCTTTGGAGATCAGTCTAATTGGCAAGTAAAAAATATAATGTTTTTCAAGAAACTAAAGGGATTTTTGTATATATCTATATAATTATCTTTAGAGCTACCTTACTGGAAAGATTTTTCATATGAAAAAAATATCCTGCAATATGTAGTTCAAAACTATGGCCCTTCATAAGCATATCCATTAGAGCCATAACAAGCATGGGGCAAATGGGACTTTGCTCAGGAAGCTAATATCCCAGATAGGAGGTGAAGTGGAATCACTTCTGTTAAAGTCCTGTAGCTTCAGTTGCTTTTTCTGCAGAACAGCTTCCCTCTCCTCCCAATCCCAAACTTAACATGGAGAAGGACTACAACTGTTTGGTGGTTGGGGATAGGTTGTTATCATAGGGAGTAATAGGTTTTCTGGGCCCCCATGACCTTTACCCACCCACACAAATTTTGACTAGTTTTGACTAGTTATAGCTCCTTTTCCCACTATACTTTTCCCACTATACTTCATTGCTTTTTTGACAGTGTGAATATAAGAGCTGACATTTGACCATTCAATTCTCTCATATACAGAATGAGGACAAGAAAATTTAATTTATTCTCCTTACGGTACTGTTGTGTCTAAGAGGGAAGCCCAGTAAAGATTAGCATCAGAGAGTGAAGTTTACTATTGCTGTTATCCTACCTTGCACATATGTGACAACCAGTCTTCTTCACCTTTATCTACGAATCCATGAATAATAAATCGAGTTTTTCTATCTTTGTTGAAATTAGAATTTTTGATAGTTTCCAAATCTTCTGGAATAATTTGCTGCATTCAGAAGAAAAAGAATAATATGCACATCAACCTTTTTTATTTTTTGTAATATAATTCTTTCTACTTGAGGGGAAACATTTCTGAGAAAGGGGTCTTTTTTCATAGCTTTACTCACACTGTTGCAAATTGTAGTCTAATGGGTAAATACCACAGGACCTGACATCAATTCGGAAATACAGTATGAAACATATGCTTTAATAATAATGATAGGGGGAGCAGTTTGTATGTGCAAAAATATGACCTGAAGGAGAAAGAGGTGGTCCTTATCTATTACACTTAAATATATTGTTGATAATTTATACAAAATCTAGATCTTCAGCTTGTTTGCCCAGTTATTTTTATGTTATCTTCCCACAGACTTTTTTTTTTTTGTCCTTTCTTTGTATCCGTGGCACTTTGCACAGTGCTGGCACATATTAGGTGCCTAAAATAAAGTTCGTTGACATGACGACTTGACAAGCAGTAACTCCCTGAAAAATTTACAGTAAAGTAAAACTTACTAGTTTTCAAAAGTCCCCAATATACCAAGTGGCTTCTCTCTGGTGAATGTTCAGTGAGGAGCTAGAAAATCTAGATGACCTATTTATTTATTTAGTCTAAATCTGCTCTAGTCATAAATTTTAAAATAATAGCACAACTTACTTGATAGCTGTCTTGGTTTTCATTGGTATATAGAAGAAATCGGGTATTGATATCTTCTGGAGACCAGGGAAGCAATTTAAGGGGTCTTTCTATGATGCCAGCCCATGGTTTATCATCTGTAAAGCATCCAAGTCTTGGAAAGCAAATTTGATTTCCTGTAATTACCAAAAAAAGGAACATATAAGTAATAAATTAAAATATAAGGTAATTTTAATGAGTTCTTTTGATACACATTAAAAGAATGTTTTAGATTTTACTTCCCTCTCCTCAAAATCCCTGAATGATTATGAAGTGAAAGTTCTTCTTTCCTAATAGCTATAGGCACAGTATTTAAAATATTCAAGTGCTTCATTCCTCTTATTGCCCCGATAAGACTTCCCCCAAAACTCTACTTTTAGATTACACCATTTCTGTGCTGGGTTCATAAGCAATAAAATTTGAGGTAATCACACCCTAGCCAATCAATTAACAAATATGTATGAAGCACCTACCATGTGCCAGAACTGTGCTAAGTACTGCTAAGACACCTTAGTGCTGGATGTGGTATCCTATACCATGGTCCCTGCTACCAGGAACATTGAACTTAAAGTATCTGTTGAGCTCAGAAGCTCCTAACTCCACTGGGCTCAAACTGGACTCAATATGTCAAGTCCTTGGCAGCAGGGGGTCTACCCGGGTGCCTAAGGAGGGAGTGAAATGACCCAGGTCAGAATCAGAATGTTGATAGACTTTCCATATTGACCAGTGGTAATTAGATGAGGCCGGTGAATAACCCCTATACTGCCAGCCTAAAAGGCATTGGGAGACCCAGTCTCAAAAATTAGAAGTATACTTTAATTAAAGATAGAATGATACAGCAGGATAAACTTTGTTCTTGTGTTAAAAGAAGTAGCTTTGAATTCCAATCCTGCCAACAAACTTGCTTTAAAAAACATAAAGTAACATATGTGATTTGTATTTTATCACTAGTTGTATGACTGCATGTCATAGCAACTCTGAACTTTAGTTTTCTTATTGCAAAATAATAATAACGTAACAGGGTTGTTTGGGGGATCAAGTAAGAGAATATGTATATCCAGCTGCCTACAATACCTGCCAGGTTAGTCTCTTAAATTCAACATGATTTCACCTGAACTCAACCTTCCCTCCCTCCCAGAAAAAACCCTATTCCTCTTTTAACTTATCATTTTCTGCTAATGGCAGTACCATTTTCCCAGTCTCTAAAGCTGGAAAACCCGAAGTCATTCTGAATTTTTCTCTCTTCTTCATCTCTCCATTGAATCAGTTGCCCAGTCCTATTTATCTGACCTTTATAGCATCTCTCACATCCTGCCTTTCATTTCTGCTCCCATTACAAAACTCCCTATTTTAAAGGTCTCATCACTTCTCTGTTGGCCTACAGCAATACCTTTTTATGGGTCTTTCTGCCTACAGTCTCTCTATTCTCTTTGTTATAATCTTGATAATAGCCTTTCAAAGATGACTCATCAAACACTACCAGTGACTCCCCACTGTTTAATGGATAGAATGTGAGGTCATTAATTTGACTTTAAAGGCATTTCACAAGCTGGTTCTATCCTTTCTTTATAGCCTTATCTCATACTAATATTAATCCCCTTCCTATACTCTTAGTCAAACTAAACTATTAATCATCCATCAGTGTCATCCTGTCTGCTTCATGTACAGTCAAAAGTATAGTGAATAGAAAACTGAGCTTGGAGTCAGAAAGACTTGGACACTTAGTCTGAGCTGTGTGACAAAGTAATAAAAGTTCTCCTCAAATTTCTCATATAACTTTGCTTGGACTTCTCCTTTGCATTTAGCATATTCCACACAAATTTATAGCTATTTGTGTATATATCTCATCTTCCTTATTCCATCCTAAGTTCTTAGATGAATGAACTACGTTTTCTTTCCTAGTGATTGGTACATAGTTGTTATTCAACACAGACCTGTTGAATTGTGCTGAACAGCAAAGCACTATACAAATAGAAATAAATATGTTCTTCCAATCTTATGTGAGGAGCAGAAATGCTTCTAGTTATTCACATGAATATTCACTTGGGAACTTAAATTTATTCAAGATCTGAAAGACTTTCATCCTTTCGGACCAAACAAAAGTTTGACCCAAGAGCCACTCAAGATGGAGGAGTTCATTAGCAAAAGTCATTCTGATAGAATAATTCTGGTCTTGAATACTAGAATTTCATTAAGCTCCCACAAAGAAAAAATACTCAGTGTTGGTAAAGTTACCAGAACTTAAAGTTAGAACACTACAGCATCGGACATGTTATTTTCGGCTATCCATTGAGTGCATGAATATAGAGATACCATTGTAAGGAATTCTCTCAACAATATAAATCAACTCTTGCCTTACAACTTAGTCTTTGATAATTCTCAAACACAGAGAGGTTAAGTTACTTGACCAGGATCCATGCAACCAGTATATACCAGTGGTTTAGCTATGAACTCAGGGTTTCCTGACACAAAGGTTGGCTTTCTATTTATTACATCAGACTTCCTTTAGAAATGAAATAAATCTGAAGCACCCAAGAGATTTACATGTCCAACACTGACATAAATATGGTTCCTTACCTGCAACTGTGCCCAACAGCAGCGAGATTGTCCAAATTAGCAGCATCTAAATAAAGTCAAACACACAGTTGAGTCTTAGTGGAGCAAGACTCTATTATATAAAGACTGTAATGATTCATGTTCACTTGCTTTTTTTCATTTGTTCTCTTTTGTTTCGTTTTGAATAATGTACAGAATAAAGCAGCTCTGGAAAAGATTTCACTCACTTACCATGGAAGTTTAGTCAAGTCCCATGCACCACTCCAAACTGCCTGTAAATGTCCTTTTATAACACATTCTTATCTTCTGCTGACATTGCCATGGGAAAAAGGCACAAAAAAGAGAGAAGCTGCCAAGTGTATATTTCTAATTTTAATCCAGATAAAACCAGATAGTGAGTACATTTTCCATGGGTAATTATAGGCAGACTAAGTGCCTATTATTAAGTGCCTAATCTGATTATTAGTTTCTCAGATTCAACAAACATTCAACAAATGTAACAAAAGTAGAATGTGTGCATGGAAGGGAGTAATACGAAATCAGTCTGAAGAACTAGGTAGGAAGCAGATAGTGGAGGGCTTTAAACCTGCAGATAAAATACTGACTTCTCAGTATTTTATCCTCAATAAAGGAGGAGTTTAGAGAGAAGTTACTAAATTCCATTTCATAAATGATGACTTTGAGATGCTTTTGGGAAATTTGGAAGGAAATGCCTAGCAAATAATTGATATATGGGACAAAATTTCAGAAAAGGTAATTAGAAGTTGATTTATAGATTTGGGAGTCATCTGCACAGAGATGATTCTTGAATCTATGAGAGCAGATGAGATATCTAAGAGATTAGAGAGAAAGTAAAGAGCCCAGGGTAGAGAGCTTTGTGATACTCTAACACAGGGGTAGGAAATCTTTTTTTTTTTTTTCTGCTAAGGGACATTTGGATATCTATAACATCATTCACATGCCATATAAAAGTATTAAATTAAAGAACTCAAGCAATGGGAGGTTGTCCAAATGATTTCATGGACCTTATATGGCAGGCTGGACAATTCTACTCCTGTTCTCATACTAAAGGTATAAGAGAAGGATGATTATGCAAAGGAGACTGAAGAATGGCAAATGAAAGTTAAGGAGAATCAGAAAACAGCAGAATTATGGGGAGGAGGGAGAGAAGGAATGAGAGCAACAAGGAGATTCATTGTGATAGTTCAAAAAATACAGAAAATTCAAGGACAGTGAGACCTGAGAGAAGGGCACAGAATGTAACAATGAAGAAATTGTTGTGAACTTTGGAGCTTTTTTGTCAAGTTAAAGGGCTGCAAAGTGAAAGTGTGATGGGACTTAGAAGTGAATGGGTGCTAAAGAAATGGATTCAGCTGTTATTATGCTAATGACAAGCAGGATGCTTTCAGAGAAACCTGGAAAGACATACAAGAACTGATGCAAAATAAAGTGAATGGAACTATGAGAATGTTGTACATAATAACAAGAATATTGTTTCCCAGCTGTGATCGACATAGTTATTCTCAGCAATACCATTCAAGACAATCCCAAAGGATTCATAATGAAGCATATTATCTACACTCAGAGAAAGAACTCATGTTATCTGAATAAAGACTGAAGAATCCTATTTTTCACTCATTCTCCTTTTCTTTCTTTTCAAATCTTGTACAAAATGACTACTATAGAAATATTTCATACAGTCGCACATATATAAACTATATGGGATTACTTACCAAACCAGGGAGGGGGAAAAGGAAAAGAGGAAGAGATAGAATTTAGAACACAAGACTTTTTAATTTAAAAAAACTGTTTTAACATGTATTTGGGGAAAATTATTATTTTGAAAAGAAATGATATTAGCAAGAATAGGCAAATTTTTCTAGAAGTTTGGCAATGAATAGGCAGAAAGATAGCAACAGGTTGTTGAGAAGATAGATCTAGGGATGTTTCTTTTTTTTTCTTAAGGGACAAGGATATTTATAGGAAGAGAGGGAAGTTAATAGGTAGTGAGAAATTGAAGAAGAGAGAGAAAGGAAGGCCATGATGAATAGAAGGATCAGTTCTTCTTCAGGGACATGAGGAAAAAGTATTCAAGATGAGAACCACATCATTATTTCAATCTTATAACTTTTATAGGGGACCCATTTCCATGTGCAATTCTAATGAATCAAGATTCATCTAAAATATTTGTTTGCATAGCTGTTATTATAGTAACTTTCTAACTAGGTGATGACAATTTACCAACCCATATGATGTTTTCACAACCTGCTGATCATACTCTCAGAAAATAAAGAAACAATTAAAGAATTAAACTCTCTTCTTATTAATCTAGTATTAAAATTTAATAATTTTAGGAAGTGGAAATCAGTTTGACTTGATACTAAATGACTTTCTAGAATACATTTATTTCTCAACATAATATGAAAGAAACCATGCATAAGAGAAGGGTACTGACCAATAGTCGAAAAGTTGCCTAGATGATATATCTCAAGAATGAAATGTGAGGATGATACTGAAATGGAATTTATCTAGGTATTTTTTAAAGAGTCTGAAGGGAAATAATATAAAAGGCAAGTGTTAGGGAATTTTGAAAATATTCAATTTGTAAATGGCTTTATATAAATCTAAAATATTGCTATGTTATATAGTATCCCTTTGTTTCTACTTATTTGCTACAACAAAAACAGCTATTATGAATATCTCTGAACAAATGCACTATTTTTCCTCTTTATTTCTTGGGCATATAGATTTAGTAGTGATATTGCTAAGTAGGCAGTGCTTTGTTTCTTGATTTTTGGAATATAGCTCCACAGTGATTCTCAACTTAATCAATAGCATATACAATGTGCTTGTTTTCTCATAGCCTTGCCAACAATTGTCATTTTTTTGGTCATTTTTGTCCATCTGATAGACTTAATAATTTATATTTCTCTAATTATTGGAACTTTGGAGCACTTTTTTTCTCCATATGCCTGTTTATAGTTTGGATTTCTTACTTTGTGAATTGTATCTTCATATCTTTTGATAATTTACTAGGGAACATCATTCTAAGAAATAATTTCATAGATTTGGATCTAGGTGGGACCTAAGGTTTCATCTAGTCCAACTCTCTCCATACCATTCAATACTTTATTTTAAACATGAAAAAAAAACCCAAAAACTAAGGCCTCTAAAAGTTAAGTGAATTGCCCAATTTGAACTCAAGTGCTCTGATTTTGTTGCCAGTGAATTTTCCCACTTTATTATACAATCTGCTTGTTTATCTGTTTCTCTCTTTTTTTCTTATAAAATGTATGCAATACTATTGATTTGCCGATAAAATTTATTGAAACTATATTAAAATAATCCAGAAGATAAATATCTGGAATAAACTAAGCAAATCTTTTTTCATCTGTCCTTCAACCCTATTGTTTTTCTTACGTAGAAACAAGAAATTTTTATTCCCTATTTTGTTGT
Source organism: Sminthopsis crassicaudata (assembly GCF_048593235.1). Lineage (NCBI taxonomy): Eukaryota > Metazoa > Chordata > Mammalia > Dasyuromorphia > Dasyuridae > Sminthopsis > Sminthopsis crassicaudata. Next base: position 593,468,723 of record NC_133618.1, on the reverse strand, counting down.
GGGGACAATTCTCCAGTAACTATTGGTGGGTCTACATTTTGACTACAGAAATGTTTCTGCCTTTCAGAAAAGAAAATTACCCTGTCTTGACTCCTCAAGGTAGGCAAGAGCAATTTAGAAATTTTATATGCTGCTTTAATGTATTTAACCACAGAAGTATAAAGTATGTCCCCAACTTACCAGAGCAAGTGATTCATCTGGATTTGGCTCTCTAGAATTAGAGAGAATCTATGAGTGTGGATGAATTAACTAAATGGCACAATGGATAGAGTTCTGGGTCTGAACTCAGGAAGATCTTAGGAAGTCATTCAAACACTTCTGTGACCCTAGACAAGTCATTTAACCCTGTTTGCCTCAGTTTCTTCATCTGTAAAATGAACTGGAAAAGGAAATGGCAAACTACTCCAGTATCTCTGCCAAGGAAACCCCAAAAGGACTCACAAAGTCTCAGACATGGCTGAAATGCTTAAACAATAACATGGGTACAGATGGCTACTCTGCTCCTTGAAAGTGAGGACAGTCTTTTGCCTTTAATCATATCATCAGTGTGCCTGATCCACAGTTTCAGGTGATAAGTATTAAAAAGCTGTAATTTAAATCCTAAATAAAACTTTTCAGAAAGGGTTCCATGTGCCATATTTACTTATAAACTACATAAATAGATTTTCATGGAGAAGGAGTCCTTAGCTATTGGGGAAATGATATATTCTGAAGTGTTTCTCCAAAGCCAGTCATGTTACTCCAAAACTCTAATGTGAACTTTAAGGGATATTAGTAAAAAACCAAATCGTCCTTTGTTTTTCCTCAATATTATGTGATTATAGCATAATACTCATTTTTTAATGTGAGTAGATATTATTTAGCAAAATGCCGTTTACCAATTTGGAAATTTGGAACAAAATGAAATACTTTATTAATATTGTTTAGATATATGTATATACACATACATAGATACATCTAATATATATATATATAAGTTTGTATGTATATATGTGTATATGTGTATGAAGATGTATGTATTGTATGTAATCACATACATATATATGTATATTTGTGGGCATATGTATGTTAATACATGCATAGATATATAAATATATCCATATTTAATTATAGCCTGGTTGGGGGAGATGGGAGGAGAAGAAAAGGGGAAAAAGAATAGAGTAAAAAAGTACACATTAGAGAACAAAAGAAAACCTAAAAGAAATCAAAGATAGATAGTTATTAATACAATGTCTTTTATTATTATATATGATCTTTAGAAAGGGAAATTTATTGTTATCTCTTTTAAATCCTCCCTGATGTTCTGTTGAACATATGAAAGTGGTTGTTCTCATTGTTTTTTCTGTATCTTTTTTCTATTTTTTCTTATTTTACATTGATGTCTTAAATAAATTAATTAAAAGTGACAAACATACATACATTTTTTAAAAAGAGCTCCTTTGCTTACATATCCTACTAAAATTCATTTTGTTATGATCTTCTTTTCCTTTTTAATAAGGGTAGGTAACTGGAAGAGAGAGAAAATGAACATCTAAATTCTAATTTTAAAAAATTGGGGCTCTTCATTGTTCTAGATGTGTTATAAACAATCATAGAGTGATAGAATCTCAGAATTAGAAAAGACCTTGGAAGTCACATAGTTCATCCTATGTCAAGAACCCCCTCTAAAACATCAATTTATTGACAAGTATTAAGTAAGCTTTTCTTGTGTACCACACACTAGAATAGGTTCTAGGGTTACAAAGACAAAGCAAAGTATGTGATACAGAGGATGGAACACTGGGTCTTGAGTCATGAAGACCTAACTTCAAATCTTCATCCAGACACTTACTACTTATATAACCCTCTATATTTCACTTTACCTCTATCTGCCTATTTCTTCAGTTGCAAAATGGACACAATAGTTTTAGTAACTAATTCCTAGGGCTGTTGTGAGAATCAAATATCTGATACATAGACAATGTTTAATAAATATCTGTTTCCTTCCTTTAGTTCACATTATTTTTTTTCAGGCAAGACAAAAAACACAATCAAATACATATTTATATACACACAAATACATACAAGATACTATTTTTTGAAAATGAATAAATTAGGAGACGAAGATATTAGGAAAGGTCTCATGTAGAAGATATTGCTTAAATTGAATCAATGAAACATGAGGTGGAATAAAAGATAAAAGGTGGGATTATACTCCAAGTTTGGGGGACAGAGAGTACAAAGTTATGGAGATGAAAGTCGCAGTGCTATGTATGAAAAATAGTAATTGATCAGTAGGGCTAAATCTTTGAATTTGTGAAAAAGAATTATGTGAATAATAGGTATAATATTGTGAAAATTTGATCTTGTAATAATGTTTATATTTTAAAAAATTAAAGTGACCACCTCAAGAGTTTTGAATACCAATAGAGGAGTCTGTATGTGCATACCATTTAGAAAAAATGGTATATTATATTATATTATATTATATTATATTATATTATATTATATTATATTATATTATATTAATTCTATTCTATTCTATTAATTATATTATATTATATTAGAGGAATAGGGAGTCATTAGAGTTTATTGACCAGGAGAATGATCCAGTCACAGTTATGCTTTAAGTAAATTATTGGGCTGCTATGTGGATGAGCAGAAATAGATAGTCCAATTAAGAAGGTATTGCAGTAGTCCAATCAAGAGGTGATAAGGGATTATGATAATGTAGCAGCCATAAAAGCAATGATTAGGGACACCTGGGTTATGTGGAGTAAGAGAAGTTGAAAAATCTAAGATGACTTTGAGGTTGTTAACCTGGGTGACTGGAAGATGGATGGTTCATTTTTCAATGATAGAAAAGTTGATAGAGGCATGAGTTTGGGGAAAATAAATGATTTTTAAAAAATTATTAAGTACTACATGCCAGACATGGTGTTAAATGCTGGGAATATAAAAAATATAAAGCAGGCAGGTCTTTGTCTTCAAAGACTTACAGTCTGGTAGAGAAAAACAACACATATCAGGTAGTGCTGGTGGATAAAGAAGGATGTGTTGGTGAAGGATGTAATAGTTATGGTGAAGGATGTGATAATTATAATACAGAACAATTGATGGGCAAGTAACTTCTGAGAATATTAGCATTTGTCAATTACCTTCCCAGCTATGAAGATGAAAAGGGAGCAGAGTAAGACAAATGTATGGTTCTCAGTAAAGCTGGAAAGAAAAGAACTGATAAATAGAAGTATATATAGAATAATTTTACATATATATTTATATAACATATATATGCCTATTTTTGTTTAATGGTATCCATCTTTAGGGAAGAGAAAAAAAGAAAAGAAAGAAAAAGAAAGAATTTTACATGGTAAATTTATTATATATTTAAAAGGAATAGCAAACTGTACATAATGGATTTGCAGGTTCATGGGCAATCTTTTGTTGTTGTTATACTAAATTATGGAAATGTTTGTTCTATTCCATAAACAAAAAAATATAAAAATAAAGAAAAGAAAATTCACCAATCAGAAGCTCAGGACCCAGGGTAGGTTGTAGAATGCTAGGAGAGAGGTTGAAAGGTAAGAAGTTACATTTTAGACTTGGTGAATTTGAGTTGCCTATTTCAAAATGTCCAAAAGGTAGCTAGGGATACAAGACTGATGCTCATGAAAGAGACCAGGACAGGATATACGTCTGAGAATTATTTATATTGAGATGATAATTAACTCATGGGAACTGATGTGATTACTAAGTGAGAAAGTAGAGGAAAAAGAACAGAGCCTTGGAGTATAATGACAGTTATTATGCAGTTATGCATAATGATCCAGAAAAGGAGACTGAGAAGAGATGGTCAGGTAGGAGAAGAGCTAAGATAAAGCAGTATTACAAACACCCAGAAATGAGACAATATCTAGGAACAGAGGTTAGATAAAAAGTGTTGAATGTTGTAGAGAAAATTCAAAGGATAAGGACTAAAGAGAAGCTATTAGATTTGGCAATTAAGAGATCATTGGCCTTAAACACTAGCTATGTCACACTGGGCAAGTCACTTTATCCCAATTGCTTCAAAAATGGAAAAAGAAAGAAAAGATAAAAAAAAAAAAAACAGATCATTAGAAACTTTGGAAAGAACAGCTTGAGTTGAGTAATAAGGTCAGAAGCCAATCTGCCAAAGATTGAGAAATGAAAGGAAAAGAAGTAGAGTCAACAAGTATTGAAAACATTCATAGGAACTTGTTTGAGGGTGGGAGAAGAGATATAAGAAAATATCTGAGAAGTGAGCATCCTGGCTTTTTTAAACACCTCTAGGAAGGGAGAACCCAACAAGCCAGCACATTCCATTTTGGAAGAATTCAAATCATTAAGAAGCCCCAGTTGATAAATGGTCAAAGGATATGAACAGGCAATTTTCCAATGAAGAAATCAAAACAATTTGTAGTTATATTTAAATATATAAATCATTATTGATTAGATTAATGCAAATTAAAACAACCTTGAGATATCATCTTGCACCTACCGGATTGACTAAAGCAATACAAGAAAGTGACAAATGGAGAATATGTGGGAAAATTAAAACACTAATTCATTGTTGGTGGAATTGTGAAATGATTCAACCATTTTGGAGAATAACCTGGAGTGATGTCCAAAGAGTTATTAAACTACCCATTTGACCCAGAAATACCACTACATGGTCTATTTCCAAAGTTGATTGGTGGAAAAGGAAAAGAATCTATATGTTCTAGAATGTCTATAACAGTTTTCTTTGTGCTGTCAAAGAACTGGAAATTGCAGATAGAGCACCAGTCACGGAGGACCTGAGTTCCAATCTGATCTCAGACACTTAACACTTCCTAGCTTCGTGACCCTGGGCAAGTCACCTAACCTCAATTGCAGAAGAAGAAGAAGAAGAAGAAGAAGAAGAAGAAGAAGAAGAAGAAGAAGAAGAAGAAGAAGAAGAAGAAGAAGAAGAAGAAGAAGAAGAAGGAGGAGGAGGAGGAGGAGGAGGAGGAGGAGGAGGAGGAGGAGGAGGAGGAGGAGGAGGAGGAGGAGGAGGAGGAGGAGGAGGAGGAGGAGGAGGAGGAGGAGGAGGAGGAGGAAGAAGAAGAAGAAAAAGAAAGAAGAAGAAGAAGAAAGAAGAAAGAAGAAGAAGAAGAAGAAAGAAGAAAGAAGAAGAAGAGAAAAGAAATGATGACCTCAGTGATTTTAGAAAAACTTGGAAATATTTGAACGAAATAATGAAGAGTGAAATGAGAGAACTAAGAGAACATTGTATACAATAACAGCAATATTGTTTTAAGAATGACTTTGAGTGAATATTTTATCTGTTATAAATATCCAATTTAATTATGATGGGCATGGTATTGTAACAAGAGAAAGAAAAGATAAACAGAAGTATGCATATAATAGTTTTATATATGTATGCATGCATACACGCATCCTTATTTGTGTGGAATGGTAACCATCTCTTGCTCAGGGAGGGTGGGGAGGAAAGAAAAAATTAATTGTAATTATAATTATAACATAATTCTAATTTTGTTATATATTTGAAAGGAATACCAATTTGTGCACAGCATATTTTCAGTTGTATGTACAATCGTCCTTTTTATTGTACTGTGTTATGGAAATGCTAGTTTTTCCATAGATTAAAAATATTTTTTTTAATCATTAGGAAGATTTTCTTTATGTAAAACCTAAATGTGTCACTCTGTAAATTTCACCAATTGTTCCTGGATCTGCCCTTTGCAGTCATGCAAGAGACATCTAATCCTCATGACAATCTTTAGAATACTTGGAGATAGTTATCATATTGCCCCTAAAATCTTCTTTTCAGCCACCTCAGACTTTCCTATTTCCTCCAATATATTTCCATATAACATGATCTTTTGACTGTTCACCATCTGCTGCCCTGCTATGCTCTCATTTATTAGTATCCTTCCTAAAATCTGACACTACAATGACTACAATAATTTTATTAAGCAAACAACGAAATGAGGCTGAATATTGGACATGATATGACTTTTGTCAAAAGATTAGGAAATATAGCTTCCTGATTTTTTTGTTAAAAAAAAGGTGTAAAATCATAAAACCCATTCTTTTTTTTTCCTTATCTTTTTTTTTCTTTTTCTTTTTTTTTTTTTCTTTTTTTTTTTTTTTTTGCACACTGAGGTGGGAGAGGAGATCCCTCAAAACATCTGTGATATAAAAGCTAGAGGCATCAATACTGATTTTAAAAGAGAAAAATAAAATAAGCTAGTGCCAAGAACTGAATCCAGTATAGGAGATGTAGTCTGCTCAAGTTGGGACAATCACATCTTAGAAAAAAAACTGAGTTCCAAACCAAAGAATAGCTTATTTTTTTTTCCCTGAGGCAATTGGGGCTAAGTGACTTGGCCAGGGTCACACAGCTAGGAAGTGTTAAGCATCTGAGGCTAGATTTCAACTTAGGTCCCCTTCACTTTAGGGTCCATGTTCTATTCACTACACCACCTAGCTGCCTTGAATAGCTTACTTTTTAAGTGATAAAATTCCAAATAGTTCTCACTGGCTCAGATATAACAAGATGGAGTATAATGAATATAAATATAAAGTCTTGGAAATGGTTTAAGTAATCAAATTTACAAGTACAAGATGTGGCTAGATTGCAGCAGTTATCCCTAGAATTAAAAACTATGCTATTCTTAAGTCACCCTAAGATTGCCTAAACATTTTTGTTTGCCTTATCATACTATTATTGGCCTATCAACCTACTCATTAAAGCTCCCATATCTTTTTTTCAGGTGTATTGCTATCTCGCCACATCTCCTACTTGTAAGGTTGACTACTTGAGCCCAAGTCCAAGACTTTACATTAAATTTCATCTTATTGTATTTGACTCCCTGTTCTAATCTTCTGATATCTTTTTAGATATTAAAATTCAAGAAGTTAGCTATTTTTTCTAATTTGGATCATCTAAATATTTTATAAACATGACCTCTCAAAAATACTTAAAGAGACAGAGAAAGAGAGACAGTGGGAGAAAGAGACTAGCAACCTCCACTGAACATAAAACATCATTAGATACAGTACATGGACATGTATCAGGCACCAGTATGACCCTCTCTACAATAAAGTGTAATCAAAAGAACTCTGACTTCAGAAACAAAAGACTTGGATTTGAATCCTAACTCCACTGCTTATGTAATATTGGGAAAGTCACCTTTTCACTCTGGGAGTTAGTCATTTTATATGTAAAATATGAAGGTAGGAATGGAATATATCTAAAGTCTCTTCTTGCTCTAAATCCTATAACTCTGTAAATTAAAAAAGCCAAAGTCTTTTATCTAGCTTACCCCTTCAGTCATTCTAATTGTACCTCACAATCAGTAGAGACTTTAAATAGAAATTCAGCTAATTTACAGAAATGAAAAGGTTTTTAAAATTTACATAATCCCTATCACCCTCAACTTTGCTCTAAATGTAAAAATTTAGCCAAAGGGACAGTTGTTGGTTTATTTTAATAAGTCAAGCATTTGGGAAGCTATATTTGCAGGCATGTCAATATTGACACAAATGCAAACTTTCAGAAAGATCTGGCAGCCTTGTATCATGGAAGGAAAACGAAGGACACTTGCCATCTGTGGCTTTGGATAATCAAAATGTCAACAAAGCATACCAAGTGCTGTATAAACCTGTTCTAATCCTCACATAGTCTAACCTGTCCTCATTCGGATTGAGTTCAGTCCTCCCCAATTCATGCACAGACTAGCCAGGATTGATATTAACAGTCAGAGGAATGCCAAGGAAACAAAAAAAAGTATGCTGGGTAGAGGTACTGATTATCAAATTTCACACTTTGAGATTGTTTCAAACATAGCAAAACAATCATACACCCATTACATGAAAGGGAATTCCATCCCAAGGAAGAGAACTGAAGGAAACCCACGAACAGACACAAAAATGGACAGGATCAGGGGAAGGGGTGGGGTACAAGAAGAGACCACCAAAATTTGTTTCCTTAAACTTTTCTTTAATGAATTATGAAGGAAGGGGGGAGAAGGACATGCAATAAAGGGGAAGTCAGTTAATGAGCATTTATTAAGAACCTACAACAACAACAAAAAAGAAGAAAACAAAAAAAATCATAAGATGATCTGTACTCTCAAATCTATGAGGGAGATGACATGCAAACAATTATGTACAAACAAAATATATGCAGGACAAACTGGAGATAATTAAAAGAAGGAAGGCACTCACATAGAAAGGGTTTGGAAAAGACTTCATATTCAGTCAAAATTACAGGTGCTCTATCCTGAGCATTCTTTGATTTTTTTTCTCAATTGCAGCTAGGTGGGACAGTGGATAGAACCTTGGATCTTTGGTCAGAAAGACCTAAGTTCAGAAAATCAGGCCTCTCAGGGTTGTTAGGAGGATCAAGTGAGATTTTATTTTTAAAGTGCTTACATAATGCCTGACACATAGGAAGTGCTTATTAAATGCTTATTCCTTTCACTATTCTTTTACTTAATCAATCAGATCTAATAGGTTTATTATGTCTATGAAGATGATTCCTGTATCTCTTTATCTAATATTAGTTTCTCTCCTCAGCAGTCTTCCATATTATGTACTGACTCTGCTTATTTTAAAGTGAATGTCTCATATGGATCTCCAATTCGACGTAGCCAAAACAATGCATATTATTTCCTTTCAAAACTACCCCTATCTTAAGTTTCCATATTTCAATTGAATGTAATCACCATCTTTCCAGTCACTTGTGTTACCCTTGACTATTCACCCAATTATTTGTGAAATGTTTAATTTTACTTTTACATTTCATATATATATATATATATATATATATATATATATATATATATTTACTAACAATGGCCCCCTACTTTAGTTGGGTCCTCATCATTTCTTACCTGAATTATTGCAACAGTACCCTAATTGTTATCCTTCCTCAAGTCTCTCACCATTAAAAACCACATTCCCATAGAGCTGCCCAATTCATTTTCCAAAAGTGCAGGTCTGACTATGGTTAGACCAGTGACTGGGTCACTTCTCTACTCAATAAATCACAGTGTCTCCATATGTCTCCAGGATCAAATACAAGACCTTTTGTTTAATTTTTCATAATCTACCCTTTAAAAATCCTTCATAACTTGGCCTCAGGCTTCCTAATTATATTATATGGCTCTCCCTTTCCCGGAAGGGCTTTCTTGGCAAGATAGTAACAGATAAAGAGATGGCAAGGGCCTGAAATGGGACACTGACAGAGACTATAAACACAAATCTTTCTGAGAATCAGTAATAATTGATGCATTAAACAAAGATCATTATATAAAAGATTTCTGTTTTGTTTGGAGTTTGGAGGTTTTTTTTTGGAGTTTCTGTTTACTTTGGGCATACTTTTGGTGTGATAATTTGTTTCATTTGCATTTTTGACATGGAAGTCAAGAAATAAGCTTAGTAACCAGAATTCGTAGTATTTCATCTCCAGATTTCCTGCTGATTCAATTATAACTTAAGTATATATGACTAACAACCTTCCCTCCCTTGTTCCTCTTTCCCTCCCTCTCTCTGTCCTTCCTCCTTCCCTCCCTTCCCTTCTCCATCCCCTTCTCCCCCCCTCTCTCTCCTTCCTCCTCCTCCTCCTCCTCCTCTTTCTCTCTTGCTCCCTCAAATTTTTTTATGGTCAAATAGCAACAGCATTTCATGCATTTCTTTGCATTGTTAGTAATAACTATAAAATGATACTTAGAAATATTAAAAGAATAAAAATTAAACTTCATAATTCTTGTTATTAAAAAAAAAAAAGAAAGGCTTTCTTGCTATCCTCCAAGGGGCACTCTTTCTTTCATTTCCATGATTTTGGATGGGTGTCCTTGATGCTTGCAATACCATCTCATCTCTGCTTCTTAGAATCATTTGTTTCCTTCAAGGCTTTATTCAAGCGACACCTTCCTAGCCCCATCTTCCCAGCTGCTAGCATCCCACCAAATGCTTTTTATTTATTTTTGTAAGTGAAGCTTCTTGAGGATAAGAACTGGCTTGTATTTTAGTCTTTGAGCAGTGATTCCAAGTAAACACTTAATAATTGCTTTTTGGTTGACCAAATCAAATCTATAACCATGTACTCATTAAACCATTGCCTAGCAATGCTTACAAGATTAGTGGGAAAATGTCTCTCAGGGACAGGGGGTGACCACATACCACACAAAATTAGCAGAGACCCAGCCTACTTGGAGTAGACAGATGATAACCACCAAAGAGATTAGAGACCCTGCAGCATTGAAGTCAAATGGCCCTTTTTACCTATGTTCTTGTCCCACAAATACTGTGTGTGTGTGTGCCCTTTCACATGTACACCTTAATGACCCACTTCCTTTATTTTTCCTTACACCTGTTCCATAAATTTGTCCACTCTTTTCATCAACTCTAAATGTATGATGTTATATAGCTAAAAGACTTTTTGATTGATTTCCTAAATCCAAGGTCTTTTCAGTTTAATCTTCCAAGATTTAACTCCTACTTAAATCAGTAGCCCCGAGGCAGTATGACTGGAGTTTTTCTCTCAAAATATTCAAGTTAAAAGAATATGGTGGGCATCTCCAGCACCACATAGAACTATCTGAAATTTGCCCCTAGATGACAAGAATATTGGGGCAGCTAGGTGAAATAGTAAATTGAACACTGAATTGAATCTAGCTTCAGACACTAAATAACTGTGTGTGATTGGGTAAAGTCATTTAATTCTTATCTGAAAAACAAAGCAAAACAAGAACTATCAGGTAAAATACCTGATAGGGTAAGAGTTAAGGGATGAGATTTCCTTTGCAACCCCTCCTCTCATCAACGGAGGGGAGCTTCTCCCCAATTCTACCTCCTTGACTTTGCTTTTGTCAACTTGCTTTCCCAGTTGCTTGACCTCTCCTCTACCCCACCTTCACATCATTTATTTAACCAGGATCTTCCCTCACATAGGGACTTAAAACCAGAAGTAAAGCCCCTAATTGAATTTGCTCTAAAAGGATTATTTATGATTTTGATGTAATTTGTTTTATGATTTATTTTATTGTTTATTTATGATTTATATATATGTATAAATATGCATGTGTACATATGTATATAAATATGCATTATTGTTTATGATTTATGTGATTTTTATGCTCTTTCTTCGTTTAATGAAACTTTCTTTGAGGAACAAAATAGCTACTTACAAACTTGCTTTTGTGCTATGGAAGATAAGCTGATAAACCTTACTCAGAATCGTTATAGTTTTTCCTCATTGCCAATCTATTTAGTTGGAAAGAAACCAAATGACAAAGTTGCCACGTTAGTCATATGGGGTGCTGCCTCTGCCTTGGCCTAAGGCAATTCCCTCACCAAGCTGTGTGAGCCTCAGATATAGAAGGATCCAAGCACCCACAGAGACAAGAAAAGGGTGCTTCAAACCATGCTCATCTCACAACATTATACATTTCCTTTTTTGATCTTTCAACTCTATCACTTTCTTTCTTCATTTGCTTAGATAAGAAAATTATTTTTGCTGAATGTTTAAGTCATGTTTCATGTCTGCATAGTCCCTGATTTTTTTCAATAATAAAATTGCTAGAAGGAAAAGAAAAAAAAACCCTTTTTTAAACAAAAATCTGCATGATCTCTTCAGTTCAGCTCAATTCAGTTTAACAAGTCTACTGGGTGCTCAGCCTTTTGTGCCTAACTATGACTAATTAACAAGAAAATTAAAAGGAATCTATCTGAAAGAAATAGAAAAACACAAATAATTATTAAATTATGTGTGTGTGTGTGTGTGTGGAGAGAGAGAGAGAGAGAGAGAGAGAGAGAGAGAGAGAGAGAGAGAGAGAGAGAGAGAGAGAGAGAGAGAAAGAGATGAAGAATTATACAAATGATGCACAAATTAAATATTGCCTTTAGGACAACTGAAAGTTCCCTTAATATGATATTAATAATTAAATAATTAAAATAAATACTAATTGTCTAAAGAAATTGACACTTGTATTGTGCTTAGCTACTTATTCAGACCAGAGTATTCATTTCCCTAATAATGTCATAAACACCTCAGAAAAACTTTATTGCTACACTCAACCAACAATATTATATTATTAAGTATTATACTAATATCATCATGAATCATTAATACTGTTGCCACATCTAGATTAAATTATGTGATAAATAGAATTTTTAAAGAGTGAAGAAAAAAGATCATTTGAAAAATAATAACAATTTTCACTAGAATTGCTCCAAAGCAGTCATTGAGAATGCAAAACATTTCATCTCTTCTTTTGAGTATTTACTCTATAGAGTCCAAGTCATACACAGTTTACTATAGTTTCATTTATGTTTAACTTATTTATGGTTACAAAATGCTTTACAAATATTATTTCATAACAGCCCTAGGATGTAGGTGCTATTATTCTTCTCCTTTTACAGCTGAGGAAACTGAGGCAGATAGAAGTTAAATAACTTCTTAAAGGAAACCAATTAATAAATACCTTAGTTTGGATTTAGACTCAGGTCTTTCAGCTCCCAAGGTAAATGTTCTATCTACTTTGTTATCTAACTGCTGCCTAAATATATATATACAAAGAAATCGACAGTATTTTTTAAAAGGAGAAAATACTAATAAGAGAAAGAAACAGTCCCTGTAGAATGTATATGTTAATATTCCAGGAACCTCAGGATTTTACAAGGCAAAAGTGAGAAAGAAATGAATTCTAGACATAGGAAGGAAGCAATATAATTTGATTGGAATGGAAGTGTGTGAATGAGAGAAATGTGAAAAAAGATTGAAAAGGTAAATGGGAACCATGCTATGAAGAAAGATTATTTCATTCACTAAAGAAAATAAAGCACTGACAATCTCTTTTTCTTTCATGGAGGTTTTCATGTTCTTGCTTAATAAAAAATGCAAAAAGTAGATATTTTTAAACATTACAGTAAAACTCACTATAATACTTATGGGCAAATGAATTGAAACATCTGTTTAAAAATAATATTATCTCTCAGGTTTTGAATTTCCGAGAAATAATCTATCAACAGAGTGACCCATTATTGCGCGGCTTTCTTTGATAAAAATGGAAACAGTTTCCTTGATGGAAGAAGAAAAGCAGAATCCATTTCAATTGAATCACCAATTTTACTAAGTATTTATTTGTTAGATGCTGGGAAAAACCTAAACTTTAAATAAGACATGTCTTTTCCTTTATATAACTTAACAAACTAAGAAAAGACTATGGCAAGTACCTACCATGTAAAATGCTGTGTATTATAGTAGCAGCATGATATGGATAGAATCTTAGAACTTGGAGGGAAGAACTGGGGTTGAGTTGGGCCACAGACACTTACTAGTTCTGTGTTATAAGTAAGCAACTTTTTGAATATCTTATCTATGAAAATGAGGAGTTGAATTTATGACCTTTTATATCCTTCTTTCCTTAAGTCTATGATTCAACAATCCACTACTTATGTATATAAAGTACTTTGTGAGGTCCATGACAAAGAAATGTCATTACTGACTGAAAGGAGATCAGGGAAGGTATCATAGAAGTAACAGTTGAATTGTTTAAAAAATAGAGAGGAATTCAACAGATGAAAGCCTTCAGAGCAAATGTAGAAAAGCAGAATTTTTGTCCAGTTATGCAGTTGTCCAATTTGGATGGAATATAGACTATGGCATAAGGGAGTGAAGGAGTAGAATTAAAAAAAAAAAAAAAAGAAGGTAAAGAGTAGATATTAAATAAGGTCTCCTTTTTATAAAAATCTAAGTAAATTTTTTTATACTTAGAGATTTAATATTTTAAATTTTCACTCTTTGAAATCTATTCTCTATCCTCGCTGCATAAAGCAAAATAGCCAATAATGATTGCCATATGATGTGCCATTCCAGAAGCCACTTCAGTTTCCTTTGTAATTTACTGAGTTAAATATCCTTATTGATAAATTGCCTGAATAAAAACTAATTCTCCAAAAGCTGAGTGTATTTTGAGAACTCCAGAATATCTAAATTATCAATAAACCCTCTTTTTACCATAGCATTTCTTCAAGGGGTTATGTGTCATGGAATTTCCTTTCTCCCAAAACAGAGGAACCATAAATTTGTAGTCATATTATTTTAAAGGAAAATCAGAAGGTATGGTAAGAAGAATGCAATATTTTGAAACAGAGAATTTACACTTAGATCTCAGCTCTGCCACTTTTGATGTATTACTTTGACAAATCACTTTAAATCTCTGAATCTCTCTCTCACACACACACATTCTGTCTGTCTATTTGTCTGTCTGTCTGTCTGTCTCTGTCTTTGTCTCTGTCTCTCTTTCTCTCCCTCTCTCTTCCCCCTTTGTGGGCCATGATGTCCCTCTTTATACTTAATTTTGGAGATAATATTTGTAGGGCAATGACTTGGTCATTGATGATTCTTTGTAAAACTGCACCTATTGTTTTGAAATATAGGATTTATAAGGATGAACAACAAATTCATCTTGATTGATAGTACTTTCAGAATAGAATTGATGACTCTGAAAATGATGGTTTTCTATGAAGGAAGCAAATTATATAGAAGAAAATATTTTATTAAAGGATAAAATCAATCATAAATTGATCAAAATATATCCCAAACAGTTTCCTTAATTCTCAAAATGGACAACCATACTATAGCTAGTAGAATTCCTAGAGTTTATTTATGCCATCATCAAATGGCTACTTTGAGTTTCATTATCTTCCAAATAATTGATAACATATGGATTGTAATATTACAATTTAATCTGTAATTTTACTGTAATGAAATTTAAATTGTGATCTGAATTCTCCAAAAAGTAAGAAGAAATACTAAAAAGTAAATGAAGAGTTGGACATTTTAAAGAAGCGTGTGAGCATGATTTTTATGCAATAATGCATGAAGCACTATGCCAAAAATTAACACAGATAAAAGTGAATTCTTCATAATCTACTGGAGGGTGTATGGTATATATGTAAATAAATAGGAGATATAGGGATTAGACTTGCGATTTCATGGTGAGGAAATTCCTTTTGAGTGCTTCCCAGATTACTGAGAGTTTAAAAGATTTGCCAACACAGCCTATGTATGTAATAGGGGTCTGGAGCTCAAAGGGCAACTCTCTATTTAGATATAAATTTTTTGCCTAATTTAAGTTTTAGAAATGGATGAATTTGACAAGAAAAAAAGATATAAAGGGAAAAGTCGAATTACGGATGAGATTTTGGAGAACAAGTCATAGAGAAGAAAAAGAGTGATGAATCACACAATTGTAGATGAAACAGAAATGTGAAGAGAATAGGTGGAAAAGACTTTATGAAAGTCAAGAAAGGGCATGTGTTAAGTATTAAAGAAGTCAGCAGTGTTGAATATTAGGGAGAGACCAAGGAGAATGAATTTGGCAATTCTGACTGGGAACCTTCAAGAAAGAAGTTTAGTGCTGTTGTTCAGTCATTTTAGTCCTATCCAACTCTTCATCACCCGACTTTTTTGATTTTTTGGCAACAATATTAGAAAATTTTTCTATTTCCTTCTCTAGTTCATTTTACAAATGAGGAACTGAATTAAATAGGATTAAGTGACTTGCTCAGTCACATAGTTATTAAATGTTTGAGACTGGTTTTGAACTTTGAATCTTCTTAACACCAGGTCCAGAGCCTATCTATTTTACCACTTAGCTGCCCAGTATAAAACTAGGAAGAAAGGAATTAATTGAAGAAAAATAATATGGTAACGAAACCAAAGTATAATGTGGAGATTATATTTTTAAGGCCTTTAGAAATGAAAGTGAAGAAAAAGAACATGTGGCAAATAAAGAAATTCAGCAGATATTGCATAAATAAAATTGATTGAAAAACCAAAAAAAATGCAATAAAATCTTGAATTTTCATTAAATATAACATTTAAGGCAATTTCATTAGGATTAGAGTTAGTCCATATCACAAGTTTCAAATGATTTATGATGAATGCATTTAAAGTAAAGAAGCAGCTTTATTACTTGTAATAGTTAATAAATGGCGATTTATTTTATTTCTTTATGGGGGATGGGACATGATAATTTTATTTATATTAGGAAACTTTCTTTTTTTTCACTTTGTTGTTGTGGTTGAGACAATTGGGGTTAAGGGACTTGCCCAGGGTCACATATCTAGGAAGTGTTATGAGTCTGGGTCAGATTTGAATTCAGGTCTTCCTGACTTCAGGGCTAGTGCATTATCCACTGCACCACCTCTGCTGCCCCAGGAAGCTTTCTTATGAAATGTGTTTTCCTTCACATTCAGAAATTATCTGAATTTTTATTTTAATCATCTTGAAGAATCATTAATTCTCATAAAACATCTGAGAGGCTTATCAAAACATAACTTCTTTTAGAAAAGAGATCTAGAGAGAGCTATATATTGTTCAAAAACATTTCTGAACAGGTTCATTCTTTTAGGAAAAATATTTATATAAATATATGTGTGTGTGTGTGTGTGTGTGTGTATGTGTGTGTGTATATATAAGTACTTATATAGACATGCATATATTACCAAGAAAAAAGCATTTTGTTTCGACCCATTTGGGGAATAAAAAAATCAAAGGTTATAATGATAAACTACCAAGATATCTATATATTAAATAAAAATTTTAATCATCAAAATAATTTGATGGCATGACACCACAAGTCTATGTCTAGAAACAGCTCTTTTCTGGTGTCATTTATAAGAAACATTAAAATAAGAAATAAATTTAAAAAAATTTTTAGCTTTTGAGAATTCTACTATCTCCCCAATATTCTATCATAAGAAACTTTATTCTTAAAGACCTTCAAAAAAAACTTAAATTATTTAGCAGCCAATATGGGATATCTTTAAAATTACAGTATAAATAATACATCAATAATTTTACAATTTAAAAAAGAAAATTACCTTTTGTGAAGGAGTTGAAATGAAGTTGAAAAAAAAAAAAGATGAAATTAAATCACCACATCCAGGAATATGCTTTACCCCATGGGGTAAAAAATCAATATGACCACAGGAATTAATCGTTCTAACACCTAAAATAAATAAAAGCAACAATAAATGTTTCTAAATGTCTACAATGTATTTTATCACAATAGACACTTGTATTAAAAGCTCACCAAATTCAAAATAAACAAGAAGTTAAGGAAATGAATAGGATTCAGCATCTGAGGGATCTGATTTGACTTCATTTAATGTGTCATGGAAATATAGCCCTGAGGGATCTAAGCCTACATAAAATAGAAGCATACCACATAAGCAGGTGAAAATGTAATGCACAAAAAAATGTAGTATAGATTTTAGGATAAAGATTGAAGTAAATATAGTTTAATGGAAATAAAAAGAAATGAAATTGACTAATCTAGACCTGTGCTTAGACTATTATAAGTAGTTCTAATTGTGTTCAATAGAAAGGACTAATGAAAAAATTATACAAAATTACACTAAATTTTTTGGGGGTGGAGGAAGATTTCTAAAAATTTTCAAGAAAAGAATTTTTTAGTGTAAAATTTTGGATTAAGAAACATTTACTTCATTGTTTTAAAACAAACTTTTCACAAAAAAGACAGACAAAGATAAATTAATGATATTACATTGTGTTTATGCATATATGTACATATGTTATATGTATAAATACATATACATTAATAAACACATATCAGAATTTTTTTGGTCTTCCTATAATTTCTTTGTTATATGTAATCTCAAATTGCCTATCTTCTCTCAAAATAAGTTTAAGATTAGAGATTTAGAGACAAAATTATGGAGCAAAGGCAAACTTGCCCAACCTTTCCCCAAAACTGCTCCAAATTTCTTTAAATAATGACTCTAAACAAATTTTAGAGCCTCAGAACACCCAAAAAGCCCAGGGTAGAACATTTTCCAGCGGAAGGCAATTTAGAAGCTCAGCAGAAAAGGTCTGTGACACTAAGGAGGGAGTCCAGCTTGCAGCCCTGGACTCAGCCTGAGCCCTCAGCCTGGACTGATCTCTGAATCAGCAATGGTACTGGTGGTTTCCAGAATTCTCAGCCCCGATCCACCAAAGAGGAGCTAGAAGGTCAATAGAAAAGGTCTGTGGAACCAAAGTAGGAAACCAGAGCACAATCCCAGTGGAACCTGGTCCTTGCCCCAGCTCCTGTCCTGGCCCCCAAATCATTATTGTTAAGACATAAAAATCTCAAAATCAAATGCAGAAAGGCAGAAATAGTAAATGCATTTATTTCAGATCATGATGCAATAAAAATCACATACAATAAAAGGCCAGGGGAAAATAGACCAAAAATTAATTGGAAACTAAATAATCTAATCCTAAAGAATGAATGGATAAAAACAAATCATAGATATAATCAATAAATTCATCCAAGAGAGTGACAATAATGAAACAACATACCAAAATTTGTGGAATACAGCCAAACCTGTTATTAGAGAAAATTTTATATCTCAATATACTTACTTGCATAAAATAAAGAGACAATCAATGAATTAGGCTTACAATTTAAAAAGCTAGAAAAAGAACAAATTAAAAACCCTCAATTAAATAACAAATTTGAAATTTTGAGAATAAAGGGGGATATTAATAAAAATGAAAAAGGATATTATTGAATTAATAAATAAAACTAAGAGATGGTTTTATGAAAAAAAACCAAAATAAATAAACCTTTAGTTTTAAATAAATAATATAAAATAAAATAAATAAACCTTTAGAAGAAAATCAAATTGTTAATCTCAAAAATGAAAGGGAGAACTTTCCACCAATGAAGAGGAAATTAGAGCAATAATTAGGAGTTATTTTTCCCAACTATATGTCAATAAATTTTATAATCTAAGTGAAGTAGAGGAATATCTCCAAAAATATAGATTGCCCAGGTTAACAGAAGAGGAAATAAATTATTTAAATAGTTCAATTTTAGAAAAAGATATAGAACAAGCTATTAATCAGCTCCCTAAGGAAAAATCTCGAGGGCCAGATGGATTTACATGTGAATTCTTAAAAAACAATTAATTCCTATACTATATAAATTATTTGAAAAATAGAGAAAGAAAGAATCCTACCAAATTCCTTTTGTGACACAGATATGGTGCTGATGCCTAAACCAATCAATTTCCTTAATGAATATTGATGCAAAAATCTTTAGTAAAATATTAATAAAGAGATTACAGAAAAATTATCCCCAGAATAATACACTATGACCAAGTTGGATTTATACCAGGAATGTAGAGCTGATTCAGTACTAGGAAAACTACTACCATAATTGACTTTATCAATAACTACACTAACAAAAATCATATGATTATCTCAATAGATGCAGAAAAAAGAATTTGACAAAATCCAACACCCATTCTTATTAAAAACACTAGAGAGTATAAGAATAAATGAAGTTTTCCTTAAAATGATCAGTAGCATCTATTTAAAACTATTAGCAAGCATCATATGTAATGGGGACAATCTAGAATCATTTCCAATAAGATCAGGAATGAAACAAGGTTGCCCACTATCACCCTTACTATTAAATATTGCATTAGAAATGCTAGCCTTGGCAATAAGAGAAGAAAAAGAGATTAAAGGAATTAGAGTAGCCAAAGAGTGTTGGGGCTGATGTATTAGAGTTAGCAGAAACAATGGTTACACCTGCAGATGGTCTATTTTATGAACCAGTAATATTTGATCTCTCAGCCCAACAAAGAGAGTAAAAAGAGAGTGTTTATAGGGAGAAAAGAACAGGGTCTATGACGAATGATCTCTATTATGTAATAGAAATCTTTCTAGAAAATGAAGATAAAGCGAATATTTTTGTATAAGATTTTATCTTTTCTTTGGTTTCATTTACAATTTTGCTAATATATTGTTATTCAATGGCAGTTTTGGCACTGTGTTGCTAAAGAAGAGGTTATGAGGCTCATCTCTTGATTAAACCTAACAGGAGAAATTCTGTGAAGAAGATCCTTGTCTACTTCAAATGAGGAAATCACTTTTATCACTCTTTTCAGAGGATATGATGGCGTACTTAAAGAATCCTACAGAATCAACTAAAAATTATTAGAAATAATACACAACTTGTGGTATATGAATATTATGGAATATGTTCTGTAATTAATGACCAACAGGATGATTTCAGAAAGGCCTGGAGAGACTTACATGAACTGATGCTGAGTGAAATGAGCAGGACCTGGAGATCATTATATACTTCAACAACAATACTATATAATGATCAATTTTGATGGATGTGTCCATCTTCAACAACGAGATGAACTAAATCATTTCCGATAGAGCAGGAATGAACTGAACCAGCTACACCCAGCGAAAGAACTCTGGGAAATGACTATGAACTACTACATAAAATTCCAAATCCCCCTATTTTTGTCCACCTGCATTTTTTATTTCCTTCACAAGCTAATTGTACACTATTTCAAAGTCCAATTCTTTTTGTACAGCAAAATAACTGTTTGGATATGTATACATATATTATATTTAATTTATACTTTAATATGTAACATGTATTGGTCAACCTGCCATCTGGGGGAGGGAGGTGAGGAGAAGGAGGGGAAAAATTGGAACAAAAGGCTTGGCATTTGTAAGTGTTGTAAAATTACTCATGCATATATTTTGTAAATAAAAAGCTATAATAATAATAAAAAGAGAAATAATCCACAACTTTAGCAAAGTAGCAGGACACAAAATAAATCCACATAAATTATCAGTATTTTTATACATCACTAACAAAACCCAACAGCAAGAGAAACAAAGAAAAATTCCATTCACAACAACTGTTGATAGTATAAAATATTTAGGAATCTATCTGTCAAGGGAAAGTCAGGAACTATATGAACACAACTGCAAAACACTTTCCACATACATAAAATCAGATCTAAATAGCTGGAAAATTATCAAGTGCTTGTGGGTAGCCTGAGTGAATACAATAAAAATGACAATACTATCTAAATTAAAAATCTACTTATTTAGTGCCATACCAGTCAAATTCCCAAGAAATTATTTTATGGATCTAGAAAAAAATAATAACAAAGTTCATCTGAAAGAACAAAAGGTCAAGAATTTCAAGGAAATAAATGAAAAAGGATGCCAATGAAGGTAGACTAGTTGTGCCAGACCTAAAACTATATTATAAAGCATCACTCATCAAAACCATTTGGTACTGGCTAAGAAATAGAATAGTCAATCAGTGGAATAGGTTAGGTTGACAGGACAAAATAATCAGTGCCTATAGCAATCTAATGCTTGACAAACCCAAAAAACTCCAGCTTTTGGGATAAGAACTCACTATTTGACAAAAACTGCTAAGAAAATTGGAAACTAATGTGTCAGAAACTATTGACTCATACCTAGCACCGTATATCAAGTTAAGATTGACATGATTTAGACATAAAAAGTAATATTACAGGAAAATTAGAAGAATATAGGATAATTTACCTCTCAGATCTGTGGAGAAGGAAGGAATTTGTGACAAAAGAAGAACTGGAACTCGTAGTTAAACACCAGATAGATAATTTTGGTTATATTAAGTTAATTTTTTTTTTTTTGCCCAAAGAAAACTAATGCAAACAAAATTGGAAGAGAAGCAATAAACTGGGAAAACATTTTTACATTTAAAGGTTCTGATAAAGGTCTCATTTCTAAAATATAGAGAATTGACTCAAATTTAGAAAAATTTAAGCCATTCTCTAATTGATAATGGTCAAAAGTTATGAACAGACAATTTTCAGATGAAGAAATTAAAACCATTTTTAGTCATGTGAAAAAGGTGCTCTAAATCACTATTGATCTGAGAAATGCAAATTAAGACAAATACTATACACCTCTCAGATTGGCTAAGATGACAGGAAAAAACAAGGATGAATGTTGGAGGGGATATGGGAAAACTGGAACACTGATACATTGCTGGATCCAATCATTATGGAGAGCAATTTGGAACTATGCTCAAAAAGTTATCAAATTGTACATGCCTTTGACCCAGCAGTGTTTCTACTGGGTTTATATCCCAAAGAGATCTTAAAGAAGGGAAAGAGACCTGTATGTGCAAAAATGTTTGTGGCAGTCCTCTTTGTAGTGGCAGAAACTGGAAACTAAGTGCATGTCCATCAACTGGAGAATGGCTGAATAAATTGTGGTATATAAATATTATGGAATATTATTGTTCTGTAAGATGATCAGGAGGATAATTTCAGAGAAGTCTGGAGAGACTTATATGAACTGATGCGAAGTGAAATGAGCAGAATGAGAAGTTCATTATACCTGACAACAGCAATATTATACAACAATCAATTCTGATAAATGTGACACTTTCCAACAATGAGATGATTGATGCCAGTTCCAATGATCTGGTGATGAAGAGAGTCACCCACACCCCAAGAGAGTACTGTGGGAACCGAGCGTGGACCACAATATAACATTCTC
The DNA here is from genome assembly GCF_048593235.1 of Sminthopsis crassicaudata. Taxonomy (NCBI): domain Eukaryota; kingdom Metazoa; phylum Chordata; class Mammalia; order Dasyuromorphia; family Dasyuridae; genus Sminthopsis; species Sminthopsis crassicaudata. Next base: position 593,446,336 of record NC_133618.1, on the reverse strand, counting down.
ACTCTTTTTGTTATTATTCACTTGCATTTTGTTTTCTTATTTATTTTCCTTCTTTTTTGTTCTGATTTTTCTTATGCAACAAGATAATTGTATAAATATATTTACATATATTGGATTTAACATATATTTTAACATGTATAACATATATTGCATTGCTTCCATCTAGGAGAGGAGGTAGGGGGAAGGAGGGGAAAGCATGGAATACAAGACTATGCAAGGTCAATGTTGAAAAATTATCCATCCATATGTTTTGAAAATAAAAAGCTTTAACCAAAAAATAACGTTATTATGGTGACAAGGAGGATCAAAACACATACTCAGAAGATTGCCTTAAAAAGCAAAATTGGGCAATTGGGAACTAGGTACAAAAGCTCACTGAGGAAAATAATTCCTTAAAAAATGGAATTCAGAAAATGGTAACTAATGACTTTATGAGAAATCAAGATACAATAAAGCAAACCAAAAAAAGTGAAAAAATAGAAAAAATTGTGAAATGTGGAAAAACAATTGACCTGGAAAATAGATCCAGGAGAGATAATTAATTTTTTAAAAAATTAATTAAATAATTAAAATTATTTTAAAAAATAGTCACATCCATCAGAAAGTCATGATCAAAAAAAGAGCCTGGACATCATCTTTCAAGAAATTATCAAAGAAAACTTCTAAAACCAAAGGGTAAAATCGAAATTTAAATAATCCACTGATCACCTTCTGAAAGGGATCCCAAAATAAAAATTCCCAGGAATATTATAGCCATATTCTGGAACTCCTCCCACAAGGAGAAAATAATGCAAGCATGCAGAAAGAAACAATTCAAGTACAGTGGAGCCACACTCAGGATACTACCAGATTTAGCAGCTTCTATATTAAGGGATGGGAGGCCTTGGAATATGATATTCCAGAGAGCAATGGAGCTAGTATTGCAACCAAGAGTCACCTACCCAGCAAAAGTGAGTATAATCCTTTAGGAAAAGGTGGTCATTCAATGAAATAGAACAAACATCAAGCATTCATGATGAAATGACTAGAACTGAATGGAAAATTTGATTTTCAAGTATAGGACTCTGGAGAAACAAAAGGAGGTAATCAGGAAAGTGATATAACAGAATTAATAAGGTTTATCTGTTTACATTTCTATATGGGAGGATGATACTTGTAACTCATTTGAATGTTCTCATTATTATGACAGGAGTATATGCAGAAGGCATAGGTGTAAGTTGAATATGAATATTAAATATGAATATATTTTTTAATTTACAAATTTAAGAGGTGAGAGAGAAATGTACTGAAAAAAAGGGAAAGGGAGAAGTGGAATGATGCAAATTATCATCCATAAAAAGAGGCAAGAAAAAGCTTTTACAGTGGAGGGGAAGAGGAGGAGGAAAAGAGGAGTGAGTGAATCTTACTCTCATCCAAATTGGCTCAAATAGGAAATAACATACAAACTCAATAGGGGTATAGAAATCTCTCTTACCCTGCAGGAAAATAAGAGGGGAGTGAGGATATGGGAAGGGGGGAAGATGATAAAAGGGAGGACATTTTGGGGGAGGGAATGGTCAGTAGCAAAACACTTTTAAGAAGGGGCAGAAAGAAAGGAGAAAGAAAACAAATGGGGGAAAATACAATTAGCAATAGTAATTGTAAAAAAAAATTGAAGCAAGTTTCTCTGATGGAATATTATTGTTTTTTGGGAAACAATGAGCAGGATGCTCTCAGGAAAAAAAATTTTGGAAAGTCCTCCATGAACAAAGTGAAATATACTATATATAAAGTAATAGCAATGTGGGGGGTTGACCAGCTGTAAATGACTGTTATTCTCAGTTGTACAATCATCCACAACTACTCTGAAGGACTTATAATGAAAAATTCTAACCATAGACAGAGAAAGAACTGATTAAGTCTGAATACAGATCAAAGCATTCATTATTTCTTTCTTTATATCTCTTTATTTTTAATTTAATTCTTCTTAGGGGTTTTTATTTTTATTATGGTAAGAGATCTATATTTTCTTTTGTTTTGCATAACTTCACATGTGATTTCTTAATGGTGGGTGTAATAAAGGAGAGAACCTAAAACTCAAAAATCTTAAAAACAAATGTAAAAAAAAAAAAGACTTAGGGACTTAAGCCACCAAGACATGAAATGATTTGCCTGGAGTTTCATCAACTGATTTATTCTCTATCCCTTATGTTGACCCAATATTATAAAATTTTATATTTCAGAATTTCTCCTCAGAGTATAAACTTCTCTTCAGACTACGAACTCCTTAAAATCAGGAGCTGTCATATCTTTCTTTGTATCCTTAGCACTTAGGATGTGCTTTGGTACATAATAGTTGTTTAATAAAAGCTTGTTGACTATTGACTATATATGTGCAGACATGAAGTTAGTATAAATGAATTAACATTATTTGAAAATGTTCTGTCATATTTTTTTGTGACATATATTAACAAGCTCTAGAAACAATTGATATGAGCTTCAGAGAGATGTGAGCTAATTTATGTCTGAATTTAACTTTTGGCTTTTTCTAGATACTCCTCAACTAATGGAACTTCCAGGTAAGCATTACTTTCCTCTTATATCATTTATGACTTCTGTTTTCCAAAGACCCTCAAATTAGTATTTTTTAAAAAATTGCATTTAAAAAAATTTTAAATCAATGCATCACTGAAAAGGTAAGGTAATTTTTACCTTTTTCCCCCAGCACCATTGGCATAGCTTTATTCAATTCAATTCAGCAAGCATTTATTAAGTACCTACTATGTGCTAGTTGGATATACTTAGACAAAAAGAAAATCAGTTTCTAAGCTTAAGCAATACATCTTACATTGTTAAGTGCTATTTTTACAGTTTTTAGTGGGCTATTATGAATAGTGGAAATGGGTGGTTTTCTTTGCTTTTTTCAAATATAAGAAATTTCTTTTCAGTTTGTTTAATTAAAATATCATCAGTGTATTGGATGCTTCAAAATCAATAATGTTTCTTAAATAAGAAGAAAAAGGTTTTTGCATATACAAACTCTTTACATATAGTAAACTGGAGAAAAATTTTATTTTCATTATGTTTCAAATAATGCTAGCTTTTAAAAAAATGATAGTAATTTATGCAGCACTTAATATGTGTCAGGTATTGTGTTAAGTGCTTTATAGTTACTATCTCATTTGATTCTCACAATAACTCTGAGAGGTAAATGCCATTATTATTCATATTTTAGAGATGAATATTAAAAAAAATTAAGTAACCTGCTCAGAGTCACAGCACTTTGAGGCTGGATTTGAATTTTGGTCTTCCTGATTATTGGCTAGGTGCTTGATTTATGGTGCCATCTAGCTGCAGAATGTTAGTGGATAGTAGAAGATATGGGAAGGAATAAAGTAGGAATATAAATATATATATATATATATATATATATATATATATATATATATAAAGAAGGAATAAAGAAGGCTGGAAGAATAGGAAGAAGACAGGTTAGGAAGGGACCATATTTTATCTTTGAAGTAGCAAGATGCCACTGTACTTTACTGAAGATGGGCAAAGGAGAGCATGGTCAGACCTTCATCGCAGGAAGGCAATTTTAGTAAAAGACTGATTAGAGTGGGGAAAGACTTGAAGAATGAAGACCAATTAGAAAGCAGTTGCATATTTTCTTAAATGCATAAGAGGATAAAAACTTAAATTAGTTAAAAAAATGAAAATGATTGGATTTGTTTATCACTTCTGTACATAGGAAGATACTAGATAAAGTTCACTCATTTCTACTATCTTGCCTAATTGAAGGAGAGAACCACAGACACAGACTCTAAAATATAAATTACTGCTATGATTAGGGCAAAATTTTGCTCTTCTACTATGTTCATTTAGGTTCAGAGGTCTTTTATCCCTCAGATTTATTATTCATTTATTAATGAATTGACAGAAGAATTGAATTTCAGCCAAAGTTCACCTATCCAACAACCCCAAACCTTCCATTTACAAAGGTGGATTATTAGATAACACATGCACCAAAGTTAAATAACTGTGTGCTTTTATAATGGTGTAATCCAATATAATAGAAGACCCAGGAAAGTATAACTTGTGATAATACAATAGAAATATATCTCTGGGCAGGAAGACCTGAATTCAAATCTAGCATCAGAAACTTAGTAGCTTTGTACCTGGGCCAGTGATTTAAGTCTGACTGCCTCAGTTTGCTCAACTCCAAAAGTGGGATAATAATAGGAACTTTTAGAATGATTGTTAGGACCAAATGATCCAATATTTGTTAAGCACTTAGCACAATGCCTGACACAGAAGGGGCTTTTAAGAAATATGTGTTTCCTTCATTTTACAAATCCGTGGAAAGAAACAATTATTTCTGAATTTGTCTAAATTTCAAAAAGCATCTACATAACTAGTGGGGGGAGGAACAATTTGGTTGACCACTTGTCAACTGGAATATTTGCATGAATTTATCTCCCTTTAATTGCATGTATTGGTAGATAAAACAAGTAATCATAAAGATAGATCTCCATTATGATCAATGTTTGTGGACAGCAAACAAGTGGTAATTCATTGACATTTTTCTTTCAATGATAATCATGTAAAGAAACATCGCCATCCAGTGGCATTTTCATAAAATGCAATTTCTTTTTTTTTTTTTTTATTACCAACTTATTTCTATTTACATGGTTATCTTATTTTACATGATTAGTAAATCTTTAAAGTTGAAAGGGAGAGAATGAGAGAGAGAGAGAAAAGGGAAGAGAGAGAGTAAGATGGAGGGATGGACAGAGGCAGGGATAGAGGAAAAGAGGGAGAGAGGAAGAGAGGAGAGAAAGAAGGGGAGAGGGAGAGAGAAAGAGAAGAAAAAGAATTAATTGGAGAAAAGTAAGATTCTAGCATCTGCAAAAAGGAGAGAAAAAACAAATTTCATGTAATTTTTTTTAAAAATAAAGTTTTCTTACTATATAGATATCTATAAAGTATGCTACTTCTGTCCCTGCTCCTTGGATGATAATGCAGTGACATTGAAATGAAAAAAGAGCATATTATTATTAACCAATCAATTATATTATATTAGCTGTCCATTTTGAGTACAAGAAGGGAAGACAGTTTATTTGTTAAATTTGAGACTTTTTCCTTTGAAGTACAAGAACTTTATCATGTAATGGTCACTTTCCTATCAGTTGTACTATTCCCTAAACGTATCTTGGATAACTCTTTTCACTTAACTGTTAACTTAAAATGTAAATGAGATCCCCAAATAAGTGTTTCATTGTTAGAAAAATGGAATGATTTCCACAAATATTATTAATATAAATAAAAGTATGCTCATATCAAATAGAAAATTTTATGTGGTTATAAAGACAGGTTAAATCATTTTTATAATAATAAAATATTTGTAATATGTCCTGCACATTTTTTGCCTGTATTCTATAAGTCTTGGTTGATCCAACCTAACAGTTCTAAAAATGAAGCTTATATAGTTGAATAAGTAATTGAACTGATCACCTATTTTAAATGAAGATACATTAAAATAAATTACTTTTCATTTCATTAGTATTTAATGCTTAATGGAATAACATCATTTAGAATAGCTCTAGTCTTTCAATAAATAATTTTCAGTTTGATTCAATTAAAAAAGCATCAACTATTACCACAGGCAATGTACCATGCCAGGGCTGAAGGATATGAAAATAATAATTAAGTAATTACTGCCCTCAAAGAGCTTACATTCTACTGAGGAAATGGGAGAATCCAGCACTACCACAGAAACACAGATTAATATGTACAGAAAGTATAAATACTTTCAAGAGGGAGGGAGCATTAATAATTTGGAGTGAACCAGAGAAGACTTTATGTAGAATGTGGCACTAAACTATGCTTTCAATGAAACTAGGCATTCTTAAGGGTAGGAACAGAGAAATGTTGCAGGGATGAGATACCACCTGTAAGATGAAATGTTTAGATATAAAGAACAGATATCAGGTTCCTTGGCCATTTTGATTAGAACACAGAGTGTGTGAAGGGGAATAATATGAAGAAACCTGGAAAGGTAAGTGAGAGCCATAATTGTCTGCCAGTCTTCTTACATCTCTTTTCCTGATACTTTGACACAGTGACACAGGCTTGCTGCTGTTCCCAGAACAAGATACCCCATCTGTTGGCTCCAGGCGTTCTCATATGCTTGATTGATTGAATGAGTCAATTTAAATACTAGATTGAGGGCTTTGTATTTTCAATAAATGGCTCTGAGGATCATTTGCATAGAAATAAGTGTACTCATGGGGCAGATTGAACATCAAGAGAGATATTACAGAAGGAAAAGGGAGCCAGAACAGAGCCACAGAGGACATCCAAGGTTAGTGAGGGTGATAAGGTCCTGGATGTTCAGTGCATGGCAAGAATAGGAGCTTAATAAATATTGATTGAATTAGGGTAGAGGTCATGTGCCTGGAAAGAGGGGTACAGATCTGAGAGAAATTATGGCGATACAACTGACAAAATTTAGCAATTGATAACATATTTATTCTGAAAAAAAAGCTTTTATTTCTACATGCAACAAAAATTCATCATTAAATGAAAAGTATACATTTAAGTAGAAGGGAAAAATCATTTTTTCATGGCAATATTTGTAAGTAAGTGTCATATGCTTATTCCAATCACTTTGAAAAATAATGTTTTAAAAAACCAATTTTATGATGTTGTTAAAGATTTATTTACCTTTCTTGGATTAAATTGATTTTTGCTTATAACCATAGTCTTTTAGGTCTGGAGTTCTTTAAATATACATGTGGGATGGTTTTTAAATTAAAAATAAAAGGCTTAGCTATAATGAATTTTAAAGTGAAAACTGTACCTAGCAAAGAAAGTGAATGATCGTATTCTGTTGGCACAGTCACGATATAACCTGACTATATATCCATAGTCAGGATAACAAAAAACTTAACATCTTTTACCTTAAAGAATTTCAGAGGGTTTGGAATATGATATTCTTTCTGGAGGGTAAGGAGCTAGAATTATAACCAAGAATCACCAACTAATATGAAAATTTGTTTTTCAAACCTCTAAATATATATAACCTTATTAAATTACTTGTCTTCTCAGTGAGGAGGGAGGGCAAGGAGAAAGATAATTTGGAACTCAAAATTAAAAAAAAAGTTTAAGCTTGTTTTGACATGTAATTGGGAAAATAAATATCAAAAAATTACAATTAAAACTCATCAATCCCCATTTACTTAGTGCTAAATATGTTCATTTAGGAGAATTACATTTAGTCTATAAGAGGGGGTTGAATAGTTACTGAATAAACTTGGATAGTATAGACCACCACTTTCAATAATTTCTACATTTTATTTATACAATATCAATGTTTCCTATATTAAAAAGTTTCACAAATATTGTTTGATTGGTATACTATCATCATAAACCTTAAAAGACAGAATTGACTTTCTGGCTGCTTGATAATTTCTTCTTGATCTGGGGGCTCTGGAATTTTGCTATAATATTCCTGGGAGATTTCATTTTGGCATCTCTTTTTTTATATATAGTTTTTATTTACCAGATATAAGCATGGGTAATTTTACAATATTGACAATTGCCAAACCTTTTGTTCTAATTATTCTCCTCCCCTTCACTCCCTCCCCCAGATGACAGGTTGACCAATACATGTTAAATATGTTAAAGTATATGTTAAATACAATATATGTATACACATCCAAACAGTTATTTTGCTGTATAAAAAGAATCGGACTTTGAAACAGTGTACAATTAGCCTGTGAGGGAAATAAAAAATGCAGGCGGACAAAAATAGAGGGATTGGATATTCTATGTAGTGGTTCATAGTCATCTCCCAGAGTTCTTTCGCTGGGTGTAGCTGGTTCAATTCATTACTGCTCTGTTGGAACTGATTTGGTTCATCTCATTGTTGAAAATGGCCACATTCATCAGAATTAATCATCATATAGTATTGTTGAAATATACAATGATCTCCTGGTTCTGCTCATTTCACCCAGCATCAGTTCATGTAAGTCTCTCCAGGCCTTTCTGAAGTCATCCTGCTGGTCATTCTTACAGAACAATAATATTCCATAATATTCATATACCACAATTTATTCAGCCATTCTCCAACTCATTGGCATCCACTCAGTTTCCAGTTTCTGGCCACTACAAAGAGGGCTGCCACAAACATTCTTGCACATACAGGTCCCTTTCCCTTCTTTAAGATCTCTTTGGCACATAAGCCCAGTAGTAACACTTCTGGATCAAAGGGTATGCACAGTTTGATAACTTTTTGAGCATAGGTCTAAATTGCTCTCCAGAATGGCTGGATGTATTCACAACTCCACCAACAATGTATCAGTGTCCCTATTTTCCCACAGCCCCTCCAACATTCCACATTATCTTTCCCTGTCATTCTAGCCAATCTGACAGGTGTGTAGTGGTATCTTAGAGTTGTCTTAATTTGCATTTCTCTGATTAATAATGACTTGGAGCATCTTTTCATATGGCTAGAAATAGTTTCAATTTCTTCATCTGAGAATTGTCTGTTCATATTCTTTGACCATTTATCAATTGGAGAATGGCTTGATTTCTTACAAATTAGAGTCAATTTTCTATATATTTTGGAAATGTAGCCTTCATCAGAACCTTTGACTGTAAAAATGTTTTGGGGATCTCTTTTAAGAGATGATTGGTATATTGTTTTAATTTATATTTTACCCTCTAGTTCTAAGATATCAGGGCAGTTTTCCTTGATAATTTAAATAAATATAACAGGGACTGTTTTTTAATCACATCTTTCAAGTAGTCCAATAATTTAAAAATAATCTTTCTTTGATTTATTTTCCAGGTCAGTTTTTTTTTTTTTCTGATGAGATAGTTCACATTTTTTTTCTATTTTTGTTTTACTGTTTTTATTTTGTGTTATTGTTTCTTGATGCCTGATGGAATCATTGATTTCCACTTGCCCCAGTTCATATTTTTCAGGAATTATTTATTCACTGAGTTTTTGTACTTCTTTTTCCATTTGGCTAATTGTACTTTTAAGCACTTATTTTGTTCAATGAATTTTTGTACATTTTTTTCCTCATTTGGTCAATCCTGCTTTTTTTTATGGAGCTCTCTTCAGGGAATTTTTGTATGTATTTTTCCATTTGGTCAATTCTGTTTTTTAAGGTATTTTTCTTTCAGTATTATTTTGTGCCTTTACAAAGCTGTTGATTCTTTTTTCATGTTTTTTTTTCCTGTATTACTCTCTTCTACCTTTCTTTATTTGATTTTAAAAATCCTTTGTTTCACTCTTCCAAGAATTCTTTTTGAGCCTGAGACAATTTTTCCATTTTTTATTTCTGACTTTGGATGTAGGTATTTGATGATGTTGTCTTTTGGGTTTGTGTTTTGGTCTTCCCTATCACCATAGTACCTTTCTATGGTTAAGTTCTTTTTGTTGTCTGGGGATGGTAGTTGTTTATTCCCATCTTTTTGAGGGTCTTCTGCTCCAAAATTTATTTTGAGTTATTGTTTATTTGAAGAGGAATTTGGAAGAGCTCAGGTAAATCCCTGCCTTTTCTTTGCCATCTGGTTCTATCCCATATAAATGTTGTTTTTTGTTTTGTTTTGTTTTGTTTTGTTATATATAACATGTTATTGTTGTTTTATTTATAGTAAATGACATGATAAGTTTAAACATGAAAAGAGAAAAACCAACAAAAACTCCTCTGTTAAAATGACACAAGAAAATTCAGAAACATTTACATAACATTTAACAATGGGTATATGATCCATTCAAACATTTTCTATTAATTTTTTTTACCACCAAAAGATTTCCATCTTTGAAACAGTGTACAAATAGCCTGTGAGGGAACCTAGTTCTTTTTGTTGTTGTTTTCTCATTTTTCCCAGTCTATTTCCAGATTTTCAACTTTATATTAAAGTGGGTTCTCCTTCTAGGGTGCTGGGAGGCACTTTCCCAATCTTCAAGGGTTTTTTTTGTGCTGCTGTTTTTTTTTGTGCAAGTTTTAGGGGTCTATAAGTTTTCAATTTTTCCAAGATGGTATAATATAATTAGATCTGTGTTTACTACTCTCCAAGCCTATGCTCTGGTCTATAAATAGCCATAAATACTCTTTACTATTTTGGAAATATGACAAAGATCTCTGTTCCTTTGTGGCCCCAAGCTTTAGTGTTCTAGGGCTACTTCCTGCTCTGAAACTGTGCAAAGCAACCATGGGCAAAGCAACAGAGTCCTGTATCCTGTTCCAGCAGAAGGTCCCCTGTAAATCTGCCTTTGGCTAGTGGTCTGCCTGTCTGTAGGCTGAGAAATCAGAATCCCTGCCACCACTGATTTAATCACTCCCAAAATTTGCTTCTGGCTTGGCAGCATGGGTCTGCTAGACTGCTCTCCACTCTTATCTCAAGGTAGACAGATCTTTTCTGCCAACCTTCTAGGTTTTGTTTTTGGTTTGGTTTGGTTTGTTTTTTTTTTTCCTGACCAAAACTATTACAATGATCTTTTTATTTTTTTTTTTCAGAGGGGGGTGGTGAGCAGTATCAATGAAACTTTATATAACATGTTATTGTTGTTTTATTTATAGTAAATGACATGATAAGTTTAAACATGAAAAGAGAAAAACCAACAAAAACTCTCTGTTAAAATGACACAAGAAAATTCAGAAACATTTACATAACATTTAACAATGGGTATATGATCCATTCAAACATTTTCTATTAATTTTTTTACCACCAAAAGATTTCCATCTTTTTTTTTTTTCATTATTTAAGAGCATCTGTAGATAAGGGAATGATACCCTATATGGATAAAGGAAAGAAGGAGGGAAGGAAGGAAGGAAGGAAGGAAGGAAGGAAGGAAGGAAGGAAGGAAGGAAGGAAGGAAGGAAGGAAGGAAGGAAGGAAGGAAGGAAGGAAGGAAGGAAGGAAGGAAGGAAGGAAGGAAGGAAGGAAGGAAGGAAGGAAGGAAGGAAGAAGGGAGGGAGGAAGGAAGGAAGGAAGGAAGGAAGGAAGGAAGGAAGGAAGGAAGGAAGGAAGGAAGGAAGGAAGAAAAAAAAGGAAGGAAGGAAGGAAGGAAAAAAGGAAGAAAGGAAGGAAGAAGGGAGAGAGGAAAGGTAAGAGGGAGGGAGGATGGAAAAAAAGAAAGGAAGGAGGGAGGCAAGGAAGGAAGGAGTCTTCTAAGATAGCTTTATGGTAAACAAAGTAAAACAAAAGGAACATCCCAACCCGGAATGAAGATCAACTACACTTTTTCTTGCAACTACTGAAAAAGTAAATAAAAACTGGTAACTCTAAATTGCCAAGGGTTTTGAATAGGCTTGCTTTGAAAATATACTACCAATTCAGCCTAATCACAGAATCTAGATTTTTGTCATCATACACTAATTTTGTTTAGAATGTAAAGGTCCCAGATCTGCTTACTTTTAAACTTAATTTCTTTCAAGGTCATCTCATTTCAAGAGAGGAGTCAATATTCCGAAACCTGGGATTTTATGACCCTGTCTAAGTATAGCTATGGGAACTTGTTGCTCTTAATTGCTAAATCCAGAGGCCTTTTCTCAGACCTCATCCTTTTCAACCTCTCTATAGTCTTTGACACTATCAATCAATGGATTCTGGATGCCCTTTGCTTTCCAGATTTTCACAAATTTTCTCTTTCCTGATTCTCCTCTTACCTATCTCATCACTTCTCATTCTCCTAACCTATTCATTCCCACTGACAATCAGTATCTACCAAGGTTCTATTCAGAGCCCTCTTTTCTCTTTATACCATCTCACTTGGTGATCTCACTATGGAGGGATTCAGTTTATCATCTCTAGGCAGATGATTCACTTTATCCAGAGTGAAGATCTAACATCCCCTTCAATTCAATCTCACATCATCTATTAGACATATGCAACTGATGTCTCATAGACATTTCAGACTCAGGAGAACTTGGTATTTTTCTCCCCAAATTCTCCCCATTTTATGAACTTTGCTTTTACTATGGAGGGCACTATCTTTCTCCCAGTCACACAGGCTCATAACTTTGGTGCAGCCTTGACTCCCCAGCACCAGCACTCATTCCATATATCTAACTGATTGCCAAATATTGTCTTTTCTAATCTCATAGTATCTCTCATATACATTTTCTTTCACAACATCATTCTTCTCACACAACCACCCCCAAGATCTAAGTCTTTATCAGTTCATCCTCATGCTAATTAAATAACCTGCTAGTTGCTTTTTCAAGGTTTTCCCTGGTTCACACAGCTATCAAAATGATCTTTCTAAAGCTTAAGTTTTACCATGTCACCCCACCCTCAACTCGACAAACTCCACTGTTCCCTATTACCTAGATGTTACAAAATCTTCTCTTTGGATTTTTAGATTTAGATTTTTTAAATTTGGATTTTAGAATCCTTTATAAACTGGCTCCTTCCTCCCTTTCTATTCTTTTAGTTTCTTCCATATACTCTACCATCTAGGATTAATCTTATCATTCTTGGCATATGATACTTCATATGTTTCTGTTGGGAAGGGACTCCAAAAAAGTTGGGGTCACAGACTGGAAGTGTCTCAAAAGAATTTGCAGGCCAAAATCCAAGTCAAGGGGCAAAGTTTATTGTAATTGTAATGCCCATTGAAGCCATCAAAATTCCAAGAGAATTTAGCAAGGGACCCAGAGAAAGGAGACACCTTTATCCAGTTGTTCATGTGCTAATTTTATGGCCTAGGAGTAGAATTTGGTTATCATTGACCAACAGACAGTAATGTTTGTAGAACTATTCTAAGGCCAGAAGACTTGAAATTAGTGACAGACAGATTGTTTGAACAATAGTCTCAAAGTCACTAATATATCTTCTCTGAAGTCTAAGGGAAGAAATACTATATTTCTAGGCCACAGGACTTTTATAATCATTGACAGAACAATACCAGTTTTAGAGCAGAGGACCTCAGAATCACAGATTTCAAAGCCTGAAGATTTAGAATCACTGACAGATTATTAGAACAGAAGTACCCTAAGGTCAAGGAATCTAAAAATTATTGCTGCCTCCTCTAGAGGCTATATTACATCATTTCCAACAGTTGTCCCTCCATGACTAGAATGTTCCCAGCTTCCTGATTCTACTTGAAAATTCAGTTCAAATCCCACATCTTTAGGTTTTTCCTCTTCTCTCACCCAAAGATCCCTGCTCCACTCTCCCAACTAGTTCCTATCCTTTGAGATTTTCTCACCTTTATACTGTATGTACTTGCATACACAAAGCTGTTTACTTGTCTCCCTTATTATAATGTAAACTCCTTAGGACAATACTGTTTATGTGTTGTTTCCCTTATTGTAATATAAACTCCATATTTTTGCCTTTCCCTTTGCACTTAGCAGAGTGTCTAGCACATAATAACTGCCTAAGTCAACTGCTTTCTGACTTACTGATTCTTGCTCTGGATATTTGCTTATTACAGTGTAAAGAGAAACATATCTCTGTTTCTCTCTAACTCATTTAGTGTAGCTCTTTGGCCAGTTTTACGATTTGTATAAATGAGAAGGATGGACTAGAGCCTTTACAACTCAAAAACTAAATTTCTCTTCCCATTCTAGTATATTTTGTTTTCCCCCTTTAAACTGATATATTTTAAAAAGCTCAAATTGAAACTGATCACCATCATTTAGTCTCACTGCTTTAGCAGTACTTTAGGTTGTTTTGGAGGGAAGTACTGCAATTTAATTCAACTAAACCACTTATTTAACAAAAAAGGAAAAGAAATATTACAAAAATTAATGTATTAAAACAAATCTAAATAATAAAACACATGCAAAACCAGAATATGCTCTTACATGAATATATTCAATAGCTATTATGATAGGTGGACTCACACTTCCAGAAACTGGCAGAGAACAAATAAGGAAGGAATAGTAATTCAGAATTATAGACTTTATAATGTTATTAGACTATTCAGGAACATCTGAACCATATGGAATTGCTTTTCTTCCCACCACTCTTCAAGTAGAAATTCTTTTTCCTTTTCTATTCAAATATAGTCTTTACAAGCTCTTTCAATTAACCATCACCCTTAAAAGGATCTTTAGAAAGTGTTAGCTCTTAATATGAATAATAGTTCTTTTTAAATCAAAGAAATGCAAAGCTCATCAAATTGATCATCTCTGGGCTAAACAGAAAAGTCTAGTTACTTGTTAATTCAGCCAGATGCTACCCTGTCCAATCATAATGGAGATGACCCCCATACAGCTCCAACTCACCAGGGTACCAAAGCAACTGTAAAGCCCCCTCCCCCAACAACATTCTTTCTCTTCTTTTTCCTTCTCAAGCCAGAGGTGGCAACAGTTAGTCCAATTTTTGTTTAGTCATTTATTTTTAAACAGAACCTCTGGCTAACATAAAAAAAGAAATAGTTATGGGCAAAAGTGAATTAGAATAAATGAGCAAAGAAAACCGAGGGGATTTAGAAGCATCTGAAAAAGTATCATGACATTGTATGTATTGAAATGAATTAATTTAAATGTAAGCAGAAATTAAGAAAGTGTAGTTTTAGTGCTTAATAAAACATTTCATTTTTTTCCAAAAGGAATTTATTCCAGAGAGTCTGGTCCCTAACAAAGCATATTTGTAAAAGTATCAGAAATTATAATTGTGTCCTGAAGGCAAAAATTTATGGAATATATTTTTTCCTCTTTCCTCTTAAGTTCTTTCCTTTTGTGGATGCCTGAGTACATGACAGCAATTCAAGCCAATTCAACAAACATTTAAGTATCCACTATGTCTACAACTTTGTGCTGGGGAGAGCTGCAAAGATTAAAAATAAATGCAAAGACTGGCTGAATAGTATTTATAAACATGATTCTTACTGAACTAGCTATATAGTCTTGGGCAAGTCATATAATCTGCCTGCCTCAGTTTCCTCACCAATACAATGGGGATAATAGTAGCAAATCTTTGTAGTTTTCTATCCCCAATAGAGCATAATGAATAGCATTTCCTGCCATCTAGATTGTCATGGTTACTCCATTAGACAGATCCATCTTTCGTAATGCATATTTTAAGAAAATGGTGTCTCCTACCCTGATTCATTTGCTGGATTAGGGGAAAACAGTGAATAAAATAAAGGTCAACATTTGTAACAGTGAACACTTATAATAGGTGTTTTTCACCAATTGCCTCTTAGAAACACATATCCACCCAATACAACATATTCTACATGGGAAATTATATTTTCCTGTTTTCTATTTTACTCAACATGTTGTTTCTAAGTCATACAAAGTGAAGTCTTTTCCAAAGACAATGGCACAAGGCAAGTTTTTAAAAGAATATATATAAAATTTTAAACACATTATGTCAAATATATATCATCCCACCTCAGTCATACACAGGTCACACATGGGATCTCACCATTATCCACAAGTGTTCCACTTTCATCAAAAACTGACATTATCTGACCATAACCTCCAATCCTTTCATTTCTCTCTCAGTTTCACAGCTCCTAAACCCATTCTTAATACTAATCTAGATGTTTAACCCCATCATCATTCAGGGTTTTCTCAGGCCATTACCTCTGCTCTGACTTCACTTTATTTCTTTCCCAACTTCAAGCCCATAGTTAACAAATTCTGCTTTGCATTATTCTTTACACTGAAGTACCTCCTTCCTTGTCCTATCCTGGCCCATCCTCTGACAGATCTTAGTCATGGATCCCTTTCACTACCCATCTGCTTTGCTCTTAATGACATGATTTTAGAGAAAGTCATGTTAGATATAGAGAAAGTGATTATGAAGAAATTCACATAATCTTACATCTGTTAGTCACTCACTGCATCAAGGCAATCCTTTTAGCTGTCCTTAATTGATTAGCTATCTCACACCCCATGGAAATTATAGCAAACATTGTCCTTAGTCAATAAAAATGATGATAGTGATTATAATAGTTAGCATTTATATAGTATTTTGAGTTTTGCAAAATGCTTTACAAATAATATTTCATTTGATCCTCACCACTACTCTGTCAAGTAGGTGCTATAATTATGCTCATTTTTATAGATGAAGAAACTGAGGCAGAAAGATTATATGACTTGCCCAGGGCCATATAGCTAGTCCAGTGAGTATCTGAGGACAGATTGGAAATCAGTTTTTTCTAACCCCGGGTTCAGTGCTTTATATTTATACATTGTGCCATCTGGATGTCTCTTTAAATTTCTAATGTCCCTACCCTTTCAGTTGAGGGACTTATCTCTTACTTTGCAGAGAAAATTGAGGCCATTTATTATACAAAATTCCTCTTTTCCCCTCTTTTCATTTAAACCCCCTTTTATCACTGCTGCTTTCTGATAATTAGATTATTTTCCTGCAATCTCTGATAATTAGATGATTTTTTTCTCTTTGCAAAGGCCATGACTTCTATATATGTCCTTGATTCTTTCCCCTCTCATTTTTTCCAACAGATTGTCCACCACTTCAATCATTTCATCTCTTTCAAAACTTCAACCTCTACCTTTCTAATGATTCCTCCCTTACTGAATTCAACTATACCCAAATATCTTTAAACTTTAAAAACACCTTCAAATTACTCTCCCATGAAATGTAAGCAGAGAGCAGGATTAAAAGCCAGAATCCTACAATACATTGTTTACAAGAAACACATTTAAAGCAGAGCAATGCATATAGAATAAGGTAAAAGGCTGGAGCGGAATCTATTATGCTTCAGGTGAAGTTTAAAAAAAAAAAAAAGAAAGAAAAAGAAAAAAAAGCAGGGGTAGTCATCCTGACCTCAGATCAAGTAAAAGCAAAACTGATCTAATTAAAACAGATAAGGAAGGATAATGAAGTAATATCAATACTAAACATATATGCACCAAGTGGTGTAGCATCTAAATTCCTAAAAGAGAAGTTAAGAGAGTTGCAAGAAGAAATAGACTACAAAAATATAATAGTGGGAGATCTCAACCTTGCTATCAAAGAATTCGATAAATCAAACCACAAAAGAAAAAAGAAAAAAGTTAAAGAGGTAAATAAAATACTAGAAAAGTTAGATATGATAGATCTTTGGAGAAAATTGAATGGAGACAGAAAGGAGTACACCTTCTTCTCTGTAGTTCATGGAATCTATACAAAAATTGACCATATATTAGGAATAAAGACCCCTAAATAAAATGCAGAAAGACAGAAATAATAAGTGCGTTTTTTTCAGATCATGATGCAATAAAAATTATTTTCAATAAAAGGCCAGGGAAAAATAGGCCAAAAAGAAATTAGAAACTAAGTAATCTCATCCTAAAGAATTAACGGGGAGCAATTAGGTGGTTCAGTGGATAGAGCAACATCCCTGAAGTCAAGAGAACCTGAGTTCAAATCTGGTCACAGACACTTAACATTTTCTATCTGTGTGACTTTGGGCAAATCACTTAACCCCAACTGGTTCTGCAAAGTAATAATAATAATAATAATAATAATAATAAATTAAGTTAAATTAAAAATGAAGTGAAGGGATTTGACTAAATGACTTCAAGAAAAAAAAAAGAATGAATGGGTGAAACAGCAAATCATAGAGACAATGATATCATCATAGAAAATGACAATAATGACGTCATACCAAAATTTGTGGAATGCAGCCAAAGCAGTAATAAGGGGAAATTTTATATCTCTAGATGCTTACTTACATAAAATAGAGAAAGAGAAGATCAATGAATTGGGCTTGCAACTAAAAAAGCTACCAAAAAAATTAAAAACCCCCAATCAAATATCAAACTTAAAATTCTAAGAATAAAAGGAGAGATTAATAAAATTGAAAGTAAAAAAAAACACTATTGAATTAATAAATAAAACTAAGAGTTGGTTTTTATGAAAAAACAAACAAAATAAAAAAGCTTTTAGTTAATTTGATTAGAAAAAGGAAAGAGGAAGATCAAATTGTTAGTCTCAAAAATAAAAAGAGAGAATTTTCTACAAATGAAGGGGAAATTAGAGCAATAATTAGGAGTTATTTTGCCTAACTTTATGCCAATATATTTGATAACCTAAGCAAAATGGAGGAACACCTACAAATATTAGATTGCCCAGATTTACCGAAGAGGAAATAAATTCCTTAAATAGTCCCATTTTAGAAAAAGAAATAGAAGAAGCTATTAATCAACTCTCTAAGAAAAAAAACCCCAGGACCAGATGGATTTACACGTGAATTCTACCAAACATTTAAAGAACCATTAACTCCAATAATATATAAACTATTTCAAAAAATAGGGAATGAAGGACTCCTACCTAATTCCTTTTATGACATAGACAACTACAAAACAAAATTTAAACTGCCTCTGCTCTCAAGGACTCACAGCTAATATGCAAAACAACATATGAACAAGAGACATATGCAAACAGGATAGAATTGGGAGTATACATGAAGAGAGGACTTCAAAAGGCTTCTTGCAGATGCTAGGATTGTAGCTGAGATGCAACAATAGCCAAAAAGTGAGAAGATAAGGAAGGATGTGTGTTCTAGACAAGAGAATAGCCAGTTTGTTGAGAGATGGACTACCATGTAAATGAAACAGCAAGGAAGCCCTTGTCATTGATCAAGGATCATTTTTCTCCCCATTCCAGTACATGCTCCACACAGAATGTTTATCTTTGAGTACAGAGGTGACCATAACTCCTTCTATGTATGGGACTTTCAGTAGTACTAGCATCTCTGATGTGAGGGCTTGCCAAGCCCTTTTCAGGCTAGCTTTTCCAGGCATCTTTCACCTAGTTCTCACCTGAATTTCATGAAAGCTATAGCATGTGCAGTGGTCACTCCCCAGTACAAACATCTCTTAGTAAACAGTCTAAACTGAATTGAAGGCTACCAACAGGCTTCACACCCATTGGTGAGTAAGAGGAGCATTTGCCTCAAGCTATGAATCTTTTCCCAGTGGAACAGGTAAATGAGAACACTGTTCCAACAGCCATAAAGTTGATAGAAGCAGATGCTGCAAAGAACTTAGAGTTTGGTAAAACATTGAAGATGCATCCCAAGCCATCACTGGTCATCTTAACTTTTGTCTGACTTCTGGATGTTGTGATATGGGAGCCACCAGTGCTGCTGGGGGTCTAACTCAGACCTGTAGAATGAATCTCTTCATGTGAGAGGAGGATGATGATACAAGGAGACTGAGAGACAGTTGCATTCTCTGACCTCTCTAAGTCAAATTCTTTGTGACGTTGCCATTTGATAATTCTGGAGGGTCTTATACCTTCAGAGTTCCCCTACTATCTGTGGCTCTTTACAGATGGACTTCTGTGATTGTGGAAGCAAAAGTGAGGCTGACTATTTGGGGCAATTCTGTCTCACTTAAATCCAATTTACAGGCAAGTCAATACATCAGCGCCCAGTGTCACTGGTCCTCTGAAAATAAGCAATAAACAACAATAGGATAAAAGACAAATTTCATTTAGCACTTCAAGTTCTTCATTGCCAAGACTCAGTCTATTTTTTTCCAGTTATACAATACAATATTCCTCCCAGATCCAGTCAAACTGATGTCTGACTTACTTATACACTCTTAGTTTCTTTCTATCCCTGGAAAGCATTCTATTCCTGATCTCACAGTCATAGAATTCTTTTATTCTTTCCAGAAAGAGCTCAAGTACTACTTTCCACATCTGCCTTTCCTTGTGCCTCAGCTGTTAGTGCCTTCCTTCTCTAAGTACTTTATATTTATTCTCTTTATAATTACTCTATACTTAGATATGTACTTATTATCTTCCATTACAATGTAAGCTCATTAACAGGAAAAATTATGCCATTCTTTTTTAATATGTCCCTGGTACTTAGCACAATGTCTATCCCATAGTAGATATTTGATAAATATTTGTTGATGCACACCTTTAAATATAGACACATAAACATGCCATATAGCATAAATACAAAATGTGAGTAAAATGCAAATATATTTATATGTTTACATACTTATCCATATATGCCTATTTTTTTAGTTAGGATTTTAGTTAGAAAGAAGAGCTAAAAACAAAACCCTAGAATAAAACCTACTATCTCTGTTGCAACTGTGGACAAGTTATTTAACCTCTCAATGCTTCCAGATAGTACTATATATTGCAAAAGAGTGTCTGATTATTAATTATTTTAATAGACACAAAGAATTTCCTGAACCTACATTGATGAAATGTCCAGTGCTATCTCTTTCCAAACAACAACTACTAAAGCTAAAACAAATTCAACAAAAATTCTATAATAATTCTCTTGAAATTAAACAATCAAAATTTGCTTATTTAGTTAAAGTTAAATGAAGGATTCTTCACAGTGAAAATGGAAATAGCTCAGAGAAATAACAATAAATTTTTTGCATTTATTTCTATTTCCGAGTAAATAAGTTTAGCAATTTTTTCCCTACCATCAGCTGAATATAAAAGATGGGATGGGAGAACTGGATTCCTGGTGAATGGGAATGAATGAGGAAAGACTATAGAAATATAATATAAATTACCTGAAAACAAACTATTTGTTTTGTATTTTTTGTTATTCATCTTCATAATCTAGCCAACTATGCCCTGGTGTTAAATAATCATGTGAAATTATATATGTATATAAATCAGGAATATTGTAGAGGGCAGAATTTTGGAGAAATATACTAGAAAGAAGTATACTTGCAACAAGGTATTAACTCAATGGAATTGATGAGATAATGGTTCTCTAGTTTACATATACTTAGTACATAGCATGGTGATGTAATAGTTCTACACTTCATGTAATTGTAATAGGGTATTTAAACTGGGGACAAAGTCAGACTGAGACTGGGAGAGACTGGTTGAGACTGGCAGACTGGCAGACTGCTGAATGGGACTGGGTCAGACTGAGACTG
This sequence comes from Sminthopsis crassicaudata, assembly GCF_048593235.1. Taxonomy (NCBI): domain Eukaryota; kingdom Metazoa; phylum Chordata; class Mammalia; order Dasyuromorphia; family Dasyuridae; genus Sminthopsis; species Sminthopsis crassicaudata. The sequence continues at coordinate 593,425,502 of NC_133618.1, read as the reverse complement.
GGTCAGACTATGATAGACACAGACTGAGTCAGAGACAATAAAGACTTTGGACTCTATTCTTATCTATTCTCATGGTGTCCATCCTGCTGAGACCAAGGCTCTTCTGGAGCACCTCCAGAAAACTAGCCCAAACATTACAGAATATGTTGGTAAATATTTAACAACTGGCTCCAAGGGGAAAATTTGCATTATTAATATTATTGCTGTCAGTTTCTTGATTCTAGACAATCACAAAACAATTAATTAGTTCCTGGTTTGTAGCATTTGCTGGTTTCCAAGATGTAATTACTCCCATTGAAAATTTAACAATCAACTTTTACAAGCCTGTTAGAGCTGATTCCAGCACATTTCTAGACTGCAACATAGCAAAAAGAGCATTGCTTTAAAGATCTGAGATCTGCCACTAAGGTCTCTGTTCAACTCAGTTAAACTCCGTTCAATTCAACAAACACTGAACTATTTTCCTTTCACGACACGACAATGCAAAAATTGACTCAGGAGGTCAATAAAAATCTAATCTTGAGGGCTTTTTAAAGTTTACTACAGCTGAATCCCTTGACTTCAGAAAAATATTTGTGACTATTGAACTACTTTGATTTGTGAATATTCTAAAACCACACATAAATGTATGGCTAAGTCATTAAATTTTGTGGCTACTGGTAATTATGGAAAAGAAGTTGCAGTAAGAACTTTTTAGTTTGGAAATAAGGTAATTTCATAATCTCCTCCTTCTACTCATACATTCTATATAGGTAACTTTTTACTGAGTCAGTGAACTTTCTGTATATTGAAAATGACCACAGGCTAAAATTTCATTCAAGGGGTGAAAAAATGTTTCCAATGAAGTCAGAGTACATTTATTTTGTTTGAAGGAAAGTTCTTTATACAAAATCCCATTAGTCAACTAATGTTTTAAAGTTCTAAACCAAAGGAAAGTTAACTACCTCAAGTTATAGACAAAGTCAATATTTTAAATGTATTTATAAATGTAAGGCACCATTTCGTAGACTAGCATTATCATTCATGGTATTTCCTAGGAAATGAAATCAACATCACTGCAAACATTATTAGCTTATTATAAGCTATAATTATATGTTATATATTATTAGCTTATTTTACATATATATATGTGTGTGTGTGTGTGTGTGTGTGTGTGTGTGTGTGTGTGTGTGTGTATACACACACACACACACACACTTCTGTATATACCTAGGAACAAGAGCACAATGATCCAAAGTCTAAACATCTAAGTTATTTTTAAAAAGAAAAACTTGTTTGGAGATTAATTATAAGACTAGTCTACTCTAAACTATTCAAATTATTCTTTTTCTTCTTCAAAATTGAATTCTAGAAAATTAGGTGGGACTAGATGGCATCTGAGATCCCTTCTAGGACTAGAGCTATGATTCTACCAAATAATTTTTTAAAATTAGTTTCTGAAGACAGGAGATTGGTTTCAATAGCATCCCCAAGAATCTGACTAACGGTTAAAAGATATAATTGGCAGGATGTCATTTTAAAAGACAGTCACTGGTAAAGAGTCTTCAGATTTTATCACATAAACAGAGTCATTCTTAGCATTATTTTGAATTTCCAAGATCTGTTTCAGATGTACTTTTACTCAGATTCAGAATAAAACATTTTAAAATAAAAGTTTTAAAAAATTAAATGATTCTGAAGTGAAGCACTTGTTCATACTGGACAGATTGTTAATATGGGCTAGGAGTTGTAGAAAAATATGGTTTTTTTAGTTTGATTAATTTAAAATGAATCCTATTTTTCTTTCTTTTTTTATTTGACTGATACCTTTTGTTGTTCTGTGTTCTTGTTACTCTTCGACCATTTTCAGTTTTATCCAAATATGATCTTAGACACATGTTGGTGATATGATTTTGGGCAATTTACTCAATCTGTTCCTTCACTTTCCTTATCTGTAAATTTCCCAGGGTTGTTGTAACGATAAGATGAAATAATATTCAGAAAGCACTTAGCACAGTACCTGACACATAGTGAGTACTACACAAACTCTAGCTATTATTGTTAGTTGTGTAGCTATAGACAATGTATTTAATCTCTAAGATCCATGGTTTCTTCATCTGTAAAATGGATGAATGAAAGAACTTTTAAAAGCATGCTTAAATGGAAAAAAATTATACTTCTTACAAAGATGTTTTGAAAAAAGCACTTTTGTAAACCTTAAAATACAATCCAAATTTAAATTATTGTAGTAATTCCCATTTGTAAAGTCATGCTAGAATGTAAAAGACTGTAATAATAATAATATTTATAATGGAATACAATGTTTTTATCCTTTACTTTCCCACAAAAAATATTACTTCATAGTTTGAATGATAATGTACATTTAAAATCTTTCTTAAGGAACAGAATAGAGGTAGAAAAAATTTCACAACCATCCTAATAGATGGTTACATTACCCTAATAGGGTACATTACAAATTCATGGTGTGCAGACTTATATGTGTTCTCACTGCAGGAAGGAAATTCTTTAATTTCTTTTCAATTGATTCACTCCTCACAGAAGCTAATCCATTCCATTCCTATCCTAGAGGTCTTCAATTCTTCTCTTTACTGAGGACTTTACTTCTTACCTCATTGAGAAAATGAGAAAATTGAAGCCACTTAATGAATTCCTTCTTTTTCTTTTCTCTTCATCTAAAAATTTTTCTTTTCCATAGTCTGACAATAAAATGATCCTTCTCACCAAAGATAGCAGTTCTATACCTGCCCTTGATCCTATCATTCCCATTTTTTCCAGAAAATTGCAATCTTGATCACTCCTATCTTCTCAAATCTTTAACCTCTCATTATTTCCTGATTTTTACCTTCTAATTTTAAACACACCAAAGTCACCATCATCCTAAACAAAGATATAAATAGACTGATAGATGTTCTCAAATAATTAAGGAGTTAGTGATTGAAAACAAAATAACAGCAAACAAAACAAAAAACAAACAAACAAACTAGTCCCTACTATTCTCTCAAATGATCATTCTATATTTCTTTTCCTTTCGTCATTCAAATTTCTGAGGGAAAAACCTGCTTCCTCTTTTACTTCTTAATTTTGTAATTTAGCTTTAAACATTATCCCTCCATTTAAGCAGTTTCCTCCAGAGTTATGATCTCTTAAATTGTTAAATATGGTGGTCTTTTCTCAACCTTCATTCTTCTTTTTTACATTATTTATTTTTAAGCGTTCTTTTAAAATTGAGTTCCAAATTCTTCCCTCCCACTCATGCCATTCTCATCCATTGAAAAAGCAAGCACAATTATAACATTTACATATGTGAATAATGAACCACATTTCTATGTTAGCCATATCTCAGAAAAAAAATTTTAAAAACATAAGAAAAGTGAGAAAATTGTACTTTATTTTACATTCAGAGTTCATCAGTTCTCTCTCTGGAGGTGGATAGCATTTTTTCATCATAAGTCCTTTGTAATTGTGATGGATCATTGTGTTCATCAGAGTAACCATGTTTTTCCACATTAATCATCACAGTTCTTCTCTTCTCTGTTTCTTCTTTCTGAATCATTATCAGCCCCTATGGATTTAACCATCAAATCTATGCCACCAAAGTAATTTTACTTAAGTACATATCTAAATATGCTACTTTTGAGTACCTCCCCCAAGAGTGCAACAAACTCCCTCCTAACACATAGCTCACTGCATCCTTCTCTTCTCTCAAGTTACCACTCCAGAACCATCTTCTACTTGTTTTTTTTTCCAGATTCCCCTTCCCAACTACCAATTCCCTCCTTTTCTTCTTCCCTCCCTCCTTCCATCTTTCCTAAACTACTTTGTATTAACTTATTTTCTTATTGTACTTATGCTATTAAAATTATTTTTTATTTATGCAGCACTTATATGTTGGTTGTTTCCCCACTGGAATTTAAGTTCTTTATATCAGAGATTGTTTTTCTCTATATATTTACATCCCCAGTGTCTTGAATAGTATCTGGCATATAGTAGAAATTTAATAAATGCCTACTGATTACTTAATTGATCATCATTCTGTGTAGGATGGCAATTATTCCCTACTTGATAAAAATCTAATTGTAAAAATACTTTAATAATAAGATAAAGTAAAGAGGCATGAGTTAATGATCTCCAAATCCCCTCCTATGTCTAAGTCTTGGGATAAGTATAAAAGCAGTTCAAGAGTTGACTAATTTCCCAATTTATAAAAGCAAATTCAAATCCTTTTTTGAAATGATGGTAGTATGAGCTCCAAATGAAGATTTTTTTAAAAAAATACCACAGAGGTATATGAATATTATGGAATATTATTGTTTCGTAAGAAATGACCAACAGGATGATTTCAGAAAGGCTGAGTGAAATGAGCAGGACCAGGAGATCGTTGTACACTTCAACAACAATACTATATGATGATCAATCCTGATGGACGTGGCCCTCTCCAACCATGAGATGAAGCAAATCAGTTCCAGTAGAGCAGTAATGAACTGAACCAGCTACACTCAGCAAAAGAACTCTGGGAGATGACTATGAACCGCGACATAGAATTCCCAATCCCCCTATTTTTGTCCGCCTGCATGTTGGATTTCCTTCACAGGCTAATTTTACACATTTCAAAGTCCGATACTTTTTGTATAGCAAAACAACTGTTTGGACATGTATACATATATTGTATTTAATTTATACTTTAACATATTTAACATATATTGGTCAACCTACCATCTGGGGAGGGGAGGAAAAGAGGAGAAAATTAGAACAAAAGGTTTGGCAATTGTCAATGTTGTAAAATTACCCATGCATATATCTAGTAAATAAAAACTCTTAAAATAATAAAAAAAAGAAAAAAATGAGAAAAAAAGAAAAAAAAAACTTACAACAGAAATATAACTCAGTTTACATGATACATAAACAATATGATTGGCAATTGGAAAAAAAAAAACAAATGAATCAATGTTTTATCAATAAAACTTCAAATCAATTAATAAGTACTTATTAAGTTCCTCTTCTATTCCATGTACTACATTGGGCATCTGGATTATAACAGTCAATCAACATTATAAAATATTTGTTATTGGTCAAGTATTTATTATTTGCTAAGCACCGGGGAATAGAAACACAGCCCAAAAACAGTTCCTGCTCTTGAGGATTTTATATTCTATCAAAAGCAACAACATATCCATTAATATGCATATATAAAACATGTACAAAATACAGTAAAGAACGAAAGAGTAAATTTGTGGGGGTAGGGTGGAAAGCAGTAGCATCTAGAAGGATCAGGAAGTTTGTTGTTGGTCTTTGTCCTCCAAGAGGATCATGACTTTAGGGAGGTGAAGCCATGACATGCAAGGGAATCTGATTTAAGTGAGGGAGGGCTGTACAAGGTCACCTGCTTTTGGATCAGGAAAAGCTTCACATAGATATCATTTGAGCAGAAGCTTTGAAGGAAACAAATTTGCAGAGGGAATGTCACAGATGGGGCACGACAAGTATAACAACATGGAATTGGGAGTTGGGTTGTCATGTATAAGGAATAGTAAGAATTCCTGGTTGGGCCTTAAAGTGCTATAAAAGTAAGACAGTTTGGGTGCTGTGGCAAACCTGATGAGTGGAATCCCCCACTTCCTCCCATGCCCTACAATGCTCTCCTTCCACAGCCCTCATGTAGTCCAGCAGTTACCACCACTGCTCCAAAGCCCATCCCTCCAACTCCAGCTGGAACACTGGTCCAAAGAGACTTCTAACAAGATGACACTACTATGGTTATACCATCCTTTCTCACACTACCTTTCACTTCAACTGATTTTGCCTAAAGTTAATTTTTTTTTAATAGCTGCAACTTTTTCTGCTCCACAACTTGAGCAGGTTAGAATATCAAAAGGAACCCTTATCTAAATGGCTCAATCACTTTCAGACCCACCTCATTTCCTACACATCCATAAAAGTCATAAAGTAAGCATCAATGCATCTTGATAAAGATAATGATAGGTATAGATACTTGTCTAAGAATAGCTGGTCCTTTTTTTAATCACAGAAATGAGCTCTTGAGAAAAGGGAAGTCAGAATGGAAGTCACAGAATGGGATTCAGTGAATAAAGTTCACCCTCATCTTCTCCAGAATCCCCTGGGGACTAAAAATAGCCAATCTCTACCTTAACAGCTATCTGTGATTAGAAGAATACTAAAATTAATGAAAAGCAGGCTCCCAAGAGATGAACCATGGAAAGAAGGTTCATTTGAAAGCCACAAAGCAGGGAATTATAGAGATAGATAGATAATGGGAGCAGGAAGTTATTAAAGGAAAGCATTCAAGAAGAGGAACTAGCAAAGGTTTTGAAAATATAGGATGACATGAAAATAATTTATAGGGGAATGATTCAAGAAAGTTAACAATTTTTCACTGGTGCAATATTCCTATTGAGTTCTTGCTTCAAGACCAGACCACACTCCTTATCCAGGCCCTTCATTCATTCATAAATTCAACAAACATTTATTTATTTATTCAGCACCTCCTGTGGATTAGGCAATGTGTGAGGTGCTGAGGGGAATATGAAGGATGAAAATACCATTCCTGACTCTAAGAAACTTATAACTTGGTAAAGGAGAAAATACAAATTCAAAAATAATTGTACAAAAAATATTTAAGTGCAAAAGAGGCACAGAGAGCTTTGAGAGTTTAGATGAGGACAGGAATTTTTCTTTCTGGGGAAATCAGCAAAAGCTTTGTGAAGAAGATGGTATTGGGGCTAGATCTTGACAGATAAAACTATAACAGGTGAGAGATTGTGGGTAGAAGGAATGAAGAGAAAACATTCCAAGCATAGAAAAGAGTGTGAACAAAGGAATAGAAATAAGAGAATCCTGAGCCTGTTTGGGGAGTTAAGAGAAGTTCAGTTTGATTGGAAAATGGAGTGTATAAAGAGGAGTAGTTTGAGATATGTGCTAAAAAGATAGGTTGAAGCCAGATTCTGAAGGGCCTTGAAATTCAGGGCAAAAGGTGTATATTTTATGAGTAGGTACCAACAAAAGGTGCAGAAAATTAAGCAGTTAAGTCTATGAATAACTTGACAAAATTCTCCAATCAAATCAACATGAATCTTAAAACTCCATCATTTTGCTATGAGTGAGGGAATAAAGAATGATTAATTTTTTAAAGTGTCAGAAAATATATTTCAATAGACCGGTCGATCAGTGGAACAGATTAGATACAAAGGACAAAAAAGGGTACATCTATAGCAATCTAGTCTTTGACAAACCCAGAGATACCAACATTAGAGATAAAAATTCATTATTTGGAAAAAACTGTTGGGAAAACTGGAAATTAATATGGCAGAAATTAGATATGGATCCACACTTAACACCATATACCAAGATAAGATCAAAATGGGTCCATGATTTAGGCATAAAGAATGAGATCATAAATAGATTAGAGGAACAGAAAATAGTCTACCTCTCAGACCTGTGGAGGAGGAAGAATTTATGACCAGAGGAGAACTAGAGATCATTATTGATCACAAAATAGAAGATTTTGATTACATCAAACTAAAAAGTTTCTGTACAAACAATACTAATGCGAACAAGATTAGAAGGGAAGTAACAAATTGGGAAAATATTTTTAAAGTTAAAGGTTCTGATAAAGATCTCATTTCCAAAATATATAGAGAACTGACTCTAATTTATAAGAAATCAAACCATTCTCCAAGTGATAAATGGTCAAAGGATATGAACAGACAATTCTCAGATGATGAAATTGAAATTATATCCACTCATATGAAAGAGTGTTCCAAATCACTACTGATCAGAGAAATGCAAATTAAGACCACTCTGAGATACCACTACACACCTGTCAGATTGGCTAAGATGACAGGAACAAATAATGATGAATGTTGGAGGGGATGTGGGAAAACTGGGACACTGATGCATTGTTGGTGGAGTTGTGAAAGAATCCAGCCATTCTGGAGAGCAATTTGGAACTATGCCCAAAAAGTTATCAAACTGTGCATACCCTTTGATCCAGCATTGCTGCTATTGGGCTTATATCCCAAAGAAATACTAAAGAGCAGAAAGAGACCTGCATGTGCCATGTTTGTGGCAGCTCTTTTCATAGTGGCTAGAAACTGGAAGATGAATGGATATCCATCAATTGGAGAATGGTTGGGTAAATTATGGTATATGAAGGTTATGGAATATTATTGTTCTGTAAGAAATGAGCACCAGGAGGAATACAGAGAGGCTTGGGGAGACTTACATCAACTGATGCTGAGTGAAATGAGCAGAACCAGAAGATCACTGTACACTTCAATGTTGTATGAAGATTTATTCTGATGGAAGTGGATATCTTCAACATAAAGAAGATCCAACTCACTTCCAGTTGATCAATGATGGACAGAAACAACTACACCCAGAGAAGGAACACTGGGAAGTGAATGTAAATTGTTAGCCCTACTGTCTATCTACCCAGGTTACTTATACCTTAGAATCTAATACTTAATGTGCAACAAGAAAATAGTATTTACACACATATATTGTATCTAGGTTATATTGTAACATATGTAAAATATATGGGATTACCTGTCATCAAGGGGAGGGAGTACAGGGAGGGAGGGGATAATTTGGAAAAATGAATACAAGGGATAATATTATAAAAAAATTACTCATGCATATATACTGTGAAAAAATATATAAATAAATAAAATTTTAAAAAAAGAAAATATATTTCAAGATGAAGAAATCAAAGCTATTTTTCAGTTTATCTAATAATATTAGTGTACTATTTCTGTGTATTTTATCTACAGATAAGTTAAACTTGTTTATTTTCTGTCAGTGAATTGCCACGTTTTCTCCTGCCTACAACAATAATCAGCTATTGATAAGTTTGGAAGGGTCAAATCTTACAAAATTTCCTCTTTAATCAATCTCCTTAGATACTTTCTGTGGAATTCATATTCATATTTTTAAACTCAATTCAAATACCATCTTCTCCCAAAAATCATTCTGATTTCTCACTAATGATCTTTCTGATAGACCTTAGATTATTGCACAGTTTTCTAGCTCTCTAATATGCCTTAAGTAATGCATACTAATGCTATCTAAATCATATTATTGTTGTAGTTCAGTCGTTTTCAGTCTGACTCTTCATGATCCCATATGGAGTTTTCTTGGCAAAGACACTTGTGTGCTTTGCCATTTGCTTCTCCAATGTATCCAGGGGATCCGTATTGTCAAGCAATCAGAGATTAAGTGATTTCCCCAGATTCACATAGCTAGGAAGAGTCTGAGACCAGATTTTGGATCAGTTCTTCCTGATTTCATGCCCAATGCTCTCTCCATTGAGTAATCCTCTGAACAACACTATTTATTATTGTGTGGTTGTGTTTTGTTTTGTTTTGAATCCCCTGGAGCCCTTCTAGGAGATAAACTACTTTACAGAAGGGACTTTGTCTAATCTAAATTTTATATTCTCTCTAGGGTCTAATCCAGTTGCATGCAATAAATACATAGTAAATATTTGAATTTAAAAGTGAATGTCATTTATTTATTAATTTCTTCTTTCATTATACATTACAAATAAAACAAATGGCTTATACTTTACTTGTTTGAAGCAACCGTTAATTAAGAATACAGATTGCAGTAATTTATAGAAAAATAAAGATGTGGAAATTTGTTGGCCTGAAAAATTGTTGAAATAATAATTTTTTGGCTATGGTTTGAAATATCAGGTAGTCTTCAATTTTCAATCTTTAAAATCAGTGAATTAAACTTTAAAGTTCTTTATGGTTGCAAATTACTCCATTTTTATTTTAACAAATATTTTATATTGCTAAAGGATAGTCTACCATGCTAGTATAGTTTGAATTTTTAGATTAAACCTAAAAGTGGCCATATTTTCTTTGAAAAACAGAAGCAACATATGGGTTTCTAGTTCTAATCTTTCATAGCACTTCTATTATATATGTAGTCATATACCTCCCTTATCAGCTATCTTTTATGTATTATTTCCTAATATTAGAATATAAGCTCTTTCAGGGCAAGACTCATGAAACAAGATGCTTCTGTTTGTATCCCTAACACTTAGCAGAGTACCTTGCACATAGTAGGAAGTGAACAAATGTTTTATCCATACATACATACATTTTTTTTCAGAGAATGGACACTTCAGTGTAACAACATAAAAGCACAAGTTACGTGGTATCCTCAGGAAATCAAAAGACCTGGATCTTAGTTCTGATCTTTCTCAGACTTTCTTTATGACCTTGAACAAGTAACTCGATCTCCCTGAGACTCAGTTTCGTCGTGTGAAATTAGGAAGTTGTGAAATACGATTTATGAGTTTCCTTCTAGTTCACAGAACATACATTATTCTAATTAATTAGCAAGTAGAAGAAAAGTTTCTGCCTTCATCCACAATTACAAAGATCCAATAACTGCTAAATCATCCTCAAATGTCATGAAGGATTGGCTAACTGCCCTCATATTCATCATACCTGTGGCATATAGTATTACTCTTGTGTCCTGCAAATATATGTAACTAGATAAAGAGAAGAATAAAAAATATTAGGCAACACCTTTTCCCCTTCTTTTCTGGAGCAGTGTTTTGTTAAGCAATTTGAGGAGTGAAAACTAGCACTAAAAATGGCCAAATAATGAATGTGACTTAATAAATGAAATATTTTGTATTTTGAGCCTAAGACAGTTGAATCTATGGAATGGTGAGAGGTAACAGGAAGACTAATTTTGTTTTGGAGATAATAGAAACTGGAATCTGCTATTTTCCCATTATGGAACAGGATCATGATGGAGGTAAAGAATAAAGAATCCCTACCTCATTTAAAGCAATATTTTAAGACCATTATTTTTAGAATGCACATAAAGTCAACAAAATTATTTTATGTCCTATTTGCATCTTTATTTCATTGTTGCTGCTAAGTAATTTCAGTCATGTCCAAATTTTTCATGAGCTCATTTGTAGTTCTCTTATAAAAGATACTACAACCGTTTGATACATCTTTGAACAGTTCATTTTACAAATGAGGAACTAAGACAAAAAGGGTTAAGTGGCCAGATTTTAACTCAGGTATATGAGTCTTTTTGACTCCAGATTATCTGCCCTATTCTATTATTACTATTCACTTATTTCCTCTTTTGTAGTCAAATCTACCACTATATTTGATTTCTAGCTATTAGAACAAGCAATCTTCCTGTTTAATATAATTTGCCTGATAATGTAGCCTGATGGAAAAAGTCAATATTTCCTAATAGAATAAATATATACAAACGTTATTTTGTGGGGTTTTTTTTTTTAAGAAAAGCTCACTTACAATGTTTTTCTTTCCTTTTCTATGGTCCCCGAAATATATTTGATTTTTTGAGGGGGAGGAGAAGTCGCCTATTTTGCATAAAAAAAGCAAATAAATGTGATGGTACAAATTCATATATGACCATAATTTCAATATATATTTCACTATTTCCATGATCAGATTAATTGGTCAGAATCTTATTTCACAGACACTCAACTTTTATTGACTTCAGTATCAACAGACTTGGTGCAAGTGATGATGGGTGCAGTATGATGTACAATTAAAATACTTTATCCCATCATTTATATTAATAGTTAAATGTCAGAGGATATTAAAAGGAATTCTGCACATTTGTCTTTTGGAAAGATGTAAACGTACATTAATTAACTACTTATGAAAAAGCCCATCAGGGCCATTAAGCATTATGTGACAAGGTTAAGTTCTTGGTGCCTTTGCATTTTTCTGTAATAAAGGGGTCAGAATGTCTGAGGAAGGGGAGGAAGGGAACGCAGGTTCAGTGCCAGTGTAACTTAATGACTTTAAACTTGGATTAAACTGTCATTCCAGAGTAGTCTAGTCACATTTTCTAGATCATAAGCGATTTGGTATATTTTCCAAAGATCCCAAGTCAAGGCTAGTACTTCATCCTCATGCCCAAACAACAAAATGATTCCCTAAGTTTCCACATACCTTAAAACAAATAATTAAGAATCAGAGAATTGGAACCAAACCATTTCATCTTGAATTAGTCACATAATATGCTTGATCTTCAGCTCTCTCACCGGTAACATGGGAAAAAGTGATAAGGGTGGGGTCTGAGTAATTCCCAGTTGAGGAGTAGGTCAGCAACTTTTCTATCATTGGTCACAAAAACAGACATATCAAAAGTAGGATTTGAATGTCATCTTCTTCGTATAGCTATGCACTCTCTCTCTATAAACTATGCCATTTTAGCTCTCAAAAAAAAAAAGAACAGAAATACTATGAAGGGAAAGTGATAATAAAATTGTAAGGGAACATGAATTAAATGCCTACTTTATACCAAGCATTGTATTAAGCTTTTTACAAATATTATCTAATTTAAGCCTCCCAACAATCTGTAAAGTAATATGCTATAATTATCTCTTTTATATAGATGAGGAAATTGAGGCAGGCAGAGATAAAGCAATTTGCCCTAATATCTAAGAATAGATTTGAATTTAGGTCTTTCTGCCTCCTGGCCCAATATTATACCCACCGTGGCACCTAGAAACCACATTAGTATAGGAAACTACTAATATACAAATTGATTGGCAACCCTATAATTTGTAGTCACAGAATCCTTGGGGATCCTGAAGAGTTGAGTATATTAGGTGTGGTCATATAGATCCTATGTCTTAAATCCAAAACATCTTCCTATCTCCAAGGCTGTGAATATATTACACATACTACATTTCAGAAATAATACCATTCATTATACAGAGCTTTGCAGTTTGCAAAGCACATTCCTAAAAACAACCCTGTGGAAGCTTTAGTGTGAGTCTTGTTATTCCAGCAGGGCTGAAGTCAGCTTCTCTGACTTTAAATCTTCAGAACATTCTACTCCCCTATGCACTCTCCAGTTCTCCCAATATTTACCTCCCGGAGCTGCTGTGAGAATGTGCTTTGTAAATCACTATAGGAGTGTGAGTTGTTATTATCACCCTCTAACTCAGTGTTTACATCTTTCTCTCCTTCAAACAATAAATTCATTCACAGCCATCTCAAAAAGACATGACTGTCATACATAAAAATAAATGACATTTTCTCCCAATCTAAAACTAGAAAATGTTGGTATTCTCTACTTACAGCAAATCTGATATATGAATATTCAGATTAAATCAATAGCTAAATATGCAAGGAATATTTCCCTTTACAAAAGAATTTATATGACAAGCTTCCTTAATAGTAATGATAACTAGAATTTCTATTTCTACTTCACTACTCTAATGGTGATTTAAGGTTATTATTGTTTCATTTGATTTTCACAGTAACCCTGGGAGGTCAATGCTTTTATTATCCCCATTTTACAGGTGAGAAAAGTGAGGCACACAGAGGGTTAACACACCTAGCCAGGGTCAAGCAACCAGTCTGAGGCAGAATTCAAACTAATATCTTCCGAACTTAAACTCCAACTCCAACACTGCCACTTACCTAACGTTGCTACACGAATATTAGCTTTCACCTAACTCTTCAGGTATACATCTATTGTTTAGTCATATATATTTTTAAGTCATAATACTTTACTTTTGTCCTGAATAAATTGTAACAAATTACTACCATTGTGTGAGATACCTATACACTTACTTTAAAATGTAGATTAAATTTATTTTTCAGTTTATTTTCAATTTCAATTTTATTTCCAACAAAGTAGTGTTAATTAAGTAGAAATTTATACAGATTTTCCTCCTCTCAAGTCAGAGGTTGAGGTTATTGTTAAAAGATGTCCTATTAGAGGGTGGTACTTCTCCCATAGAGTACAATGGTGAATTGTTGTATAGTCAATTCATTGTGTTTGGTTGTTTATAACACCACTTGGGGTTTTCTTGAGAGGATATTGGAATAGTTTGCCATTTTCTTTTCCAGTCATATTACAGATAAGTAAACTGAAGCAAATAGGCTAAGCAACTTGCAACTATTAAGTATCTGAGGCCAGATTTAAACCCGGGAAAATGAGTCCTCTTGAATCCAGAGGATTCAATACTGTATCCACTGTGTCACCTAGTTGTCTCACAATGGAGATTATGTAACCTCACCAGCAAAACTACTTACTGTGGAAGTGAAGCTAGAAGACACCCCTGATGTAATGTAGCATCAAACTGTACCCAAATGCTTTGAAGAAGTTCTTTGAATGACTGTTATACCAGTGACCCCTCAGGTTGTCAGTACATGTAAAAAACCTACAGCAATATAACAGGCATATGATTTGAGTAAATCCTGAGGCAATCTCAGTGGGACAACATCTAATCAGTCTATTTCAATTGTTGCCGTTATTCAAATTTTTCTCCAGCCTTGTTTTATGAATACATAATTTCTCTAGAATGTATTTACTTGAAAAAATAGTTGTCACATTTGAATTTAACTTTAGAATAATGTGGATATAAAAATGTTACCACTTTGTAAGATATGTATATATCTTTTTCTAAGATTCTGACTGAAATCAAACAAAGGAAATCAAAGAACTTAGAAGGGGGACTTTTAAAATCATCTAATTCAATTCCTTTATTTACAGAAGGGGTTTGGAAATTAATTTTTAATACAATTTCAGCCCCTATATATCTCAACACTTAGATTGCTCTATGATCTTATTGGTTTGGATACTGCCTTCAATAGAATCGATATCATCCACCCTGTTTTTTCATCCTGTACCACTATTTTCTACTTCTTAGTACAAATCCTCCATAGTAGCCATTTTCCCAAATCTTTTAACATGCAAATAGCAGTGCACCATTAAGGCTGTCCATCATTTACTCTTTTCTATTACTACATAACTGACTCCCCATTTTTACTGGTCAACCTTCATTCAGTGGTATGATGCACATCACTTCTTGCATACAAGTCATCTCTGATAATATGCACCAGGCTATTAATGCTCCTCATATGTCTCTCTAATGTCTTATAGGTGAACTCTAAAATGATTCTTTGGAGGTTATGTAGTTCCATGATTTACAACCATATAACATCAGGAGAATAAAACATCAGTTTTTGTGCAAGAGAAAGTTGGGAGTTATTGAAAGGATCACACAATTTTCCAAATGTAACAACTCATTTTCTTCATCCTATGCACTTCTGGACCAAAACAACTCACTGTATTTCTTAATGTGAAATGGAATAGATCTTAACTATAAATCCAGCCAATAGGGTTACATCCAATACAACCCCATTCTTTTTCAGATTGAATATGTTCCTTCTCTTTTCATTTTCTAATGATAATGATCATGATCATGATCATGATCATCATCATCATCATCTTCAAAATGATAATAGTTAACATTTACATGCATAGTGCCTTCTATATGCCAAGTGCCATACTAAATGCTTAATAAATATTATGTTATTTGGTTCTAACAACCCTGTGAGAAAGTGCCTCTTACAGAGGTGCAAAAGGAATTACAAAAAAACAATTGAGGAGAAGAATGCCTTAAAAAGCAAAATTAGTCAATTTGGAAAGGAGATACAAAAGCTCCCTGAGGAAAATAATTCCTTAAAAAAATAGAATTGAGTATATGGAAATAAATGACTTTCTGAGAAATCAAGATACAATAAAGCGAAACCACAAAAATGAAAAAATAGAAAAAATGTGAAATATCTCATTGGAAAATACAACTTACCTGGAAAATAGATCCAGGAGAGAGAATTTTAAATTTTTTAAATTTTATTGGTCTATCTAAAAGTCATGATCAAAAAAAGAGCCCAGACATTATCTTTCAAGAAATTATTAAGGAAAACTATCCTGATATTCTAAAACCAGAAGAAAAAATAGAAATTGAAAGAATCTACCAATCACATCCTGAAAGAGATCCCAAAATAAAGACGATTATAGCCAAATTCTAGAACTCCCAGGTCAAGGAGAAAATATTGCAAGCATCCAGAAAGAAACAATTCAACTATAGTGGAGCTGCAGACAGGATAACACAAGATTTAACTGCTTCTTTATTAGGGGCCAGAGAGATTGGAATATCATATATCAGAGAGTAATGGAGCTAGATTTGCAACCAAGAATCACCTTCCTAGTAAAATTGAGTATAATCCTTCAGAGGAAAAGGTGGTCATTAATGAAACAGGCTTTTCAAACATTCATGATGAAGATACCAGGGCTGAATGGAAAATTTGATGTTCACATATTGGTTTCTGGAGAAGCATAAAAGAAGCAGGAAAATGATCATATCATTAGGAACTTAATAAGGTTTATCTGTTTACATTCTTACATGAGAGGATGATACTTGTAATTCATTACTTATTAGAATTTTTTCATCATTATGGCATGGCAATTAAAATACATTATATATATATATATATATATATATATATATATATAGAGAGAGAGAGAGAGAGAGAGAGAGACAGAGAGAGAGAGAGAGAGAGAGAGACAGAGAGACAGAGAGAGAGAGAGACAGAGAGAGAGAGACAGAGAGAGAGAGAGAGACAGAGAGAGAGAGACAGAGACAGAGAGAGACAGAGAGAGACAGAGAGAGAGACAGAGAGAGACAGAGACAGAGAGACTGAGGGCATGGGTATGATTTGAATATGAAGGAATAATATCTTTTTTTAAAAAGTGATGAAATTAAGGGATGAGAGGAATGTACTGGGAGAAAGAGAAAGGGAGAAACAGAATGCTGCAAATTACCTGCCATAAAAAAGAGTAAGAAAAAGCTTCTACATTGGGGGGGGGGAGATGGGAAAGATAGGATGAGTGAACCTTATTCTTATCAGAATTGGTTGAAATAGAAAATAACACACATATTCAATAGGGATATAGAAATCTCTCTTACTCTGTAAGAATATAAGAGGGGGAAAGGGATATGGGAAAGTGGGGAGAGTGATAAAAGAGAGGGCATATTGGGGAAGAGAGTGATCATAGCAAAATACTTTTGAGGAGGGACAGGGTGAAAGAAAAGAGAGTAAATGGGGGGAAATGCATTAGTAATAATATTTGTATTCAAAAAATTTTAAAGCAAGTTTTTCTGATGGAATATTATTTTTTTCTGGGAAATAATTAGCAAAATTCTCTCAGAAAAAAAAAAAAAAACCTGGTAAGTTCTCTATGAACAAAGTGACATATACGGTACAAAAAGTAATAGCAATGTTCTGGGATGACCAGCTATAAATGACTTTGTTATTCTCAATAGTACAATCATCCACAACTTCTCTGAAGGAATTATGATAAAAATGCCCAGAGAAAGAATTGATAGGAATCTGAATATAGATCAAAGCATTCTCTATTACTCTCTCTGTCTCTCTCTTTATATTTAACTTATTTTTTCTTGAGGGTTTTTATTTTCATTAGGGTGGGAAATCTATGTTTTCTTTCACAACTTGACTTTTATGAAAATTTTTGCATAACTTCATGTGTGTTTTCTTAATTGTAGGTGAGGATAAGGGAAAGAACCTAGAAATCAAGATCAGTTTTTTCTTGATCATTCACAATTAATCATCATTACAATATTTATTTTGTTACCATGTACAATAATCTCCTGGTTCTGTTCACTTTATTTTGAATCAGTTTATGTGTTCCCAGATTTTTCTGAAAGCATCTTGTTTATCTTCTCATAATTCTTGTTGTTATTCAATCATTTTCAGTGAAGTTTGTTTCTTCATTACTCCATTTGGAGTTTTCTTGGGAGAGATACTAGAATGGTTTTCCATTTTCTTTTCTAGTTCATTTTACATATGAGGAATCTGCGGTAAACAAAGTTAAGTGACTTAACCAGGATCACACAGCTTTGTCACTGAAGCCAGCTTTGAACTCATTAAGATGAATCTTTCTAAGTCTATATCTGACACTGTACCTACTGGGTCATCTAGCTGCCCACAAGATTTCTATTACAAATTGAGTATGTATGTGTGCTAGTGTGTATATGAATGTGCTCCCTTTTTAGTTGTGAGATTTGAGCACTGCCCATCGCCACACATCATTTCCCTTCCATTATAAAGGATCTTTCTTATGCTTCTCTTTTTTATAAGATAATTTTCTTCCTCTTCCTTCCCCCTTTTTCCAAAGGAAACTTTTTTTCTAATCTGTTAGGATTACAAGGTGATAACTCAGGTTGTCTAAACAATTCTCTAACTAGAATTCACACCTTTGGTTCAGGCCTTTAAAAGGAGTTTGCACCTTTGGACTTCATTTCTTTTAGGTGGTAGATGTTTTTCAGTTTCTATTATACCTTATTGCTGGAGGATACTCTCTTCCTCACTTCTTCAGGTTTGTCCTCTCTCCTAGCTCTTAATAATAACTACAAACACGTCAGGGCCTCTTCAACTCTCAAAAAAAGCCTTCCCTTGACACTTTGCTCTCATCTAAGCCATTGTATTCCTCTGTTGCTTCTTTAAAATCTTGATTATTTCTATAGTTGACTAGTTCAACTAGTCTTCTCTCCTTGAATGTTACACCATTGTCAAACTCATGAAGAACCAAGTCCTAATATAAGTTAATGCCAACATCATATTTCTCTGCTTCTCATACAGCATTGAACATTATTGGACAAAGCTACCCTGCCATCTGAATCAATCTGAACACAAAAATATGGATGTGTTTCTTATTTCAGATCTTAAGTGGACTACAATACAGCAATCCTTTTATTCGTGATTGTCTCTCTAACACATGCCCTACAGTAACTGTTCCAAACTCTTTTCTTTTTTCTTCATACCCCTACACTATCCTTTCTCCACTCCCTCTCAACAAAGGATGTTTTTATTTAATCGAGGAAATAAAGACCATATGCTATGAGCTCCCTCTTCTTTTTTGTTCCAAAGCAACAAATCTCTTTTCTCTTTACTTCATACTTCAAATCTATTTCTATACCATACTTGTGCTCTCTTTTTTGTTCCAGACTGATAAATAGGTGGCCATTCTTTTCATCTTGGTCAATACCCTTCATGCCCTTGACTATTTCCTCCCATGTTCTCCAAAAGATTGCTTCATAAATAATTCCTTCTGGAAAGGGACCTGTATGTGCAAGAATGTTTGTGGCAGCCCTCTTTGTAGGGGCCAGAAACTGGAAACTACGTGGATGCCCATCAATTGGAGAATGGCTGAATAAATTGTGGTATATGAATAATACGGAATATTATTGTTCTGTAAGAAATGACCAACAGGATGATTTCAGAAAGGCCTGGAGAGATTTACATGAACTGATGCTGAGTGAAATGAGCAGGACCAGGAGATCATTATATACTTCAACAACAATACTATATGATGATCTGGTGGATGTGGCCATTTTCGACAATGAGATGAACCAAATCAGTTCCAATAGAGCAGTAATGAACTGAATCAGTGACACCCAGAGAAAGAACTCTGGGAGATGACTATGAACCACTACATAGAATTCCCAGTCCCTCTATTTTTGTCCACCTGCATTTTGGATTTCCTTCACAGGCTAATTGTACACTATTTCAAAGTCCTATTCTTTTTGTACAGCAAAACAACTGTTTGGACATGTATACATATATTGTATTTAATTTATACTTTAACATATTTAACATGTATTGGTCAACCTGCCATCTGGGGGGGGAGAGAAAGGAGGGGAAAAATTGGAACAAATGGTTTGGCAATTGTCAATGTTGTAAAATTACCCATGCATATATCTGGTAAATAAAAACTATTAATGATAAAGATTAGAGAGCTGGAAAAAATAATTCCTTCTGTCTCACCTGTCTTTCCCTAATTATTTATTCCACTTCTTATCCAACTTCTTACCTCCAATACACTTCTCAACCCTATTTCAGTTTAGCTACTGGACTCATGGCTGAACTAAAACTCTTCTTTCAAAGTTTAACAATAATTTTCTCTGTCCTGTTCCTTTCTCTTAGTTTTTATTTTTCTTGACATTACTGCAACTTTTCACACTGCTGTCTTTACCTGTCCCCTGGCTTCTGTGTCACTGCCCTCTCCTACATCTCCTAGCTCTCCTGTCTCTTCAGGCTCATTTCCTAGATCATCTTATATCTTTGTATTTCCTATCCCATAAAATGTTAGTCTTTTTTCTCATTTCTCCCAATATTCTCCCTTGGTATTCTGCTCCAATATATTCAGTTATTATTCTAATGTATCTAATTCTCTAAACTATATGTCCAACCATAATGTCTCTCCAGAACTCCAGCACTATTTTACCTGATACACCTGATACACCTGATTTTGGTGTATGTCTTTTTACATATGTTTTTTTTTCCTTAAGATTTTAAAAAATTTGTTAATCTAAATACTGATAGAGAAGTTTGAGGAGTCATTTTGGAGAGAAGCACCTTGAGAATGGGATGATCATCAAAGGAAAATGAATGTCCAGATACAATATGGCCATAAAAAATAATTTACATATGCTCAAGAAGTAATAATACGGCACTAGCTAATTGATAGTTATTTTTCCTTTACAGCAACTCTTTGTAGAAGGCCAAAATTATTTCCAGTTTTATAAAAGAAATATAGACAAAAATGCAATAATAGTCTTTTTCAAGTTATGGAGAAGGTGAATGACCTTTGTCATATATGATATATACATACATATATATATAATATATATATATATATATACACACACATATACATATGCACACAGATATACACAGATATGCATATATAAACATATATTGTTCACACACATACACACACATATATACATATATATTAAGATAATTAGATGAACTAGGATATGCATGCTTTCATTCATTATAGTTCATCAATTTAATCTCATAAAATTAATATATAGTGAAATTATATATTCATGATAGAGCCCTTAAATATATACTCCCCAAAATTAGTTAAAACTAATTCAAGAATCCCCAGAAGGGATTTTCTATTCACTGCTCTTGTTTAGACCTATTTTGACAGTCATTTAAGTCTTTTGTTCATCAAAACCATCTCCCATGACTCCTTGTAGTAGAAAAGTATGAAAATGCCACAACAAGAAGGAAAACAGACTGAAATAAATTTTGAGATAATCTTTTTGAAAATGGAATATGAAAGTACAGAAATTTTGTTGCAAGGAATGATCACAGATATTGTATAAAATCCATAACTGATCAAGAAGCCTCTCTGTTAACAATTCTAACAAGCAGGAATCCTAGGTGATACAAATCTGAAGGCACTGTTTCCAAGGAATCAATTCCATTTTTGATATCTCTAATTCTCAGTGGAATTACACAGATATGAAACCTGCCTCTTTAAAATTTACTCCTACCTCCAGTTGTACCTTCAGAGGCAAACCAAAACAAAAATAATCTATTCCACTTGATAACTTCAAATTTTTACTTCCAAATGTTCTCTTCCCCATTCTAAACATCCTTCATTCCTTACACTAATCCTCCAATGGCAGGAAGGAAATAAATGTACATGTATCACCGACATGTTTGGAAAAGAATAAAACCATGAACTCATCCATACATCATTTTCACCTACATTCCATTTGTTTACATTTGACAATTTTATAAAAATAATGAATTAAAAGTATCTTGATAGGAAAAGCTGTCTACATAACTGCACAACTCTAGATGAAATTGTTGTATTTTATATTAGGAATTAGCAAACTATGGCCAAATTCAACTTATTGCCTCTTTTTATTTTTGGTATGGCCCATGCAAGAGCTAAGAAGGGTTTTTGGATTTTTACATATAATTTATTATTGTATTTAAAAATGTAAAAATATTTATTGGCTGTTGGGGCATTACAAAAAAAAATTAGTTCTTGTGGCCCTTATTTTGTAGATTTGTCTGCATGATAGCAAAAAATAAACAAACAAAAATAGTTTGCCACAATTTTAAAACAAATTCACTTGCAATATTTAGTGAGTTAATTGAATTTTAAGTCCTTTCGTAAACTAACTCTTTTCCCACTTCTTAATTATTACTTGTTATTTTTGTGCTTGCCTTATCTCTCATGGTAGAACATAAGCTCCATGAGAAGCAGCTGCTTCTGATGATTCTATATTCCATATAGGATTTAACATTGCAGTTATTTTTAAATTATCCAAATTTTTAAATGATTATAATGACTTTTTTTCTTTAGTTAAAAATCCTCTATTGATCTTGCTATCAAATAAGAAGCTTAATGAAATGTTAATTTAAAATAAGGAAATAAAACATTTGGATGATTATATCTAGACTCATCACTTCATTTCAGTATTTCAATATGTTGTTGTTGGTGGTGGTGTTCAATCATTTCAGTCTCCATGATCCCGTTTAGGAATTTCTTGACAAAGAAGTAGAGTAATCTGCCATTTCCTTTGCCATGTCATTTTACATATGAATAAACTGAGGCAAACAGGGTCAAATGACTTGCCCAGAGTAACACAAATAATATCTGAGGCCATATTTAAATATAGGTCTTCCTCGTTCCAGGCCTGGCACTCTTTCCATTGTGACATCTACCTGCCCTTCTTTGAATATACTTGTATTTAAAAACTCCAGTAGTGCCTAAAAAACAAATCCAAACAAGATTTCAAAATCTAAACCATGCTCAAATCCATAAATTAAATATTGGAACAGTTGCTCAGTCATATGTGATCCTTTGTGACCTCATGGACCCCAGCGCCACAGGCCCTTCTAACCTCCACTATCTCTCAAATTCTGTACAAATTCATGTTTCCCAACATCAGGATCTTTTTCAATAATTTCTTTATTCTCATTATATGGCCAAAGTATTTAAGCTTCAGCTTTGATATCTGACCTGGTGATGAGCAGTCCAAATTAATTTCCTGAAGTATTGATTTATGTGATCGCCTTGCTGACCAAGGGACTCTCAAAAACCTTCTGCACTATATTTTGAAAGTGTCAGTTCTGTATCACTCAGCTTTCCTCACAATCCAATTGTCATAATTACATGTCTCTACTGGAAAAATCATAATTTTGATTATACAGACCTTTGGAGATAAGTTGATGGCTCTGCGTTTTACTATGCTGTCCAGATTTGCCATAGCTTTCCTTCCAAGGAGAAAGCATCTTTTTTATTTCATAGCTGCAGTCTCCATCTGCAGTGATCTTTGAGGCCAAGAATATAAACTCTTATACTGCTTCCATTTCTTCATCCTCTATTTGCTAGGAAGTGATGGGAACAGTTGCCAAGTTCTTAGGGTTTCACTTTTTTTTATGTTCAGCTTCAAGCCAGATTTTATATTTTCCTCTTTAACCCTCATCAAGAGGCCTTTTAATTTCTCTTCATTTTCTGCCATCAGAGTGGGATCATCTGCATATCTGAGATATTTCTCCCAGCAACTTTAACTGACTTTTTTTTTTAACTCTGGAAAGATTTTTTTTTTTTACATTCTTGCAAGAACATGTGCTTAGATTAGTAAGCACATTTTTAAAAGTTCAAAGAAAATCTTTTATTTCCTATCCTGAAGCACAGGTTCCTCCTCTGATTCCCCATTAATTAGATCTTATATAAGTTACAGAGTGTGAATCTCCAACCCTTATTATAATCTCCATCCCCTGCCCCCAAGGAGATTACATTCTTACAGGAGAACTATAGCCCATTAGCTCTGACTTTTGATTTGGCCAGTCTGGCATTTCACATATGCATGATGTGCTCTGCATAGAAACTAAATTATTAAGGTGATAACATAAAGCTTTGTCATATTCCTTTTCCAATCTTAAACAGATCAGTTGCTCCATGTTTGGTTCTAACTGTTGCTAATGCTTTCAGTCATAACTTTAGAATGCAAGCTTCTTGAGGTCATTGATTATTTCTTTTGGATTGATGGCTGGGAAAGGAGTGATATTCCTAATGCCTAATATAGTGCATCTCACAAAGTCCATAGCTATGCTTTTATGACAGAAACTCCCCAAGAGGAAATTCTTTTCCTAAATATGGATCAACAACTCATTTGCAATTTATAGTCTGTTGCCTGAGGACACTGAAAGATGTCTAAACTCCCATAGTTTATTTATATCAAAGGCAGAAATTGAACTCCATTCTTCTTGATTCCAAGGTCAGTCCTCTATCCACTGTCATGCTATCTATCATTTTCCTATATATCTCTGGAAATTACTTTTCATCACTATGGATTCACTCACCCTTTGTTGATCTTATACCTTTAGTAAGTATAAGTGATGCAAACATGTATAATATATTAATCTGTATGTACATATATATATATAATGTATATAGAGATCTCAAATAATCACATGATAAAATTTAATTTTTTAATGCTCAACAATTAACATGACTGTTTCACACTCTTTGATCTTTACAATGTAGTGCTTAGTTACTCCTCATAGATTTTTCTTTAGTTATTAACCTTTTTTTCCCCTGAGGAACCATATTAAATCCTGAAATTAAATATCATTTTCCTATATCTGTTTCCCTGTCATTTTCCCCCTATTTATAACAAAAGATAATTCTTATTGAAATGATGATTTTAAAAGTAATTTTTTGTTTTTAATATTTTTATTACTTTACTGATATTTTCTTTGCTTCTTTTTTAAATTGAAGTTTTTATTTTCAATACATATGCAAGGATAATTTTTCAACATTGACCCTTGTAAAACCTTGTATTCCAACTTTACCCCACTTTCCCCCCACCCCAACATCTCAATGGCAAGTAATCCAATATATGTTAAACATGGTAAAAATATGTATTAAATCCAATATAGACATACATATTTATGCAATTATCTTGCTGCATAAAAAAAATCAGATCAAAAAGGAAGAAAAAACAAGAAAATAAAATTCAAACAAACAAAAGAGTAAAAATGCTATGTTGGGATCCATACTCAGTTCCCACAGTCCTCTCTCTGGGTGTAGATGGCTCTCTTCATCACAAGATCATTGGAACTTGTCTGAATTATCTCATTATTGAGAAGAGCCATGAGCATCAGAATTGATCATGGTATAATCTTGCTGTTTCCATGTACCATCTCCTGGTTTTGCTCCTTTCACTCAGCATCAGTTCATGTAATCTCTCCAGGCCTTTCTGAAACCATTCTGCTGGTCATTTCTTACAGAAAAATAATATTCCATAACATTCATATGCCATAATTTATTCAGCTATTCTCCAATTGATGGGCATCTACTCAGTTTCCAGTTTCTTGCCACTACAAAAAGGGCTGCCACAAACATTTTGTCACATGTGAGTTCCTTTCTCTTCTTTAAGATCTCTTTGGGATACAGGCCCTGTAGAAACACTGCTGGGTCAAAGGGTATGCACAGTTTGAAAACCCTTTGAGCACAGTTCCAAATTGCTCTCCCAAATGGCCGTATCCATTCAGAATTCCACTAACAATATAATTAGTATCCCAGTTTTCCCACATCCCCCCCAACATTGATCATTATCTTTTCCTGTCATCTTAGCCAATCTGAGAGGTATATGTAGTGGTACCTCAGAGTAGTCTTAATTTGTATCAATAATGATTTGGAGAACTTTTTCAAATTACTAGAAATGGCTTGAATTTTTCAACTGAAAAATTGTCTTCATATTCTTTGACCATTTGTCAGTTGGAGAATGGCTTGAATTCTTATAAATTTGAGTCAATTCTCTATATATTTTAGAAATGAGGCCTTTATCAGAATTGTTGAATGTAAAAATGTTTCCCAGTTTATTGCTTCTCTTTAATCTTGTCTACATTAGTTTTTTTTTTTTTTTGTACAAAAATTTTTTAACTTAATATAATCAAAATTATCTCTTTTGTTTTCAATAATGAATTCTAGTTCTTCTTTGGTCACAAATTCCTTCCTTCTCCACAGATCTGAGAGGCAAACTATTTTATATTCTTCTTCTAATTTGTTTATAATATCACTCTTTATGTCTAAATCATAAACTGATTTTGAACTTATCTTGGGATATGGTATTAGATGTGGGTCAGTGCCTAGTTTCTGCCATACTACTTTCCAATTTTCCCAGCAGTTTTTGTCAAATAGTGAATTCTTATGCCAAAAGCTGGGGTCTTTGGGTTTGTCAAACACTAGATTACTACAGTTATTGACTATTTTGTCCTGTGAAACTAACATATTCCATTAATTGACTATTTCTTAGCCAGTACCAAATGATTTTGGTGACCGCTACTTTATAATAGAGTTTTAGGTCTGGCACAGCTAGGCCACCTTCATTTACATTTTCTCATTAATTCCCTTGAAATTCTTGACATTTTGTTCGTCCAGATGAATTTTATTACTATTTTTTTCTAGACTGTAAAATAACTTCTTTTTTTTTTTAGAATTTTTTTCCCATAGTATATATGCATGAGTAATTTTTTTTATAATATTATCCCTTGTATTCATTTTTTAATTCATTCAAATGAATACATTCATATTTGTATGGAAAGTGTTTTGTAGTGGTATTCATACACTTCCTGACTTTGCCTTGGCAGATAGACTCCAATATTTTATATTTTCTACAATTATTTTCAATGGAATTTCTTTTTATATCTCTTGCTGCTGGACTTTGTTGCTAATATAAAAATGCTGATTATTTATTTGGATTTATTTTGTATCCTATAACTTTGCTAAAGTTGTAAATTGTTTCTAATAGTTTTTAGTTGATTCTTTAGGATTCTGTAAGTATACTATCATATCCACAAAGAGAGATTACTTTATTTCCTCATTATTTACTGCTAAAGCTAACCCTTCTAATAAAATATTGAATAGTAATGGTAATAGTGGGTAACCTTGTTCCACTCCTGATCTTACTGGGAATGGTTCTAGTTTGTCTTCATTACTTATAATGCTTGCTGATGGTTTTAAATAGATGCTACTGATCATTTTAAGGAAAAATTCCATTTATTCCTATACTCTCTAGTGTTTTTAATAGGAATGGGTGTTGGATTTTGTCAAATGCTTTTTCTTCATCTATTAAGATAATGATATGATTTTTATTAGTTTGGTTATTGATATAGTCAAGTATGCTAATAGTTTTCTTAGTATTGAATCAGCCATGCATTCCTGGCATAAATACTACTTGGTCATGGTACATAACCATAGGAATGACTTTATGTGATTTATTTACTAATATTTTATTTAAGATTTTTGCATCAATATTCATTTGGGAAATTGGTATGTAATTTTCTTTCTCTGTTTTCACCCTATCTGGTCTAGGTATCAGCAGCATATCTGTGTCATAAAAGGAACTTAGTAGGACTCCTTCTTTCTCTATTTTTCCAAATAGTTTGCATAGTATTGGAATTAAGTGTTTTTTAAATGTTTGGTAGAATTCACATGTATATCCATCTGGTCCTGGAGACTTTTTCTTAGGGAGTTGATTAATAGCTTGTTCTATTTCTTTTTTTTTAAATGGGACTATTTAAGTAATTTAATTCCTCTTTTGTTAATCTGAGTAATCCATATTTTTGTAAATATTTCTCCATTTCATTTAGATTATCAAATTCATTGATGTATAGTTGGGCAAAATAACTCCTAATTATTGCTATAATTTCCTCTTCACTGGTGGAAACTACTCTTTTTTTCATTTTTGAGACTAACAATTTAATTTTCCCTTTCCACCTCTAGTATCTTTTTCATATTATCATAATAAAATCAAATTACATGCACACTGTCTAATTGTACCCATAACAAAGATACAGTTCTCAAGAGTTCTTTCCTTTTTACCTTTTTATGCTTCTCTTTCAGTTCTGTATTTGGAGATCAGTTTTTATTTTGTTGTTGTTGTTCAGCTCTGGTCTTTTCATCAGAAATAAATGAAATTCACCTATATCATTGAATGTCCATGTTCTTATGAAAAAGATAATCCTTAATTTATCTGTATAGTTGATTCTTGGCTATTATCCAAGTTCCTTTGCCTTTCAGAATATCAGATTCCAAGTCTTTCACTCTTTTAAAGTAGAAGCTGCTAGGTCCTTGGTAATCCTGATTATGGCTCCTCAATAATTGAATTGTTTCTTTCTTAATGCTTGCAATATTTTTTTCCTTGATCTGATAATTCTGAAATGTAGCTACTATATTCCTTGGAGTTTTCATTTTGGAGTATCTTTCAGGAGGTGATTGGTGAATTCTTTCAATGGCTATTTTACCTTCTGGTTCTAGGACATTAGGGAAGTTCTCCTCGATGATTTCCTGAAAGATGATGCCTAGGCTCTTTTTTTTCATCATGGTTTTCAGGAAGTCCAGTCTTAGAGTGTCTTTCCTAGTTCTATTTTCCAGGTCAGTTGTTTTTTCCAGTGAGGTATTTTACATTTTCTTCTAGTTTTTTTTTCTTTTCTTTCTTTCTTTCTTTCTTTCTTTCTTTCTTTTTTTTTTTTTTTTTTGTAATGTTCTCTTGTCTAAATTGTAATCATTCTTTGAGTGAAGGTTTCTTGGGAGCTTCTGGAGGCAGCCTTAGTTTCAGTTCAGTTTCAATAATCACCTCAAATGCAGCAGGAGTTAAAGTCAAAATCCTTTATTGTGTCTTCCAAAATCTTATCTCCTTCACTTGGAGCTCAGCTAGTTTTCTGGAGGCCTTCCTCTCTTCTTGGTTCCTGAGAGCTTTTGTCTGAATGTCTCCAGCTAGAACAAATGTGGAAGTGGGAATATGAATCTTGACTGTGAATCTCCCAAAGTTCTCCTTTGCCTTCTCCCAAAGTTCTCTGAAGTTCTTCTGAAGTTCTGAGAGCTTCTCGCTTATATGTCGCACACTGAGTATACACCAATTGTAATATCATGAGGGAACCATTATTTGTTGTAGGATTAAATCAATGCTAAATTAGATTTAACCATTGTCTCCTCAATTCCACTTAGTACCTTGCTTCAAGTTCTGGCTCATAACATCTCCTTGTAGGATCAGATTAATCATACTGAATTAGATAATTATTGTCTCTATTCATTCCAGTGACTTAACACTTGTAAGAATCTTAACATTTTTAGTTTTTATTGATTCTTGATGTTTCATTGAATCATTTATTTCCATTTGTTCAATTCTAATTTTTAGTGAATTATTTTCTTCAGTTACCTTTTTTTAGCTCCTTTTATGTTTGGCCAATTGATTTTTTAAATCAGTTGTTTGTTCAATAGCCTTTTTTTCCATTTCACAAATTCTGTTTTTCAAGGAGTTGTTTTCTTTTTCCATTTTGTCAAATCTATTTTGTAAGGAGTTATATGCTTTTTCCATTTCACTAAATCTATTTTGTAAGGAGTTTTCTTCAGATAATTATGTGTTTCCTTTTCCAAACCATCTTACAAAATTCTCATTTCCTTTTCCCATTTTTCTTCTAACTTTCTCTTAAGATCCTTTTTGAATTCTTCCAAGAGAGCTTTGTGAGATGGGGACCAATTCATATCATCCTTTGAAGATCTGTCCTCAGAGTCTGAAATCTATTCTTATCTTTCTCCATAAAAACTATCTATGGTCAGAGTTCTTTTTGAGGTTGAGGTCTCCTTTTAGGGCAAAGGGGATAATATTCAAGCTTCCTCTATAGGCAACAGTGGTTGTGCTGGGTCAGTGCTGACTAACTACCAGAAGGTACTGGGTGGGCCTTGGCAGTTCCTGCCATATTCTGGGGTTTAAGGGGCTCACTATTTGCCTTTTGTATTTGTGTTGGATATATTACAGTTAAACTGCTGGTCTACTGGCTTACAATCAGGATAGAGCAGTCAGCAGTGCTATAGGTTCCTCCAGATAGATTCCCCATGTGGACTCCACACCATCCTGAGACTCTGTACTGCCTGCACTCTGGTCAGCCCACCTAGCCTGATTGAAACAGACCTTTTATGAAGTTCTTTCATATTACCTTCTGCTGGAGATTTGTTACACTCCAAATATTTGTGGGTTCTATCACTCCAAAACTAGTTCAGAGGCTTGATTTGCTGTTAATTTGAGGGACATCTGGGAGAGCTCAGATGAAGACAAATCTCCTCTCTGCCATGGCTCCATCATAAAAATAAAATTATTAAAGTTTCTTTAGAAGTATTAAAGCAGCAAGTTTTAAATGCCATCTTTCAATTCTTGCAAATAAAAAGTGTTTGCTTATGCCATAAATTAACCTATTACATAATGTGCATTTTCCTTCTGTTATGAAGAGTAATATCCTTAATATTCAATCTTCCAGTTAAGAAATTAAAATATCTAGTTGTTATGACATGAAGAAACCTTTCATGGCAGTCATTATTTATCTTCCTGTGGCCCTTAAAATCTTATGTGAATTTAAATGAGAACATTCTTTTCCCTCCCCCAATCAGATTCTAGAGATGTCATACCTACGTCAATATAACTAAATGGAAATGACTTTCTCCAAAAAGAGATTTTAAAATCTACTTTGTTTAAAAAAATAAAAAGATGAGACATCATTTTGACCAAAAGTTTAAATATAGTTACAATGATGCAGATCTTTTCTGTGAGATAGATAGTGGTATTTTGTAATTTTTTTTTAAATTAGGACTCAATTTTGTTTTTTAGCTACATCAAGGAAAAATAGATGAAAGCAGGGTTAAGATTGCTTCAAAAGGTGGATGGCCAGAGGGAAGAGAGAGCTGTTCAACTATTGTTTTCTTTTTACTTTCTCTGAAGACAAAATATATGTGGACTGGAAAAGACTGAGCAAAAATAGTTAATAGAGATGTGATACTTTAGACCAGAAAAAGGAAAATAGTTTTTATAAAGAGACAATAAATATTTTAGACTTTTCAGAAACAAAAGTAAAATCAAAGATATTACATAGATACTAAGAGAGAAAACACATTTGCATAAGGGTTTTTATTGATAAAATTCAAAATATAATACTAATAGACTCAATTTTTTGTAATACAGGTATACTAGTGAGAACAATGGATTTTGGGAGGGAGAAAACATTTTATTTAATTGATGTTCCACATTAGTGTTCTCTATCATCAAAATCATTAGTGAATGTTTATTTCTTAATGCTTTTCTATTATAAAAATATTATAAAAGTTTCATCGCTCATTTGAATGTTGGGAATATTGCAAAGTCATCATATCTCATATTCTTTTAATACAGGAATCTTATCTTTGCAAAACAAAACCATCTAATTTGATAAAATGATATACATTTCACTCTGCCTCAAAATCAAGATGTTGTTTTGAAATGAGGAGTGCAAGTTCTTAATATATTTTGAATGTCTCTGTGTAGCAATATGCAAAATACTTGAAAGATTGTCGAGTTATAACTGTCATTTGTAATGAGCCAATGGACAGTGTGAAGTGAGAAGAATGCCATACATTGAGTCTACTGCAGCTACTCAGTTCTGTCACTGGAGCATCAAAGCAGCTCTAGACAATAAGTGACAAATAAATGTAGTTATGTTCCAGTAACATTTATTGGAATATGGAATATTTCATATATGAAATTTGAATTTCATATAATTTTCACATCATGAAATAGTATTCTTCCTTTGATTTTTATTTAACTATTTAAAAATATAAATCATTCTTAGCTTTTTGTTGTTGTTCAATTGTTTGGATCATGTCTGACTGTGATTCCATTTGGAGTTTTCTGGATAAAGACCTCATGAAATGGTTCACTATTTTCTTTTTTAGCTCTTCTTAATTTCAGGGCTGTACAAAAATCAGACATGGATTTGGTCCACTGGACTTAGTTAGTTGACCCCTGCCCTAGGTAAGTAAGGGGATAGTAAAAGCATGAAGTTATTGCAGCTAAGGACAAATCCTCCAAAGCCAGATTAATTCCCTCACAGGGTCCTGAATGATCTGGCAGACCTGACTGTTAAGCTATTGTCAATCATTTTGGAAAGTTTTATGAACAGGATAGACATCATATAAATAGGAAAGGACAAATGTTTTGATTTTTACAAAGGGAAAAAAAGCCATACGCCAATAAGTTTGATGCTGAATCAGAGAAAAATTCTGGGACGGTTAGTATACATGTCAAGTTAAATCAACAGATAATTAAGCACTCACTATGTGCAAGACTGGTTACAAAACTTCGGTAACACAAAATCAAAAGCATAAAAAATTACTTCTCTGGAACTAGGGGACTAGGGGACAACATGCACATAAGAACATATAAATAAGTGTAAGCAGAATAAATTCAGATAATCAACAGAGAAAAGACATTGGAATTAAAAAAGGCTTTGTGTAGAAGGTGGGATTCTAATTGGGACCTGGAGGAAGCCTGGAAGGTCAACAGTCAAAGCAGAAGAGGGAATGCATTGAATGCAAAGGAGAAGACCAGAGAGAATGCCCAGGGCCAGGATATAGAGTGTCTAATTTGTGGAACAACCAGGAGGTCAGTGTCACTAGGCTGAAGAGTACATTCCAGGGAGTGAGATATAAGAAGCCTGGAAAGATAGGAGGGGCTAGATTATGAAGATCTTCAGTTGTGAATCAGAAAATTTTGTATTTGATCCTAGAGGATTTTGTTAAGTAGGGTTGCAACAAAATCACCTTTGTGTCTAGATGGAGGATGAACTGGAGCAAATAAGGCTTGAGGCAGGCCGAACTACCAGAGGTCTAGGACAATAATCAAGTTCTGAAATATAAATAGATATAGGGGTATAATGTGTGTATGTGTGTGTGTATGTGTAGCAGTTATGTGACACAGTGGATAGAGTGCCAGACTCCTATTCAAATCTGGCTTCAGACTCTCCTGGGCAAGTCAATTAACTCTGTTTACTTCAGTTTTCTCTTTAAAAAAAATGAACTGGAGAAGGAAATGGCAAACCATTCCAATATCTTTGCCAAGAAAACCCCAAATAGGGTCACAAAAAGAAATAAGTGACTGAAAAATGACTGGAAAAAATAGATGCACATATGTGTATGAAGAGAATTTGAAAGAGATGACTTATGTGGAAATTCGTTTTGTTTAAATATACATATTTGTAATAGTTTTTATTTTCCTTGCTTTCTCCATGGGCTGGAGAAGGGAAGAAGGGAGGAAGAAATTCTGTAACTGAAAATAAGATTGAGTTTAAGAAAAGTAATTAAAAAAAAACTAAAGTCAAATGATGACTCATAAGCCTTACCATATATATATATATATATATATATATATATATATATATATTTATATATATGTCACAACTCATATAAATTTAAGGGGAAAATTGTAGTATGATTGCTAATATGTATTTAGAAGAGAGGATTTGGGGTAAAGAGGTAAGATCTCAAATTTCTCTTGTGAAAAGGATTAAATTTGGAGCCAGGAGAGCTGAGTTCAAATCCCAGTTCAACCTCTTACTACCTGTGTGACTAAGCTGCAGTGTTAAAGAGGAATGATTTCTCAAGTCTCTGCCAGATGTTAACAACAATAACAATAATGACAGCAACCTAAATGGTTAGTCCCTGTTTAAACATCTCTAATTACTCAACCATCAGAAAATAATAATTTTCTGATCTAGATTAATTAGGTTCAAATGTCATTTTGTTTACACTGAAATTTTTCAAACTCTAGGAAGAGTGTAAACCTGCACTTTGAATTCTGACAAGAACTGGAAAGTAATTATCAACATATAAATGATCTCTAATTCAATTAATTAGCTTTGCTTCCATTTCAAGAAGCTTTCCCAATATTCTGGCTAACAAGATAGTGGCCCAACAAATAAAATGAACAGTTATATAAAATGAAACTGAATTTTTTTTTGGTAGAAGCTAAAGCTGTGATGACATTTTTCCAGTGCACATTGGGAAATAATCTTTATAATCAGAATAAATAGTCCTGCAAAGACATTGCCATATTTAAATTTTACTAAATTTTAGTAGTGGTAACGTGCTATCATCATGTAATCTAATTCATCACGTTCTCCTCCTCATTCTATGGAAGATCTGTGGCTAAATCAGAGTGACATTCTTGTGTCCACAAAATTGGATTTTCTTTTCTTAAACTAGCCTAAAGCAAGTTTCACTTCTGGCATCTTCTTTTCATTATCCTCCTCACCTCATATTTCTCTAGCTGTTAATGAAGACATTGAAATACAATCAAGATCACTTTTCAGGCCAATTTGGACTATTTCTAGCTGGTTTTGGACGGTATAGGATGTTTGCTGGGACTAATTTCTTGTTACTCTCTCATCTCTTAAGGAAGAAAATTGGTTTCTTTACTGAGGCAAAATCAATCAATGAATAAGCATTAATTATGCACCTACTGGGTAAAAACAAAATAATAAATATACTGGAGTACTGACTCATCAACTGAAAAAACTTGAGATCAAAAGATAATAGATTTAGAGCTAAAAGGGATCTCAAAGGTCATTGAATCCACCCCTTTCATTTCTCAGATGAGGAAATTGAGGTTCAAAGAAGTTAAATTAGTTAACCAGGGCAATAGCTAATTAATATCTGAGATGAAATTCAAACCATGTCTTCCTGATTCTAAGTTTACCCATCATTCTGATGTTTTTTAACTTTAGAGCAAAGATAGAAGGGGTGGAAAGGATTAATATATTTAAACATTTGAATGGCTATCATATGAAAGAAGAATTAGATATCTTCTTGGTCCTGCAACTAGGAATGGTAAGTTAAAGTGGTAGAAAAGCATATTTATCAGAAAAAAACTTTCTTATAACATACAAGCTGTTCCAAAAGGCAGTGAGGTGCTTGCGATGTTACTGGTTCTCTGTCATTGAAGATGCTTAATTGAGGATAGGTTATAATTTATTGGGGATGTTGCAGAGGGTAAAGTCATGTTCAAGTATGTATTGGATCAAATGATCTTTGCAGCATTCTCCAACTCTGAAATTCTGCCATTAGGGGTCTTCTAATACATTTAACCTAATGACTCATTGTGATGTGAAAATACTCTTGGGTTATCAAAGTTTATGCCAGTGCAACAGAGCTCCTTCTAATCAGGGAAGCTTTTGAAAAGGTCCTCAGTATTTAAAAAATTATATGGAACTGAGGATTGGTCTAGCTATTTGGAGAAGCTTGTCATAAGTTCAGGTAAAAGATGAAGAATTTTCTTGAAAATCAGTAACAGACTTATAGAAGGATTCCAATCTGTACTTCTTGTTGAGAGAATACATACCAATGAAAGTACAAGTCCTTGAGGTAATAAAGTTTCAATAAGGATAACAAATGTTAAATTATTCTTCCTCTTTCCCCACTGCTTACCATATGTGGTCAAACCAGATAAGTATTTCCTCATTTCTCCGAGATTAATACTGGTCAAAGAAAAAAAAATTTAAAGGATCAATGGTCTCTTTCAGCTCCAAATCTGTGGTTCTATATCTATATCTTTTAAATTAAATTTTTTTTTGAGGAGATGATAGAATAGTAAAGCATGAGGTTATATTATTCTGAAAGCTCTTTTTCTAAGTTCTGATTTTATTCCAAAATACAAAACAAATGAGATTACCTAGAAAACACATTTGAGTCATTCTCAAAATGTCTTTTGGGTCAGGTAGAGTAGTTTGTTTAAATATCACCAATGATGTCAGAAGTATAGATTAATCACTGTTTGGATTAATGCCTTTGTACAGAGAAAATTTGTTCCATGACTATAGATTGTACATTTAATTCTAGCCACATGTGTAACAAATGCTATAGACCAAAAGGGGAATTGGTCCAATTCTGGATGATTCAACAAGCCATTACTATTATTAATATGAGGGAAAAAAATGTTATCTTTGTATCAAAAATATAGAAATATGAGGATTTTTAAAAATTTTTAATTTTATTTTTTTATTATAGTATTATTGTATATATATATTATATATACAAAACATAAGCATGGATAATTTTTCAACATTGACCTTTTCAAAACCTTCTGTTCCAACTTTTCCCCTCCTTCCCCCCATCCCCTCCCCAGATGGTAAGTGGTCCCATACATGTTAAATTTGTTAAGGTATATGTTAAATATACACACATTTATACAGTTAGCTTGTTGTACAGGATAGATCAGATTTAGAAAGAAGGTAAAAATAACCTAAGAAGAAAAAAACAAAAATGCAAGCAAACATTAATAGAAAGAGTGGAAATGTTATGCTGTGGTCCATACTCATTTCCCAGTGTTCTTTCTTTGGGTATAGCTGGTTTTGTTCATTACAGATCAATTGAAAATGATTTGGATCTTCTCATTGTTGTAGAGAGCCATCAGAATTGATCATCATTTAGTATTGTTGTTGAAATGTATAATGATCTCCTGGTTCTGCTCATTTCACTCAGCAGCATAAATTCATGTAAGTCTCCCCAAGCCTCTCTGTATTCCTCCTGATGGTCATTTCTCACAGAGCAATAATATTCCATAACATTCATATACCATAATTTATTCAGCTGTTCTTCAATTGGTAGGCATCCATTCCATCTGGACACTACAAAAAGGGCTATCCCAAACATTCTTGCACATACAGGTCCCTTTCCCTTCTTTAAGATCTCTTTGGGATATAAGCCCAGTAGTAACACTGCTGGGTCAAAGGGTATGCACATTTTGATAACTTTTTGAGTATAGTTTAATTACTCTCCAGAATGGTTGGGTCCATTCACAACTCCACCAACAATGCATCAGTGTCCCAGTTTTCCAACATCCCCTCCAACATTCGTCAATATCTTTTCCTGTCATCTTAGCCAATCTGATAGGTGTGCAGTGGTACCTCAGAGTTGTCTTAATTTGCATTTCTCTGATAAACAATGATTTGGAACATCTTTTCATATTTCTAGAAATAGTTTTAAATTCTTCATCTGAGAATTGTCTGTTCATATCCTTTGACCATTTATCAATTGTAGAATGACTTGATTTCTTATAAATTTGAGTCAATTATATATTTTGGAGATGAAGCCTTTATCAGAACTTTTAGCTGTAAATATGTTTTCCCAGTTTATTGCTTCCCTTCTACTCATGTCCTCAATAGTTTTATTTGTACAAAAGCTTTTAAACTTAATATTAAAATTTTTCTATTTTATGATCAATAATGATCTCTAGTTCTTCTTTGGTCACAAATTCTTTCCTCCTCCACAGGTCTGAGAGGTAAACTATCCTCTGTTCTTCTAATTTATTTATAATCTCATTCTTTATGCCTAGATCGTGAACACATTTTTATCTTATCTTGGCGTATAGTGTTAAGTATGGGTCAATGACTAGTTTCTGCCATATTAATTTCCAATTTTTCCAGCAATTTTTGTCAAATAATGAATTCTTATCCCAAAAGTTGGGGTCTTTGGGTTTGTCAAACACTAGATTGCTATAGTTATTGACTATTATGTCTTGTGAACCTAACCTGTTCCACTGATCAAGTAGTCTATTTCTTAGCCAATACCAAATGGTTTTGGTGGCTGCTTCTTTATAATATAGTTTTAGATCAGGTACAGGTACCTTCATTTGATTTTTTTTCCATTCGTTTCCTTGAAATTCTTGAACTTTTGTTTGTCCAGATGAATTTTGTTGTTATTTTTTCTAGGTCATTAAAATAGTTTCTTGGGAGTCTGATTGGTATAGCGCTAAATAAATAGATTAGTTTAGGTAGTATTGTCAGCTTTATTATATTTGCTCAACCTATCCAGGAGCACCAATATTTTTCCAATTGGTTAGATCTGACTTTATTTGTGTAGAAAGTGTTTTGTAGTTTTGCTCATAGAGTTCCTGACTTTCTCTTGGCAGATAGATTCCTAAATATTTTATACTATTGACAGTTATTCTAAATGGAATTTCTCTTTGTATCTCTTGCTATTGGATTTTGTAAGTGATGTATAAAAATGCTGGTGATTTATATGGATTTATTTTGTATCCTGCAACTTTGCTAAAGGTATGGATTATTTCTAAAAGTTTTTTTTAGTAGAATCTCTGAGGTTCTCTAAGTATACCATCATATCATCTGCAAAGAGTGATAATTTGATTTCATGAGGATGGTTTGAAATTGGTTGCTGGAAGTGAAGTAGAGTTCTCATTATAGGAAAATGGTGAAGGCACACCTATAAGATCTCAAAATGGTTCCAGACTTGAGGTCAAGATTCCATTTGCAAGGAGGTAAGGATAATAACTTATAGAAAAGTAGGGCACTTATTTTGCATTTTATTTAAAACTTCATTATATAACAAAATATAATGCATCATATATACCAGTTGAGGTTAAACTCATTACTTATTGAAATAATGTTGTGGAATTCAGAAACTTTTAATCTGTAATTTTCACTGTGTATATCTGTGCCATTTATACAATTCTTTTCACTGGAGAGAGTCAAATAAGACAGGTCAATTGACCTGTACTTTATATTCATAGAGAATTGCCTGCAGAAATGATTTGCCCTCAATTACACAATTAATATTCATCAATGGCAAGACTTTAACTAAGATTGTCTTGACTCCAAAGCTGTGCACACTATTTTTCTGGTTGTTAAAACTTGCATTTAGCATCTTTTTCAGATCATGATGAAATTAAAATTACATATAATAAAGGGTCAGGGAAAATAGACCAAAAGTTAATTGGAAATTAAATAATCTAATCCTAAAGAATGAGTGGGTGAAAACTTCTTACTGTTAGCCTCAAAAATAAACACTTAAAATTAGATTCTCCATGAACAAAACTGAGAAATGGTAAATATCTTTGACATGAACTTTCTACTCTGCTCTCCTTACCTGTTCTTCCATCTAAGTTTGATATATTCTCACTTATTCAATTGCTACACTATTTTTAAGCCCAGCTCAAGTACTTTCAAAAAACATTTCCAGAATATTTTTGTTTACCTTGGGTGATTCTACCATAGTTTGGGTATTTAATTAAAAATTACACAATTTCAGAGTTGAAAGGGCCCTCGTCATTCAACCTAACACTAGTTAATTGACCAAGAATTACCCTCTATAAGATAACAAAGGAATATTCAACTGGCTTCTTTTTTAAAATATCTCTAGGAAAGGAAACATTGTGTTGTTATTGTTGTTTGTCCTTCATTCTCTAAGATGACCATGACATCAGGGACATGATGCCATGACATGCAAGTGAATTGGATTTATATGAGAGAGGACTGTACAAAGACTTGGGGCTTCTTCTCTCCTCTAGAGCCATCTGGGTCCTGTGACAAGATATCGACCAGGATAACTGGAGATGGCTGAAATCAGGGAGACTTGGGTTGAAAGATAGCTTTTCATGTTTACTAGCTCTCTGATCCTGAGAATGTCACATCTTTCTTGGTTCTGTTTTCTCATCTATAAAATGATGAAACTGAATTTGATGGCCTCTAAGGTCCCTTCCACCTATGATTCATAGTTCTACACACAATGCTTTTAATGTGATCTAAGATTTCATCAGCTTTTATGGCTGCCATTGTCTCAAATTAAACTTATGGTCCATGAAAAAACACACAAAATCTTCAAATGAAATGCTAGTTAGCTATGTTTCTACTGTCTTGTATTTATGAAGCTTATTTTTTAAAATCAAGTATAACACTCTGTGTATTCCTATTAAATTTAAATTTATTTAATTTGGTTCAGTGCTCTAGCCCTCTAAGATCTTTTCAAATTCTGTCTCTGTTACCTAACATAGTGATTCTGTAAAAATCTGGTCCAGTTAGTCCTACTTAAACTTTTTTTTCTCATTCTTTGAATTATATTCTCACAGCATTTCAGAGTATAACTTGGCTTTTCTCTCTATCGTAAATTCTAAGATATAGAGGTCACCTCCCCCATAGTTACTTTATTTCTCCTTCAACAATCAGTTTTTCCTTGTTAGAGGGAATTAGGTACAAATTAGCAGTTCCTCTTATTCCATCCACTTTTAAAAGGATGAAATTAGCCTTAATGCAAGCCAAGAAATTATTAAATGCTCTACTTTTGGCATAGAGTTCCAGCTGATGTTGAGATAATTGAAGTGTCTTTTCTTTACTATACCATGCTTCCATGCCAGGCCTGTGTCCTATTTTAAAAAAATTTCTCACCCATTTCCTTTTCTTCTCCAGATGTCTGTAGTGTTGTCAGAGGAGAATATCACTTTTCTTTCTGCCTAAATGCTTCCTCACTTTGATTCCTGAATTTTCTCACGTTAGTCTATCTTAATATATAACATACTTCTCCCTTCTCTTTTGCCTCTCCTGTTCTTCCATTTTCTTAACCTTCTAGTTATATTCAAGTCATGGGTCCCACTGAGTCTTAGTGATACCTAGTATCCTAGTCCATATTAGGAACTTAAGGACTTCAAGGAAGATTTTAGTCAAACCAGAAGTAGGAAAAGCCATCAGGTCTTATCATGGATCATTTTAATTCAAAGGTACTCATAGGGTCTAGGGTAAAGCATCCAGAGGCTCAGGCATGAGTGAGTGAATGGGAAAAGAGAATATAGAATTCGGACCAAAAGATATTTATGGGACACAACAGGGTCTCTGCTTCTAGTGGCTGAAATGCTGGCCTTGGATACAATAATTTTCAGATCACAGCCAAGTTCCCCTGAATTTTTGTCACTCTCCTAAATTGTTAAATGTGTTGCACCTCCCAAGCTTAATAGAGGATCTTCCAGACAAATCTACTCCAGATTTAAGGGACACTATGGGTTTGTAACAACTCAAAATAATAGTTAATCAAAAGAATCAAAACCTTCTCTGCCTGAGCAGAGGAAATTCTTATCATTACTATGTCTTGTCCCTTTGTCCATTTGGGGATCTGTATCTGATTGTTCATCCTCCATTCCCTCCATCTACTGTGCTGTACAACAATCCTACAATAATAGTTATTTTTCTTTTCTTTTTACTACCAAAATACTCTTTCTTTTGCCTCATCCCTCAAGTTCAAATATTTTCATACAGGTAGATCATCTTTTTGTTTGGTGTATTTTGTTTTGTTTGGGGGGGAGAGTTATTGAGGCAAATGGAATTAAGTGTCTTATCCAGAGTCACACAGCCAGTAAGTGTCTGAGGTCAGCTGAGTTCCTATTCTCCTGATTCCAGAGCCAGTGCTCTATCTGCTGGATCATTTAACTGTCCTGGATGTTACCTTTTTGAAATACAGCATTAATGCAAAACTCCTTCCAAAAGATCTATTTGCTTTGGATAAAACATATCTTTCCATTCCTATATTCAGGTCACAATTTTTATTCCATCCTTATTTGAACAAATAGGTAGCAAAGTAGATAGAGCTCTGGATCTGGAGTCAGGAAAACCTGAGTTCAAATGATTAACTATGTGATCCTGGACAAGTCACTTAACCCTGTTTGCCTCAGTTTCCAATCTGTAAAATGAACTAGAGAAGTAAATGGCAAACCATTGCATTACCTTTGCTAAGAAAACCCCAAATGGAGTCACAAAGAGTCAGACATGACTGTACAATAACAAATATGAGATCACATATGCTTCCATGCATTAAAATATCAAGGTCACTTTATTTATCACCCAAAAGAATATAGATTTCTGATATGATAAATATTCTTTATCTTCTAATACATCTTATGCTTTTT
This sequence comes from Sminthopsis crassicaudata, assembly GCF_048593235.1. Classification (NCBI taxonomy): domain Eukaryota; kingdom Metazoa; phylum Chordata; class Mammalia; order Dasyuromorphia; family Dasyuridae; genus Sminthopsis; species Sminthopsis crassicaudata. Next base: position 593,384,284 of record NC_133618.1, on the reverse strand, counting down.
TATGTCACCTATAATACATTGTCCAGTGAGAGGTACCTTGCTAGAATTTAATAAATATCTGTTTAATTGAACTATTTTGTCATAAGCACATTTAATAGTTCTGTGGAAATTGTATATGATCAAGTTCACTTAAGATTATTAAAAGGCATATTTATGGAGAGTGGTGAGTCAGTAGATGGCTTTCTGCCAATTAAATTAATGCTTTTAGAGGTTTGTAATCTTAAAAGAAACCTTGCATAACATGACATGACTTTGTCATTTCTCCTATTTTTTAAAATGAAAATAGGTTAAATAAATTTAAACCCATAAAGTGAAAGGCAGGGCTCTTAATTTTGGATGGATGAAAGTTTTTGCCTCTCTAAAAGGGTCAGTGGCTCCTTGAATGGTTAACATTTTCCAAGGATGCTTCCAAATGAAGCTTTTGCCAAAAGTGAGAAGGTTCAACGAGAATATGATCACACAAATTTGAATTTCAAAACATCAGTAGGTAAATTGTGGCTTCATGGGATGCCAAACAAGTGGACAAAGTACTGGGACTGACATTAAAAAGGAGAAATAGAAGCAGAGAGACAAGGGGAAGGGGATGAGTAGATTAGAAAAATACATAAACCAAGTATAGAAGGAAAAAAATAAAATGAGAAAAATAACTTTGAAAGAAAATTGATGTTGATACAAAGAACTGACTCAGAAGAACTATTCATTAACATCTACATTAACCTCTGTCAGCCTTGAACTTTGGTAAATTTTTGGAATAAAGTGAAACTTGTTTTCATGGCAAGTCAAACATAATCATGAATAAATAACATCAAATCTCATTTACATGGATCCCACTAAATTCACAATTAGTAATAATATAATCTTTAAAATTAAGTTCAATTGTCAATTTGACAACTTTTCTACTTCTACTCCAAACTGCCTTCTTAAGATGGAATTCTTTCACCTCTGAGGCTTTCCATACTACAATGTTTTCCAAACTTTATGTAACATTGCTCTTTTTTAATTTAGAAAAATGAGTATCTATATATACTTCCTTTTAAAAAAAACTGTAGAAATGATTTTCTCAGCTTATAATTCAAATAAAAATAAGAATTTAATACAGTTTTAAAACATAAAATACATAAACAGAATAATAGCTATAAAATTCTTTAGATGTTGAGTCATTTGTAAAATAATAACATTAATAATAATATTATTATCAAAGTTATATAGGGCACACAAAAATACTTGTAATTTTTCTTTCCAGCCTTGTTTCCATTCTACCTCCATCCCTGACATCTGGACTTATCTATGACTTTTTCATCTTGAAACTTCCTTCATTGCCTGGGACCTCCTGAATTTTGAATATCCTTGAAGTTTTTTCACCCCAGAATATGACTCCATAAGACTTACCCATTTCTTCCATTAGTGAACTCATCCTGGATCCTTCATTTTGCAAAGTAACCTATATAAGACAATCTCCATTCCTTTTCCATATCTGTGAACCAATTTTGAGATTTTGAAACTACACTTTTGCTTCTGTCTTATCCTACTGCTTCTCTTGGCACCTGGTGCCTCCTATTCCTAGACCATTTCCAGAATGTCCCTCTATAAGACCTACTTTCTTTTCCCATTGATGAATTCTCTTGGTGTGTCCATTTTTTAGAAAGGCTCAGGCTGACCAGCCTTCATTTCTCTTTCCATCCCACACAGACTTCTAAACTTCAATATCTGCCATCCCCCTCCTCTGTACCCTATTTCAGCTCCATTTTGTGTATTATATTCCCTCATTAAAATGTAAGATCTTGAGGTCAAGGACCGCTTCTGATTTTCTTGTATTTGTATCTCCAGTATTTAACATTATAATTGTCACATACTAAGTGTTTAATAAATGTTCATATTAATAAGATTGTATTTTTGTCTTTATAACATCAAAAGCAGAAATTCTTTTTCACACAAATAAAATATTATAAATGTTAATTTTAATGTTCTTTAATACATACATATTCTAAAATAAAATAAATGTTAATAATGTTAATGTTCTAACACTCTGGTAAACTTAATAACTCTTTTAACAACAACATAACAAGATTTTAAGGTTCTCATGCTTTTTTCACTATACTATCACATGACAATATATTAATTCTATTTGCTTGTATGGCATAAAACCAAATGAGTTACATTTACACATGACTAGTGGGTTTGATATTTATATATATTTTTAAATTTAAAAATTATATTAATTTTTTAATTTTAGTATATTATTTTTTAAAATATATTTTTAAAATTTATATATTATTTAAAAGCTGGGAATTTGAAATCAAATGAAATCACTTTTGATTATCATATAACATTGCTGTTATTATGCACAATGTTCCTCTGATTCTGCTCACTTCACTTTGTGTCATTTCTTGTAAGTTTTCCCAAGTTTTTATGAAATCATTGTACCCATCATTTCTCATAGGACAATAGTATTCTATCACAATCATGTACTACAGCTTATTCTATCATTCCCCAAATAATAAGCATCTCCTCGATTCCCAATTTTTTCCACCACAAAAAGGCTACTTTAAATATTATTGTACATATAAATACTTTTCATTTTTGTTTGATCTATTTGGATTATAAACCTAGTATTAGTATTGTTGGGTCAAAACATATGCACAATTTTATGGTCCTTTTGGCATAGTTTCAAATTGTTATAAAGAACACCAAATCTTGTCTCTTCCCCTCACTCCATACCATCCAAGCTTCCTTGGGGGGTAGGAAGGCCTGGATGTGGATGTGGAAGTATTGTCCCACACACTTTTACTGAGGAGAAACTACTCACAGCTGAGGGCAATAAAAGGTGAACATGGGGGGCTGTGTTGTAAGCCTGGCCAATCTCACATCCCTTCTGTTCAACCAAGACAACAACCAAATGCATCAAGTGCCAAGCAAGTGTCAAGTGCTGAATTATTTTTTCTTGTCAAAATGAGTCAAATATCAAATTTGTCAGGGTTTGAGACAGATTAGTGCCAAGATACTACTATATCCTTTTTGTGTTTGCTTTGTCTGATTATAATTGCTACTTTTGCTTTTTTTTTCTTACTTCAACTGAAGCATAATAAAATGTTTCAGCCTTTTCTTTTTACTTTATATGTATCTCTCTAGTTCAAGTGGGTTTTCTGTAAAGAACATAATGTTGGATTCTGGTTTTAATCCATTCTGCTATCCACTTCCATTTTTTGAGTGAGTTTATCCCATTCACATTCCCAATTATGATGAGTAATTGTGTATTTCCCTTTTATTTTAACTTTCTCTCTCTTTTCACTTTTGTCTCTTTTCAAAAGTTTGTTTGGCTTTTGATCATTGTCTCTCTTAATCTGTACTCCCTTCTATTAGTGCTCCTCTTTTATACCCTTCTGTTTTTGGGGGGTTTTTTGTTGGTTTTTGTTGTTGTTGTTGTTGTTTTTTGTTTGTTTGTTTGTTTTTTTGGCTAAGACGGATTTCTATGTATGTTATTTTTTCTTTGAGCTAATTTTGCTGAGTATGTTTAAAACATTACCCCCATCACTACCCCCATATTCTCCCCAATTCTAAAAGCTCTTCCTTTAATGTCTCTTTTATGTGAAATATTTTTCCTATTTTTCTACTCTCTTCCCTCTCTTCTCTTTTCTTATCCTTTTTATTTTAAAAAATCAGTCAATTATATTCAATTCACTCACATGTCCTGTGTCTATGTATATTCCTTTTAATTGCCCTAATAATGATAAGATTCTTAGGAGTTACAAATATTATCATCCCATATAAGAAAATAAACAACTTGACTTGACTGAATCTCTTATGAATTCTTTCATGTTTACCTGTTTATGCTTCTCTTGAATCTTGTTTGAAAGTCAAATTGTCTATTGAGTTCTGTTTCTTTTTTCAACAGAAATGCTTGAAAGTCATTTATTTCATTAAATATAATTTTTTTCTTCTGAAGGATGATCCAATTTTGCTGGGTAAGTTATTCTTGGTTATAATCCTAGCTCTGTTGCTTTTTGAAATATCATATTCCAAGCCCTCTTATCCTTTAATGTAGAAGCTTTTAGATCTTGTGCTATCCTGATTGTGGCTCCATGATATTTTATTTCTATATGACTGCTTGCAAAATCTTCTTCCTTGTCTGGAAGCTCTGGAGTTTGGATATTTGGAATTTGGAGAGAAATTTGGGAAATTTCAAGTGAGTTCTGGCTATTTTGTCATGCTGACTCCACCATCTCCACCAAATGTGCAGGTTCAACAAATTCCAATGGCTCCCTGTCACCTCTGTGACCAACATAAAATCATCTAGTGTTCAAAGTCTTTTATGACCTACTCTCCCCTGACCTTTACAATCTTTTACAAGTATTTCCCTCTATGTATTCTTCAATCCAGTGCCACCACCCTCTTGCTGTTTTTTAAACAAGACACTCCATTTCTCAGCTGTCCGCGTTTCAATGTTTCCTCATCCTTGGCTCCTGTCTTCCTTCAGGTCCCAGCTAAAATCTCACTTACACACAAAGCCTTTCTCAATTCCTCTTAATTCTAGTGCCTTCCCTCCATTTTTCCTACTTATATATAAATTGTTTGTACATAGTTGTTGACATGTTTACATGTCCCCATGAGATTAGGAGCTCATTAAGGACAGAAACCTTCTTGTCTTTCTTTGTATTCTCAGTGCCTGGAACATAGAAGCCTCTTAGTAAATAATTATTGACTGACACAATATAGTATGATCCTAGTTCTCATGTAATTAAAGGAACTGAAGAGGAGAGAAGGGAAATAATAACTATTTTCAAGTAACTGAAAGATTATCTCTTGAAATTAGAAGTAGACTTTCTCAGTTTGGCACTAGGAATTAAAACTAAGAACCATTGGTAAAAGTCACCCTTTTCCATAACCTTCTTCCCCCCCCCCCAAAAAAAAAGCTCCATGTAAGGTAAAAATGTCCCAATTATTATTGTTTAATTATATCTGATACCTTGTGACCCCATTTGAGTTTTTCTTGCAAAGATACTGGAATGGTTTGTTATTTCCTTCTCAGTTGATTTTACAGATGAGAAAACTGAAGCAAATTGGGTTAAATGATTTGCCTGCAGTCATATAGCTATTAAATGTCTGAGGATGGGTTTTAACTTAGATCTTCCTTGACTCCAGGCCCAGAACTCTAGCCACTTCACCATCTAATTGCCCCATTCCAATAATTACAACTATCTAAAAGACTCTTGGTTGTCCCTAAAAGTAAGAGATTCCCTTAATGGATATTTTCAAGGAAAAGCTAGATGACTACTTATTATGTTTCAGAAGGGGTTACTAATCAAATATCTCAAATCATAGCATGGAGGACCAAGCCCTGGTCTTTGAGTCAAGAAGACCTGATTTCAAACCTTTCCTACATACTAGTTACCCGTTTTCTCATCTGTAAAATGGGGATGATAAGATTAGCATACACTTCATAGTAATATGAATATTAAATGATAAAATGTAAATAAAGCACTGGGAAAATTTAAATATGCTATATAGATTCCTTCTGTTATTATTATTGTGGATAAAACTAAAGGCCTCTTAAGACCATCAACATCTAAAATTTTGTGATTAATTGATCCTTTTATGGAAAAAAAAAACTGATTGCCAAAAACATTGACTAATTCTTCCTATGATTCATATTCAAATATAAGCTATTACTTATAAACTGTTGTCATTGCCAGAGCAACAGAGAGGGTTTTATAATCTTTATATTCTAGGCAGGAAAACATCAGAAAAAAAGAAATTCTTAGGGGATATGAGTTTTGATGAGAAGGACTCAGCTCAATTTCTCTGCAAAAAGCAAACTTAAGAGCCGGTTTATACTGGCCTCTCTGCCAAATGATTCTGAAATTATGAAGTTAATTTTGATTTGTATTTGAAAAGCTTTTAGTTATCTAAAGCACTTGATCATTTTATTTGGACAGATCAAATAAATTTGTTTTTTTCATTGATTGGGGAAGGAATATCATTTTTAAAAGTTCTGTTTTTCTGGACCTTTATTTAAGACTGAATTTCTTCATTGTTTTCTGTGACATCACAAAAAAGAAAGCAATTTGACTTTGCTTAATTTGTCGTTAAACTTGAAAAATTATAAAGCATTGAGATGAACCTGGAAGTTTGTCTAAGGCAGCCATCATTTAGAACTTGTAGAAAAGATAGTTTCTAAGCTGTCCTTAACACAAAAGTCCTTCTGTTATTTTTCTCATGCATAAAATAAAAACTGATCCAACTCACCAAGAAGTTTTAAGGTAAACATATAGTAAAACCCTGATTATTCTCTAGGAAGTTGGATGAAACTTAATAGTATCACAAAATAATGGTATCACAGGATAGACACTATCGCAATACGAGGAAAACTTTACATCAGTGTTCCTCAGGTTTCTGTTTTTTTCAACATAGGAGGTTTGAAAGTTCCCGGTGCGGCTGCATAAAGACTGGCACCTTTTGCTAACAGTTTCTAGTGGATAATCAACATCCCAAGTTTGATTACTTGACTCCATCCTTCCATCCTTCCTCTTTAGCTATCTTGCTTAATTTTTCACAAGAGGAGTCCAGCAGATGGCACTAAAGCATTTTTAATAAATCCATTGCTGAAGAAAAACAGAATTGCTTGCATTTTGTATTTTGAAAAGCAAGATGAAATAAATCATAGTCAAAAGAAAACTCCTTTCAATTTTTTTTATCTATTACAAGGTGGGGAAATGCTTTTAAGGTACTCTGATGCATATTTATGGCTTGTTAGCTTATTATTCTTACTGCCTATTCAAAAACAACAGGTTGAAAGTAACCATCAAAACTATTACCTGCCAATCAGGGCTATGAAAAAAAGAAAGTTGTGATTATTAAATGGCACCCAGAATAAGTGGTACAGTGAATAGAATGCTGGGCCTGGAGTCAGAAAGAGCTGAGTATAAATCTGGCCTCAGATACTTACTATCTGTGTCATCCTGGTCAATTCATTTAACCTTGCTTATCTGAGTTTCCTCATCTATAAAATGAGCCAGAGAAGGAAAGGGCAAAGCACTCCATTATCTCTGCCAAGAAAATCCCAGAAGAGGTCACAAAGAATTGGACACCATTAAAAACAACGGAACAAGTGCAAACCTCTTATACATTTGCATCTTCTTAGATCTTCTAATGTAATGATTATTTGCTTTTGATTTCTTGTCGATGCTTTTATTAGAGACTGCAGACGTAGCTTCTAAAATGTTATCACTATTTCACTAGGCCACTATTTGCCATGGTATACAGAGTCCTAAAGCTGAAGTTAGAAGATCTGAGTTTGAATTCTGCCCAAAGAACTCACTTATTAGTCTGAACAAGTCATTTAGCTATTATTATCTGTTTCTTCAACTGTAAAAAAGTGATAATAACCACCCAGGGTTGTCGTGTAGATCAAATGGAATGACAAATGTGAAGAGCTGTTCAGATGACAGTTATTATAACTATTATTATTGCTGATACAGCTACCATTTTCATTTTAGAATAAAGTAACATAACAAAGGACTAGAGTCAAATATCTTCCCTATTGCCTGATATTGACAATTAATGTGGTATAATAAAATCAATTAACCAATTAAACAGAAACCCCTTTTTTTAAATCTAAATAAAAACTATAAGTTCATGTTCCACTCTGAGTATGGAATAGTGAACATAACTGAATCTATATTTGATGACTTAGGGAGGGATTGCAGACAGTCATGGAAATCAATTAGCCTGTCAAAAATCAAAACAAAATAAAGAACAATTTGTGCAACAAGTTGGTATTTTTTGACACTTTTACATGAATTTTTTGATGTTATTTGCTTCAAATCATATCCGTACACAGAGTAGAATAATATTAACAGCTAATTCAAAGTTTTAATCAGTTGGTTCATGGTTAGTCGATCTTTTTACTGCATTTCAAATTGCTGGGAAAAGTGGCCATTGACTGACAATGGATGACCTTGGGGCTTTCAATGTCTGACCAAGCTCTAAGCACTCCACAGTGCCTTCTTCAGTTGCCTTCATGGCCTTGGGAACAACTTGTTCTCATCTGCCCTTTCTGCCAGGGGAAGTCTTTACATGCTTGGGATAGACATCCCCCTAAGTCTCTGACAGAGAGGCGTATTAGTTACTTTCAGTTTGGTTTAGCCTGTCTACCAAAATGGTTTTGTCAGATTGTGATCACTGAATGTACTACAGCATCTTGAAGCCATAGGTGTAAATTAAATGCCAGACAGAACCCAAAGGTGGACAAGTAGCCCTGAAAAGGGCTCAACAAGCCAACACAACAGAGATTCTAATGCTTTCTGCTTCTTCATACATCCCTGTCACTTTATAAATGCCTAACAAGCATTTATTAGTTTTTCTCTTACAGTTACGGTAAAGATGATGAATAAAGAACTAAAATAGAAAATAAGAGTCTACTCTGTAAGGATGCAGTTCCCACAAAACAAGAGAAAGGAATTGTAAGGGCCCTTTAAATGGGCGACACCACAGTGTAACAGGACATTAAGTGCCCCAGGAAGTATTCTCTGTGGATATTAGGACTGCCCTGTGGGTGGGATCTTGGCCATATTGAGATAGCTTCGTAATGAGTGACAACACTCTCGCTGATTGGCTGTGTGAGTGACCTCACAAGCCCTTTATAAGCCCACTGCAGACAGCAGTTGCTCTCTTTAATCTGGCTCCCTAGCCTGGGGTGGCCAAGCCAAGCTGATGGATAGCTGTGAGAGGTAAGGAGTTTGGTAGAGAACACGTGGGTCTTCAGACCAGGTGTTCATTAGGGAACCAACAAGTCAGGGCATTATGTGAGTATGTATAATAAAGATTTTTAAGATTACATGTGGCTGTTCTTGAGCGTGCTACTGGTTATTAAACTACTAGATTTTAAATTAGTGGGTGAAAAACCAACGCACCCACCCGCCATTGTTATTGAGACAATGTTACTGGACATGACTTTGCTTATGTGCACCTGTGAAACTAGAATTGGTCTAGAATTGTGAAAAGTGCAATAGAGAATTGTGAGAAACTAGAATTGGTCTAGAACTGTGATAAATGTAACTAGAATTGTGACAACCTACCTCACTGATATTTAATTGTTAACTAGAATTATGATGTTTTACCTTGTTGACTTCCCACCTCAGTGTTGACATCCTACCTCACTGGCATCCAACCTCTTTGGCTTATTATCTCCTCGAGTATGACTTTGATGAATGGGTTGAACACTTGGGCCACTGTTGAGCCTGGTTCTCATTGTCATACTTCTGTTTACTGATCTGCTGCTTTGTACCTCCTTGGGCATAACACTCTGTCATCTCATGGATCAAGTGAAGTACAGCTGGTGCTAAAAGTTTAGCTTGATGAGATGTGCTGTTCCCGCAAAACAAGAGAAGGGAATTGTAAGGGCCTTTAAATGGGCGGCGCCACAATGCAATGGGAGATTGAGGCCCAGAAGTAATCTCTGTGCATATAGGACTGCCCTGTGGGTGGGATCCTGGCCATATTGAGATAGCTTCGTAATGGGTGATGACTCTCTCACTGGTTGGCTGTGTGTGTGACCTCACAGGCCCTTTATAAGCCCACTGCAGACAGCAGTTGCTCTCTTTAACCTGCTCCCTAACCTGGGGTAGCTGACCAAGCTGACGGATAGCCGAGAGGTAAGGTGTTTGCTAGTGAACACATGGGTCTTCTGACCAGATGTTCACTAGGGAACTGACAAGTCAGGGCATTATGTGAGTAGGTATAATAAAGGCTTTTAAGATTACACGTGGCTGTTCTTGAGTGTGCTACTGGTTATTAAACTCTCCTCAGAGGAGGAGAGCCGGGTAGAGTTGACACTGCAAAGGTCAGTGGTCAAAGGTACTCTGTTGGGCCTAGGGCAGACTAGTAATTGTAACTGCCAGGAGGGCATGTTACACTACTCCCCCTGGAATCTTGGGTAATCATTATCAGTTTCTCCCATTAAAAACTAAGACAACATCTGTCCTTATAAGAGAGGAATCTCAATGAGAAAAATCTGTCACTTATATTTCATGAAGAGGGTATTCTAAAGATACAAATTCAGAATTCAAGTATATTGTAAATATTTCTATATGGGACTAGTAACTTATACATGGTAAATTGTTTAATAAATATTAAATTTGATTCTTGGATTGGATATTACATTTTTGTATTGAACCTGTGATTTTATTCATGTGAGGAACTCTTGGTGAAAAAAATTTATCAAATCAAATCAACACCTTTTCTACAAATCCTTGAATTTACTGAGAGGTTAAGCCACTTGCCAGGGTTACACGATGAATTGTCAGCAGAGTTTGAACTCAGATCTCCTTAATTTGTAACTTTCTATCCATCACACTCTGCTGCCTCTTATACCAATATACCAGATAAATCCTAACATTTTACAAGCCTAATATATGCCTTAATAATAATTCATTTAACCAGGATTTGATTTATTCTGTTTTCATGGTGACTGAGAAAAGATATTTGCTTCTTCTGTGTGTCCCCAAGGCATAGTACAGAGACAAACCTGCAATATATCCTGATTCTTGGCTGCAGGCATTTTCTCTGTCCTCAGGACTTGGAAAGCTCTGCTTTTTTATATCTGCTTACTGCCTATTGACTTCCGCAGCTTTCTTTAAATCTCAACTAAAATCTCATCTTTTCCTGGAAGCCTTCCCCACCTCCTCTTAATTCTGGTGCCTTCCATTTGTTAATTATTTCCTATCCATCCAATATATAGCTTGCTTTGTGAATATTTGTTTGCATGTTGTCTCTTCCTTTGAATTGTAAGCTCCTTGAGGGCAGGGAATATCATTTGCCTCTGTCCCCAGAGCTTAGCACATTGTTTGACAAATGGTTGTTCAGTCATTTAATAGTGTCCAGCTCCCTGTGACCCCATTTGAAGGGAGGTGTTTCTTAGCAAACATGCTGGACTGCTTTGCCATTTCCTTCTCCAACTCGTTTAACAAATGATAAGCTGAGCCCAATAGGATTTGTCTGTTTTGTCCAGGGTCAAAAAGCCATTAATTGTCTGAGACTGGATTTGAATTCGTGAAGTTCTCTTGCTGAGTCCAAGCCCAGTACTCTGTCCACTGTGCCACCCAACTGCCTGACACATAGTAGGTACTTAATAAATGTGATTAATTCAGTGATTGCTTTCTAATTTAGTTCCATCAATTGATATCAATTAAAATGAAATATAAAGTCAAAATGAAGATGACCGTTTCAGAAGGATAAAGGCACTGAGTACTAAATAAAGGAATTAGTGATTTTTAGCCTACAGAAAATTAGATCAAAGGAAGGCAGACATAAGAGTTATTTTCAAGTGTTTTTAGAGTTGGAACATGTGAAAATGATACTAGATTTATTCTTTTTAGTCCCAGAAATTAGAAATAGCATCAAAGTAGAAGTTTCAGAAGGTTAGAGTTCAGCTTAACATAAGGAAAATGTTCTTGACCATCAGTTTTGTCAAATATGATTTGTAAAGTAAGAGATAATAATAGTACTTCACAGAGTTATAATGAGAATCAAATGAGAATTCTATATCTATATAAAGTGCTTTGCAAATATTTAACTGTTAAATGTATTCTAAACAACAATAACAATGTTTAACTGTTAAATATGTTTTAAACAACAATGCCAATAACAATAATAATGGGATGTAATGAGTTTTCCATTACAGGAAGTTTACAAGCTGAGGATGGATGACAACATTCATAAATGGTATTGTAGAAGAGATCTATTCATTGTTTAGGGATGAAAGCATATGACTCTTGAGATACCCTCTATTCTGATAGTTAATGATTGTCTTAATTTGTCACAATTCTTATTTAATCCATAAATTCATGAATGTATTTGGATGCTTCTACTAAGGTATTCCCTCCTATTTCACCAGCTCCAATGAGCTGTTTCTTTTCCCCAAGGCTATGAGAACTGTCTTCAAAAATAAAAGCTATACCATTTAAGATGTTCTTGAAATCGTAAACATTTCTCTCCAGCAGCTACAAAGCAATATGCAGAGATATTCATTAATAATGATAGTTGTAGCTATTACACACTGGTTAAGAGACCTTTTATTTTAACAAGATGTTATTTGTCAACTAAGCAAAACACAGATTTATTCTAATTGTTAAAATAACAATTAACTCTGAATACATAATGTAATATGGTTTTTCTCAATTGTAAAAACATTCATAGTTTTTTTCTTTCTATGTATAGACATTGTTGATACTACTTATGTTCCTTATTCATATTAATTAAGTACTTTTGCTTTTCATTTGGATAGCTATCTGAATTCTGGTGCTGTGACCTCCATAAAGGTCTTTCAGAAGTAAATGAGCTATGTATTAAAAGCAGTTGTTTAAATAAGCATTCAATTCTGACAGCTTTGCTCTTGATAGTCTTCAAGCAACAGCTGGGGGAAGCTCCTTACCATCAGGCATGAGTTTTATTTGTCATATTTTTTCTTCATTCTCCAATCAGAGACTGTCCTTCTACCAACCAGGCTTTGCCCTAGAATGTCTATTTACTTTATAATAGCAATTGTGGTCCTGATAACAAGACCAAAAAATTCCTAATTCATCCTTATGAGAAGAGAATTAACAGATTAATTATGTTTGAGTTACATGGGTCAATATAGTCTTATCATTGTTTTATGGCTGGTAAAATATGGAGTGGTTCTTAAGTGGCACAAGCTGTCAAACAGGAAATCTCATTACCTGGCCAAATCAAAATCCATTTAACTTGAAAATATAAATATTATATCCCCAAAAATTTCAAAGATAAAATCATCTTTATGAATTCTCTTTTTCACTATTTATTTATAATAAAGGGGGATGGGGAAATTCCATTGTTGACTCTAGATAAAAGGGCCACAAAACTTGAAATCTTAATCTCTGCTTCAGGCTAATAGCAAAAATATTTTTCATATTTAGTTCACCTCTGTTGCAAGATTCCCTTGACAAAAACATTTCAGAACTAAATTTTACCAATAAGAAAAGCCTTTTCTTCAGCTTGTGTGTGTGCATTTAAGATTCAAATTCAAGAAAAAAAAACCTACGTATAAATTAAATGTAAAATACAATTGCTTCAAGAGGAACAATATATTTAATGTACTGGAATAATTCATATTTTAAATTTGAAAAAATTAAATCAACGACATATCAATATGACTTTATACTGATTAACCCAATAAAAAAGTATCTTTGGATTCATTTCTAAGTATAGCTCTAAAGAGCTTTTGTTGTTTAGGTTTGAGATAAGTGCTTATTCACATGGTACCTTTTCATGTAAGTTGATTGGAATAAAACAGAAAAGGCCATTGTCCCAGGATGAAAATTTCATAATAGCTAATATTTATGTAATGCTTTATAATAGATAAGAGAGATGTCATCATCACCATCATGATTATGGGATGTACTGAGTTCTCCTTCACTGGAAGTGTTCAAGCAATGGGTAGATAACCACATTCATAGAGATAATCTATTCATTGGTTAGGGATCCCAAGATATCCTTATTTTGAAAGCCAATCATTTTCTTAATTTGTCATTACTGCTGAAATAAGTTCATGAATTTCAGTGCTTCTACAAGGGTATTTCCTCCCTTCTCATCTAGCTCCATTAAGTTTTTCCTTTTTTCCCAAGGCTATAAGAACCATCTCCAAAAATAACAGCTATACCATTTAAGTTCTTGAATTTGCAGATGTTTCTCTCCCATAACTACAAAGCAGCATGCAGAAATATTAATTAACAATGATGTCCCAAATAATAATAATTTATACATATATTCTATAATATAATTTGGACCTCAAAACAACCTTGCAAGTTAAGTGTTATTATCCCCATTTTGCACATAAAGAAATTAATGCTAAGACTTGCTCAGGATCACACAGTTGATGTGTGACTGAAGCAGGATTCACTCAGGTATTCCTGATTTCTATTCATTATGTCAACTGAACCTACTTATCCTGATCATAATTTATCTATTTTGATAAAACTAAGAAAGAAGACGATACCCAAGAAAACAAGGTAATCCAAAATTTTTCCAAAACTCTACTTTTCTTCCAGATTTCTTTTTTCCTTTTTTTTGTTTCTTATCCAAATATAAAGCTAAAGGAAGAAAAAAATGCTTTTTTTCAGTGCCTTTCATATTTCTTCTCTTCTCCTTTTTACTTCCATTTTTTCACCCTTTGAAAAAAAAGAATCTCACTTGATGTTCTTATTACTTTCTATCCATGTAAGTCTTCCCATGATGCCTCATTACGGGTACAAGTGAACCAACAGCTCACAAAGACTGTGCCAGCAAGAAGACCTGAAATCCAGTGTAGTGAAGGATTTAAATCAATCTTCCAGGGGTTAGCTTAGCTTCTGAGAGGCTCATCGCCAGAGAACATCCAAGAACATTTTGGTAGGGCAAAGGTAGGACAAGAGGGGCAGAAAACTCAAAATCTACTAAATTCCTGCTTTTCTGAAGCAATTAGAACAGTGAACATGTTGGACTTAGAATCAGGGGGATATGAGTTCAAAACCTACATTAAGACACTTTATAGTTATGACTGAGCAAATCTCTTAACTCTCTTTAATCTATTTTTTTAATGTGAAAAAATGGAATAAAAACATCTACCTCATGGTCTTGTTGTGAGAATCAAATTAATTATGTAAAGTGCTTCACCAACTTTAAAGTTTTACATAAATGCTATCATCATCATCATCATCATCATCATCATCATCATCATCATCATCATCATCATGATCCAAATAGTTCCTTTTATCAGGTGGAAAAATTTCCAGTAAGCTATTCCAATCTTATCCATCAGTTACTGGGGACTTGGAAAAAGTTTAAGGTGCTTCTGTGTAAGAATTTCATTACTTTATGACAGATCTTAAGCCATATTAGCAAGTCAATATTACAGCTATCTTTGGGTTAAAATACAGCACTGTAAATATAGTGTAAAGATATTTTAGTCAAATTAAATCAAAGATTAGTTGTTACTAATTTAATTTTTTTCTATCATTTAAGACTCATTTCCACTGAAAATAAATCAAGATATGCTTTTATATGTAGTTTTAGTTACTATTTTCTACTTTAAAGTGGGCATTATAAATTCATAAATCTGACAACTGATTTAATCTGCCACTGGGACTTTATATTGAGACTGCTATATGATTTTAGTACAATATAATTTATATTGATTGTTGTGTTTCCATTTGCTTTAGTGAACTTTTTGCTTATTTGATTACATTGATTCTAGCAGCCCAAGCCATTCTGATTGGAATGGCTAGTAGTACTTTATATTCTATCATGAAACTGGTATTCATTTAATGAATTGTTGGAAAATTAATCTAAATCTCAAGATGTGTAATCAGTCTTGAGCATCTTGAAATCCTGAGTTAAAATAATGGCAGTGAAAAATACTGACCTTCAGTTCTTTTCTTGGGTTCAATTAGTATGGCTCATCAGAATACTCCAATTCAATTACTGAATATTTAATCTAGATATAAGAGAGGACATGTAATGCTTAATTAAAAAGCACTTATATTAGAATGTTTTATTTGTGTGGTCACAAGGCAGTGTAGTGGTTAGGATTTTAGACTTGAAGACTTCTTTTTGGGTCCTTCCTAGGTGTATAATCTTGGGCAAGTAACAGCAATTTGAAACATCCTAGAAAGACCTCAAGCACTAGGAAAGAATTTAAGTCTGTCATCCAAAGGTCAGCCCGACTGAGTTCAGAAAAATTCATCACCAGAGCATTGGTCATAAAAGAATGATTTAGAGTTAGGGGAGAGGTGCAGAAAAATTCACAAAACTATCTGCTAAATTATTGCTCTTCTCTCTGCCTCAGTTTCTTCATCTGTAAAATGGAGCTAATGATAGCAATTACCCAAAGGTGTTGTTATAAGAATGAAATGGGATATTTCTAAAGTGCTTTGCGAACAAGGAATTATAGAAATGTTATAAATTTGTTATTGTTGTTATGGTGATTTATATCCATTTATAAATATTTTAGACATAGAACTATAAAAATATATACTACTAGGTGAAACAGGATTTACGTATATTCAAATAGCTGGTATATGGACAAGAGAATTAAACATGATTAATAATATGGATGAGATGCACAGTATATTGTGTGTCATATTAGAAGGAGGACCAGTCTTGCAATTAGGAACATCTGGCTTAAATACTGCTTCTGACACATACTAATTATATGATCATGAGTAAGAAACTTCACCTATTAGTGCTCTATACAACTATGATGCAAAATTACAGATATGGTCCATATCTGCTTTGATGGAGTTTTGACACTAGGAACTTCCTACACTAATTAGGATTAGAAATTTTTAAAAATAGGCCAGTCAAAAAATGTTGGATGAAATGTTGCTACAAGTATGAGGCCCTCACTTCATTATTATAGGAAGGAGGTGGGGGGAATTGGCTTTTAAAGTTCAGCAGTCTCAGAGGTACTCTCTTACTAGACATCTTTATTAGAAGAAGATTAAAATGAAAATAGCCATCTTGTAGGAAAATGGTAATGGTAAAATGGGGTCAATAACCAAGGCATTTTTTACAATGCATATTTCTGATGAATTCCAAGATCAATTGTGGCAAAGAATAGAAAGTATAGATTTATAGATACTATAGAAAGCATAGAAGTGACAGATCAACAGCTAGAAAGCAAGGGCTTGAGGACAACCCCAAATCCCTAATGTATATCATTGATAATTCCACAACTATAAATAAATGCTTATTGTTTTAAATTGTCAAGAAAACAATTCTTGGTATCAATGTTTTTCAATAAGAATCTGCTGTGATGGGTATAATCCATATCAGCATTAAAAATATTTAATTTAGTGTTAGTGGATCAATTTTCCATAAACTTATTGTTTTGCTTGAAGACTTTTCTGTGACAATGTCTGAAACATAAGAATAAGAGTAATTAGAAATATAGAAAATTTAAAAATTGACTAGACATTAGCTTACTACTTCTGAATTTTACGTTTGTAGATTTTTGTATACAAACAGAAACCATGTCTTCTATGGATATTGAAAGTTTTTCAAGAAAAAAATTACAGAAAATACATTTACAGAGGAAATATAATGAGTCAAATTGAACTTGTTACAATGAATCAAAGCTAAATTCAAGGATGGCAAAAAAATTAAACTTCACTCATTTCACATGTGACAAGAGTCAGAGGTTAAAAGCAATCTAAATATGTTCCCACACAATCCAAAGATAAAGAGTTTTCAAAAATAGAATCTACAACTTTCTGTTATAATAAAAAGAAATTTTGCACTAAGTTTTAAGTTCGGATATCATAAAAGTATAATTTATGCCTATCAAAAACAAAAAGCTTTTAAGCATTATGATAGTTAAATGGTTTCTTCACATTAATCCTAATAACAGATCTTTAGTCAAAAAGAGCTGTTGTAAGGTGAAATTTGAAAAAAAAAGTTTTAAAAGTATGTTCTCTTCTCTTATAATGGTACCTTGATTTACATAGTATCTAAATTCCAGAGATCTCAAAACATATCATGGATTTATTCTGCCCATATTATTTTTTTCTGGTAGAAGCAGATCCAGATGTTTCAGTTAAATTTGTTTCTGAAATAATTCAGTTTCTTTTGGTGAGGTAAAAAAAGTCTAACATATCGAGATCCTAATTTATTTGTCTATTTATAGGACAAAAAATTTATTTTCATCTCTTATGTAAATACATTTGAGGAGAAATATTCTAACTATAGTAGACTGCATTAAGTAGATCACTGACCTCTCAAATTGCTCTTACCTTCTGAAAAACATCATTAGTTAATCAAAGGAAAAGCCTCTGAGACTTTATAATGGAGAAGATGGTGTTGAGAATTAAATCCTCTCTTACTTTCTATAACCAGTAGAGAATATTTTCCTTCCCAATGTACTTTTTATATTGTATACTACATTTCCTTGAATATTTGGAATTTCACAGAAAAAAAAGTTAATCTTTTCTTTTCTTTTTGATCTTGAATATATTTCATGTATATTATAAAGGAAATCTAAATAATCTGGCTTAGCTTAAAAGAGAGTATATCTTAAAACTAAATGGTAACCACTGGAAAATGTCATACCAAAAATCATAGATGGCATTTAGAGAGATTTTCAAGTAGTTTTAATCATATTTGACTCTTCATGATGCCATTTGGAGTTTTCTTGACAGAGATATTGGAATGGCTTTCCATTTCCTTCTCCAACCCATTTTACAGATGAGGAAACTGAGGCAAAATGAGTTAAGTGACTTGCCTAAGGTTACACAGCTATTAAGTGTCTGAGGTCACATTTGAACTTAGGTCACCTTAATTTCAGGTGCAGTGCTCTATCCATTGTGCCAATAAACTCCGTAATGAGCATTATCTTATTTGACCCCTGTAACAGTCTTATGAGGCAGGGATTAAAAGTATCATTGTTTTTCGTTAAAACAATAATAATAAATCAGAGAAATGCAAATTAAGACAACTCTGAGATACCTCTACACACCTGTCAGATTGGCTAGAATGACAGAGAAAGATAATGTGGAATGTTGGAGGGGCTGTGGGAAAACTGGGACATTGGTACATTGTTGGTGGAATTGTGAATACATCCAGCCATTCTGGAGAATGATTTGGAACTATGCTCAAAAAGTTATCAAACTGTGCATACCCTTTGACCCAGCAGTGTTACTACTGGGCTTATGTCCTGAAGAGATTTTAAAGAAGGGAAAGGGACCCTTTGTAGTGGCCAGAAACTAGAAACTACGTGGATGCCCATCAATTGGAGAATGGTTGAATAAATTGTGTTATATGAATATTATGGAATATTATTGTTCTGTAATAGATGACCAACAGGATGATTTCAGAAAGGCCTGGAGAGACTTACATGAACTGATACTGAGGGAAATGAGCAGGACCAGGAGATCGTTGTATACTTTAACTACAATACTATATGATGATCAATTCTGATGGATGAGGCCCTCTCCAACAATGAGATGAACCAAATCAGTTCCAACAGAGCAGTAATGAACTGAACCAGCTACACCCAGCAAAAGAACTCTGGGAGATGACTATGAACCACTACATAGAATTCCCAATCCCTCTATTTCTGTCCGCCTGCATTTTGGATTCCCTTCACAAGCTAATTGTACATTATTTCAAAGTCCGATTCTTTTTGTACAGCAAAACAACTCTTTGGACATATATACATATATTGTATTTAACTTATACTTTAACATATTTAACAAGTATTGGTCAACCTGCTATCTAGGGGGGGAAAAGAGGGGAAAAATTAGAACAAAAGGTTTGGCAATTGTCAATGCTGTAAAACTACCCATGCATATAACTTGTAAATAAAAAGCTATAATTAATTTTTAAAAAATAAAATAAAATAATAATACTATCATTTATGTAGTGCTTACTATATAAATATATAGTGTTAAATACTATATAATTATCAACTCACTTGACCCTCCCAGTGTCATCCCCATTTTAGAGATGAGGAAATTGAGTCAGACAGAAGTTAACAAATACAACTCATAAATCTTCAGAAATACCATTCAATTCCAAATCTCTCCTAGCTCCAAGTTTTATAATCTTTCAACTATACTATAAATCTCCAGAACATTGCTATTAAATAAATAATATAAAAGGGAAAGTTATATGAAGACAGAACCATTTTTAATACCTTAAAAATGTATTAACTTAAACGTAGAAAGGACTCATTACAAGGAAATCCCAGAGCATGGACTCAATTGTAATGATTATAATAATAATAATCATTATAATTATAATATATAATATAATATTTATTATTATAATAATTATTATTATCAAACTAGCACATTTTTGCAAAAATTAATGAAATACTTCCATCATAGCAACTCTAAGACTTAGTGAATCACCAAACATTTTTAAATCACGTACCATGTACTAGGTAGGTGCTATTGCTGAAGTAAAGATGGAAAACACTGCTTTTCATTTTTGAAAAAAGGATCCTGATGCTCAAAAACTTTGTTCAGAGTAGCAAATCTACTAACAGTTAAAGTCAGGATTCGAATTTGGGCCTTTTGAAACCAATATCTAAAGTTCTTCCCAGTTATAAAACTATTTTAAATTGTGGCACAGTGGATAGAGCACTCAGGGGAAACTGAATTCAAATCTAGCCTCAGACATTTGACATTTGCTGACTGTGTGACCCTGGGCAAATCACTTCACCCCTGATTGCCTTATAGCTCTCGCCCTAATGTGCTTGTTTCCCATGTCTCCCAAGAAGATTTCCCTTGTCTTCTGGATTATTTACAAGCTGTTCCTCAAATTTAACATTTCTTCTGTCTCCATGCAATCTCACGAGCCATCCTCGGGCCTACAATCCACATTTTTCTTATTTCTACCTTTCAGAATTTTTACCCTTATTCAAGGCTCAGTTTAATTTCTGCATCACAAAACCTTCCCTTCTTCTGCCTGCAGCTAGTCTTTGTACCTTCTCTGTTATCTTATATTACATTTACCTAGGCCCCACCCCAAGGAATGCAAATTCCTTGACATTTAGGCTTGTTTTACTTTTATTTTTGTATCTGAATCTGGAGAGATACATATTAAATATGTAATGAAAGTCTATTAAATTTAAGTGAATTGAAAGAAACTATTCTAGTCCAAAATAAGATCTCCTTTCAAGTGTAACACTTAATATCATAGGAGTTTGAACTAAAAAAGACTTTAGAAATCATCTAGTCTGCCCCCTAATTTTACACTACTGTTAATCACAACTATAGTATTATTTTTGTTTAACTCTTGTGCTGGCATTTTAACTTTCTGGGAATTTGTGTTACTTATAGTCTTTTCTACCTAATTAGAATGTTAAGTTCTTTGAGGGCAGGAATCATGTTTTTATACTCTGATATTTTTCCTTCTCCCTATTACATATGAAGCAAACGATGATTAAGTAATTATGGATAATATAAGGGCACATGATCAGTGGCTTTCAGGATTCATGTTTCAGATTGCCCAAAGATTAAAAATAAGAAGTTCTCAAGAATACCATATTTTAAAATATCACAGTAGCATATGGAAAGTAGCATATACAATATAATGTGCAGAGCTCATAAGAAAAAATTAGATTAACATACATATATATTTTTAAATGCTCCTTAAATTAAAGTCTTTGCTCCAAATCCTCTGTCTAGTTATTTTCACAAACACTCAAATAATTTTCTCCTTCTGTCTATGATTTCTTTTCTTATGATAAATCAGATTACCCTAAAATTATTTTAGCTTGAAATAAAAGTGATGTGCATACATATATATGTGCATGTGTGTATATATGTAGTCATATAATTAGGTCAAATAATATTAAACACAAATTAAGTAATTAGTAAAATGTTTTACCAATTCCAAAAACTCTATTTCTGATCGGAGAGCTTCATAAACACTTTCCATGTCTTCTTCCTTATAAAGTTCTAATTCTTTTTTAAGTCTGTTATATTAAAAAAAACACACACACACACAAACATATCAGTATGTTACACTATACTCTGTTTTATATAACTGTTTCCTAAATTGAGATAGATAGACTTGTAGTTCCTATAATCAGAATTGTGAAGTCAAGACTGGATGATTTGGAATGAATATTAAGTGTTCAAAGCTCTGGAAGAAATATTTGATACTTCAATAAACTCTTTCTCTTAAGAAAACAAAGAAGTGAATAAATAATAGATGTTTAATAATCCTTGAACCATAAAGGAAGCAAGCGTAGTTCAGAGTACTGAAACTCAGTACTGAACAGAGCTAAGAGACCTGGAATCTATTATTACAAATGATTCATAAACCCCTTCCCTCAGAATAACCCTGTGAAGGTTCAAATATCCCCATTTTAAGGATTAGTATCCTGAGACTAAGAGAGATGGAATTAACTATGTTACTGACACAATGGCAATGCAAACTGACATTTGTATGACATTAGAAGTCGTTTAATCTCTTTTGGCCTTGGGGTCTTCTTGAGTAAGTATATATAAGACAACCTCTCCTCTGTCATTTAAAAAAAAAAAATTAAGAAAAAGGTCCCTATCAGTTTTCAACTTCTATAACTCAATTTACAATTTCTGAAGATACTACTGCACATCTGGAGATATACTTAACAAATAATGATGGTTTAATTTCAATGAGATCAATTAATCTTAATCATAATCATGTCTCTCTGCCCTGATTAAGCCCTTTCCTCTCTGATTTTAGTATTATTTCCTTATTTTCTCCATTAAAAAATATGTGTTGTATGTAATTTTAACCCTGAAAAAAAGCAACAAGAAACATCAAATTTACAACAGGGAAGGGAGAAAATTACCCTCACATATCTTAAATGTATTGTGTTCTGAACCTGAAAAACTCTTGAAAAATAAATAGAAATTCTGAAATACAGCTCATAAGAAAAAGATATAAGAAGTTATTAATTTTGCATAGCAGAAAGCTGCAATCAGGACTGTGGGACATATATTTTAATGAATAAATGGGAAAACAAAATCAAAGGTAACTAAGCTTTACAAGTCTATTGGCAGATTCAGAAGGGAACACAAAATAAATGCATTTTTTATAATTTTGTCAAGATGTAAATTATAACATTATATTATATATATATACATATATATACATATTACATTTTTCTACATGTATATGTAACATTTAATAGGAAAGTTATCCCAAATTAGATCTAATTATTTATTTATTAAAATTTTGTGGGATTAAAAAAAGAAACTTTAAAAAGAACCCATGGGGAGAGTTAATTTAGGTTGTATAAAGCACACTTCAATTTCATACTGCCTGATTAGATACTTTCATTTTACTTCATTTTTATTTATTTTTAAATAAAATGGAACCAATCCCTCTCCTATTATGCCATTAACTACAAATACATTTTCCTGTGAGTTCTTTCTTTTCCTCCTAACAACAATGCTGATCAAGTCTTCCCCCCAACTCCTTTTTTAAAGTTGGTTAATAATAACAGAACAAGAGGGCACCAAAATTAAGGAGGAGGATATTTAAAGCAAATTAAAAGAAATATTTTTTATACAGCATACAATCAAACTATAAGATTCATTCTTACATTGAAAGGTCTGTTGTTAGATTTAAAAGAGGAAGCAATGATAATGTTATGAATATTAATAACATTTGCAGTGAGAGAAAGCAGTATAATGGCAAGCAAAGCTCATGCTTCATTGCGTGGACTGATTGCCTGCAATAGTCACCTCCTCCTCTCTTTCACAATGACTAAATGCAGTTACCTACTGTGTGTAAGGCACCATGGTGAACACTAAATCTGAAGACTTAAAATAAAAATAAAGAACAACCTACAATTTATATAGAAAGTTTACAAACTAATAGAGAGAAAGTCTGGTTTAACCTTTTGAATCATCAGTCAATAGTCAGTGTCCTATTATACATGGCCAATGTTTTAAATTAATTTAATAATTAATTCCATAGTTTGGAATTGAGATTTTCCCCCTAATTATCATTCAGAATAGTATCAATAACTTTTCCATATCATAGGAAACCTTCATTGAAAAGATTCCTAGTCCTGAAATAAAGTTGAACATTAAAAGTTTTATCTTATCCAAAGTACACAAACATTTTAGAATATTCTTTGAAATATCAAATGCAGTTTTCATAGTTTTCTAAAAGTGGGGCAATATTATTTCAGTTTGGAGGTAAGACTGCAAAATCACTAACATTCATTAAAAGCATAACTTTTGTACTAATCAATTGATTCTACTATTAAATTTTCCTTTGTACTTATTTAGAAGCTCAGTAATTACAGTATGTGCCAAGAATATTACAGTCACAAAACAAGGGATGTCTGTTAGCTTAGAGGCTACACAATCAATGCTGTAAAGACGCCTCTGTTAGTGAATAAATGATGAACTTTTACCAGAAGGGATGCAGAGTCAACAGAAATATTCAACGAAATTCTGCAGCAAAGATTGGACCTAGAGTTACAGAAGAACTTTATGTCTTAAACATATTTCAAAATAGGACTATCTCATTTGTATAAAGTCATATAATCAAAAATTTTGTTAAAAATTTTGTAGAAATCTGAAATACTTTCTTGTTAGAGAGATTTACCTTTGATTGCATTTCCTCTAATGTCAAGATGCAAAATATAGACAGAATTTCTTAAAAGCAATTTGTTTTAAAAATCCTTTCTTTTTGGATAATGAGAAAGATCCATGTTAAAATAAACATCTGAAAAATAACTATATATCTACACATAAAAAACATTTAAAGATGTCCAGGACAGTTTGAAAGTATTTTGGTATCATATAATATTGTCATATATCATATTATCATTATCATATATATTAGAAATCTAATGATTGTCAATGTTACATGTATTGCTATTTTAGATATATTTTGCAACAAGAAATATGAAAGCAATAATTTACCATCTTGTATAAATACACTGTAGAGAAAGTGTCAACCTACATTGAAAAAAGTCTCCTCATCTTGAAGTTATAGATCATGTGAAATTATAGGTCCTGTTTTTATCTTTATCCGAGTGGAAAGTTGTCCAATAAATTTCATACCTTGCTTGCTCATTGTATATATGATACTAATTAAAACCCATTGTTTTCAAGTGCAAGAAACAAAATGATCTCTCCTTCCTTTTAATCTCTTATAGAATTTTGTCTAGATTTTTTCTCTGTCCTTATTAGTCAACCTTGTTCTCTCTCTCTCTCTCCCTCTCTCTCTCTCTGTCTCTCTCTCTCTGTCTCTCTCTCTCTCTCTCTCTGTCTCTCTCTCTCTCTGTCTCTCTCTGTCTCTCTCTCTCTGTCTCTCTCTCTCTTTCTCTCTCTCTGTCTCTCTCTTTCTCTCTTTCTCTCTCTCTGTCTCTCTCTGTCTCTCTCTCTCTTTCTCTCTCTCTCTGTCTCTTTCTTTCTCTCTCTTTGTTTCTCTGTCTCTCCCTATATCTTTCTCTTTTTTCTTTCTCTCCTCTCTTCTCATTTCCTCCATCTCTCTCCCTGTCCCTCTGTTCTCTCTCCCATAGGTTTCTTCTCTATCCCTCTCTCCCCTCTTTTTTCTTTCTTCCCTTTCTTCTTTTTCTCTCCTCTTTCTTTTTCCTCTTCACCTATTCCCATCCCTCTCTTTTTCTCTTTCCTCCTATCCTTTCTTCCTATTTTTCTCTCTCACATATTTTAGTCTCCCCAATTCTTATCTCATTAAATTAGAAACAACAACAACAACAATAACAATAATAACATTTAATTTAGGTTCAAAAATGACTTCACTCTAACACTTACTGGTTCCATAACCATAGGCAAATAAATTTCTTTGCCCCTCTAAATTTCAGTTTTCTCAGCTATGTAATGGTGATATTATTTATATTATCTACTTCACAGATTTGTCATAAGAAAAAATAGTCTCTAAACTTTAAATGAACATATGTGGATTATTATTATTGAACACTACTAAAAGGCAGGGATTGTGTTGTTTTCTTTCTTGGTTTCTATCTTCACTATCCATCTCAGGTTTTTTACTGAATTGTTGTTAAACATTTTCAAATCTGATACCTTCTATCACTTCCTCTTATATTAGAGAAAAATGCATCAGGATTATATTCAGAAATTGAAAACTATTCTATCAAGAAGTGGGAAAAGAATGGAAATAGTTTTCTCCTATATTGAGTGTTCATTGATTTATTTTTTGCCACAAATAAATGTTTTTCCCCTAAAAGATTATAACTCAGGACATTTAGAATAAAAGGACTACCACAGAAAAAGATAAATAGAATGTGATTTTTCAAGGAGTTAAGATTTTTTAAAAGAAATTCTATTTTTCATAAAAACTCAACTAGGCATATCATTTACTTTCATGCTTTATTTGAAAAAAACCCATGAAATTCACATAAGCAAGATGAAAAAATGGAGAAATGAAAAAGGGGAGGAGAGAATAAAAATAGCATCTCATTTGTTCATAGAGATTTAAGATCTATAAAATGTTGACTCCTCAATGAGTTTGTTTTCACTGTTCTGTAGTCTTTGCTAGTAAAAAAGCAGACACTCAGTTCGCATAAAAAAGAATGGCTCAAACCTAGCTCAGTCTCAAGTAATAGAAATTTGATCCAAAGTTCTTGGGGGAAATATAGACATTCATTTATCCATGGGGTATTAGATTAGGGAACATTTTGTAAGTCCTACTACTGCTACTCTATCTGGGGGCTACTGCTTGGCTTAGTGGATATATAGCCAGACCTGAAGACTCATCTTTCTGAGTCTTATACACTAGCTATGTGACCCTGGGCAAGTCACTTAATTCTGACTGCCTCAGTTTCTTTATCTGTAAAATGAGCTGAAGAAAAAAAATGGCAAACCATTCCAGATTCTCTGTCAAGAAAACCCTATATGGGGTCACAAAAAGATGGACACAACTGAAAACAACTGAACCACAACATCCTCTATATATAACAAGGTGGGGGAGAATTGATCTTTTAGAATTTGGAATGTATTGACCCAACTGAGCATAAACTGTTACTCTAGTGTTGAAATTAATGGTTGCTATGCTACTGTACCTAAATCTTTTAGAAACAAAAATTTCAAAATACTATATTAAGATTTCTAAATACAGAAGAAAGAAAACCTTCAAAGAGATACCACCAAGCCCTCTTTTCCCCAGACCTGTGGATTTCATCAGGAAGTCCTTGGTCCAATTGTGTCCTAGAAACTGAAACTAAAGGCTTGGAGATTTGCCTAGGGGGCATTGATTTGCCCAGGACCCCACAGACAATGAGGTCTGAATTGAAGTCAGGTCTACCTGACTCCATGGCCAATTCTCTCTCCACAAGATAATCCAGTGTACGTTACTGGCTTTGTAAATTCACAGATGGCATAAAGATAAGTTTCAATAACTAACCTTAATAGTGATGAAAACCAAGGAAAAGCTACTAATTATGAGAGTTTCAGTAATAGAGACAAAAAAAAATATAAATCAGTGTGCTCTGATTATTACACAAAGATAATGAACCTAAAAGAAGAAAAAATGTCGCAAATGCTTTTGACCAAGATTTAATAAGAATAATATTAGTAGTAATAAAAATAATGCATTATAATTCATTTTAAAGATCCTCGCTACCAAGACTTAAACAATTAAGAAAACAATAAGATGCTTATATAACACATTTAAGATATTTCAACCCACCATAAGAAGAAATTTTTTCTAAAATATTTAAATTAAATTAAATGTTTAAGCTAAATGTGGGCCTTTGTGATTTCAGTTTATTAAATACTGTCACATATGCTAGTTTGGCAGCATCAGCCTGTAGTTACCGCACTAGCTATAAGATTGATGGTCCTTTTCCCTAAAGCTTTATACTCAGTAACTTGGCTGTTCACACTTGGGATATCTTTTGTGAAACTGACAAGGGAACTAAGTAAAGTTATACATTTAGCAGAATATAAAGTGGGAATAGATAAGTATCAGAGCATTCCATTTGTAGTTTCCAAAATGCAGTGAATGGAGTAGGGTACATGGACCAATGACTCTTTCCATCCAAATTTCCTCTGCTGCCATTTGTTAGAAAACAAGTGTTCCCTAACAGACTATGTATGCTTAATTTTCGCCTAGAGCATATTTTTATGGCTGAGTTATAAACCTCTGAAACTGGGGTTCATAATGGAAATCCTTACAATACTGACTGTAATGATGCTAGTGGGCACTGCCATAAAAAAAGTCTAAAACAATCAATGAGCAGATTGTCATTACAGAAACTCATTTTGCATCACACAGATCACTCAAGAGATTGATATTTTCTGCTTATAAAACTTAACATAAAATTAAATTGCAAATATTTTCTCAAAACCACTAGAAAGATGGCCTAAGGCAATACACTGTTAATATGAAGCATTTGTTCAGCTCTAGTGGACATATTTCCTGTATGATTTATGTGAAAGAAGGCTTCATTTGCTTCTTCATGGTTTTAGTAATGAGGTTTCTTTTTCTCATAATATGAAACTCAAGAAGCAAAACTGGTTTTTTAAAAATTAATCCAGCAAATAAAAACTGAATTATTAAATAATGCGAGTCAAATTAATACATTTGGGATTTTTTCTTGAAGCATTCGACCATAAGAAATTTCAGACACATGCTATTCTTGTGTTATAGGATTGGGCAAAAAGCACATAAAAATTATAAACATCAGAAACGCTTTATCATTCTTCAAGCACATTGCAAAAAATATCAAATTTTTATAAAGTAGTAGATTTGGTTTTTTTTTTTTTTCTGAGTTTTTTCCCTGAAACATAAGAATGAATGAGAAATTTTAGCGGGTAATTTTTTTAAAACCAGAACTTAAAAGTAGCAGAAAGATAGAACTGTTAAGAATGAGACCAATTTTATTATGTTTCATTGTATCTTAGATGAAAATTTAGAGATCATCTAATCTGACCTGATACTCTACTTTTTCAGATAGAGAAACTGAGGCTCAAAGAAAGTTTAGTAGAGCTCAGAATAGAATTCAGTTGATTTTTAGTCAAATATCTTCCTATATACTAGACTGCTTCTCAAATGAATAGCATTGAATATACAATAATTTTAGAGGAAAACATTAATATAGAGACAAAAATGTTTTAAAATATTAGTAACATATATTTGAGCAGGTATAGAACTATACTTTTACTAATATAAGAAGTTCCAAGTTTGGAAGTTCCTCCCACCAATGCAGTTCACTTTCTTCAACTTTTAGTAGTGGAGTGTTACCTTGTCCATTATCACAAATAATGAGTGACATAATGATTTCATGAAAATAAAGTCTCTCTGCCTTGAAAACTAGCACTCTACTATTTTCTCAACAACATAGTAAACCATGAAATTTACATGTAATATTTTTCAATTAGTTAAATATTATAATATTATCCTTTTTCATAATTCTTTATCTGGAATTTAAATTTAGAATTTCACTGAAATAATTAGACTAAGTATTTTATTTAAAGGTGATGATGATGTTTCATTTGTAACCTATATAGACATAAAGAGGAAAAGATTCAACAGATACATCCTAAGTATCCACCAGTGAATGACATTTTAGAACTAGGATTTCTAGAAGCATTTTGAGAAGATTTCTAAGAGGAATACATTGGAAAGAGAGGAGTTAAGAGATGGAATTCATCCTTCATTTTAGAGTCATGTGGACATTCTGAGGTGAAGCCCTGGTTTTGTGATCTCCCCAGCTCCTCCCCTACTGAGACAAGACTGAGACAAAGGCATTACTGTGCTAGAGAGGATGATGGTTGGTAAGATGAGGCGTCGCACATCTCAAAGACAATTTCCTTCTCTCCAAGTTGGGGAAGACAATAACTCCCATAAACTGAATGTCTCCTCTATGTTCTTGCTTTCCCAAGAGGGGAAGGAGTCTCAAGCAGTAAAAGCTGAGGCTGGCTGCTATTAAATCCATAATAAGCCCTAACCTTGTTTGCTCCCTTATGCTGTTTTTTTCCTCTTTATATAACGAAAAACTGCAGGCTTGTTTTCATGTTTAATGTGAGTAGCTCTGATGGAGGTTTGGGGAAATATATATATATCTGTGTAAAAAAGCAAGCCATCTCTCCAATTTCAGCTTCTGGTAAAAGGTGAATGGACAAAGTAATAGTTTTCTACGAGAGAATTACAAGCATATTCTTTGAGATGCTTTTTGAAAACCAGGCCTATTGAATGTGGTATTGCAGGTATTCCCTGCAAGGGAAAAACAAGAGCGATAGATCATAGATTATTCACATGGCCCCATTGATACAAGATAAAATCTCTATTCCAACTCTTGATTTGTTTCTTTCTAGTACCTTTTCCCCAGAAATCTTTACCAGAAAAGCCCTGAGAAGTTCTAGTTACAACTAGGACTGGGGATGGTTCAACTGATGGACTCTAAGGGTAGTAACTGTCATGGTATCATATCTCCAGAACAATGCATAATATACAATTAAAATAGACCTTACCTTATACATTCAGGGTCATTCTGAGGCTTGTTGCTGATTCTGAACTTTTCTTCCTCTAAAAATTTGGTGGTACATATAGCTTCATTTACATTATTTTCAATAACTAAAAGATAAAAATGACACAGTCACTCGTAAGTGTGATGTGACTATCAGCTAAGCAACCTTGGAAGTTACTTCTGTGGATCTATTTCCCATACTAGGAGATGAGTGGATTGAAATACTTTCCCTTATATATCCAGATTCTTTGATTCTGTTAAGTATCACCTGTATTCTCCTATACAAAATATGTCAGTACTTTTTTGGTTTAAATGTACAAAATTGTTCTCCAATTAATAAATGATCAAAGGATATGAACAGACAATTTTCAGATGATGAAATTAAAACTATTTCCACTCATATGAAAGTGTTCCAAATCACTATTGATCAGAGAAATGCAAATTAAGACAACTCTGAGATACCACTACACACCTGTCAGATTGGCTAAGATGACAGGAAAAGATAATGATGAATATTGGAGGGGCTGTGGGAAAACTGGGACACTGATGCATTGTTGGTGGAGTTGTAAAAGAATCCAACCATTCTGGAAAGCAATCTGGAATGATGCCCCAAAAGTTAACAAAGTGTGCATACTCTTTGACCTAGCAGTGCTACTACTAGGCTTATATCCCAAGGAAATACTAAATATGGGAAAGGGACCTGTATGTGCCAAAATGTTTGTGGCAGCTCTTTTTGTCGTGGCTAGAAACTGGAAAATGAACGGATGCCCATCAATTGGAGAATGGTTAGATAAATTATGGTATATGAATGTTATGGAATATTATTGTTCTGTAAGAAATGACCAACAAGAGGAATACAGAGAGGCTTGGAGAGACTTACATCAACTGATGCTGAGTGAAACGAGCAGAACTAGGGGATCATTACACACTTCAACAATGATACTGTACGAGGATGTATTCTGATGGAAGTGGATATCTTCAACATAGAAAAGAGCTAATCCAATTCCAATTGATCAATGGTGGACAGAAACAGCTACACCCAGAAAAGGAACAGTAGGATATGAGTGTAAACTGTGATCATTTTTTTGTTTGTTTTTCTTCCCAGCTTATTTTTACCTTCTGAATACAATTCTTCCTTTACAACAACAACAACAAAATTCGGTTCTGCACATATATATATATATATATATATATATATATATATATATATATATATATATATATATATTGTACCTAGGATATACTATAAGATATAAGATATTTAATATGTATGGGAATGCCTGCCATCTAGGGGAGGGGATGGAGGGAAAGAGGGGAAAAATTCGGAACAGAAGGGAGTACAAGGGATAATGTTGTAAAAAAAATTACCTATGCATATGTACTTTCAAAAAATGTTATAATTATAAAATTAATTTTAAAAAATTAAGAAAACAAAAAAATGTACAAAAATTGGGCAGTTGATTTAAAAAAAAAACTATTTCAAGCTATTAACAAAATTTAATACAAAAATAATTTAACTCTAGGAGTGAAACAAGGTTGCCCACTATCACCATTACTATTCAATATAGTACTAGAAACGCTAGCCTCGGCAATAAGAGCCGAGAAAGAGATTCAAGGAATTAGAGTAGGAAATGAGGAAATTAAACTATCACTTTTTGCAGATGACATGATGGTATACTTAGAGAACCCCAAAGACTCTGCTAAAAAGCTACTAGAAATAATTCAAAATTTCAGCAAAGTGGCAGGATACAAAATAAATCCACATAAATCCTCGGCATTTTTATATATCACTAACAAAATGCAACAGCAAGAGATACAAAGAGAAATTCCATTCCAAACAAATGTTGAGAGTATAAAATATTTGGGAATCCATCTACCAAAGAAAAGTCAGGAATTATATGAGAAAAATTACAAAACACTTGCCACAAAAATAAAATCAGATTTAAATAATTGGAAAGACATTCAGTGCTCTTGGATAGGCCGAGCGAATATAATAAAGATGACAATACTCCCCAAACTAATCTATTTATTTAGTGCTATACCAATCAGACTCCCAAGAAACTATTTTAATGACCTAGAAAAAATAACAACAAAATTCATATGGAAGAATAAAAGGTCAAGAATTGCAAGGGAACTAATGAAAAAAAACTCAGAGGAAGGTGGTCTAAGTGTACCTGATCTAAAGCTATATTATATAGCAGCAGTCACCAAAACCATTTGGTATTGGCTACGAAATAGACCGGTAGATCAGTGGAACAGATTAGATACAAAGGACAAAAAAGGGTACATCTATAGCAATCTAATCTTTGACAAACCCAAAGATTCCAACATTAGGGATAAAAATTCATTATTCGGAAAAAACTGTTGGGAAAACTGGAAATTAGTATGGCAGAAATTAGATATGGATCCACACTTAACACCATATACCAAGATAAGATCAAAATGGGTCCATGATTTAGGCATAAAGAGGGAGATAATAAATAGATTAGAGGAACAGAGGATAATCTACCTCTCAGACTTGTGGAGGAGGAAGGAATTTATGACCAGAGGAGAACTAGAGATCATTATTGATCACAAAATAGAAGATTTTGATTACATCAAACTAAAAAGTTTCTGTACAAATAATACTAATGCAAACAAGATTAGAAGGGAAGTAACAAATTGGGAAAATATTTTTAAAAACAAAGGTTCTGACAAAGGTCTCATTTCCAAAATATATAGAGAACTGACCATAATTTATAAGAAACCGAACCATTCTCCAATTGATAAATGGTCAAAGGATATGAACAGACAATTCTCAGAGGAAGAAATTGAAACTATATCCACTCACATGAAAGAGTGTTCCAAATCACTACTGATCAGAGAAATGCAAATTAAGACCACTCTGAGATACCACTACACACCTGTCAGATTGGCTAAGATGACAGGAACAAATAATGACAAATGTTGGAGGGGATGTGGGGAAATTGGGACATTAATACATTGCTGGTGGAGTTGTGAAAGAATCCAGCCCTTCTGGAGAGCAATCTGGAATTATGCCCAAAAAGTTATCAAACTGTGCATACCCTTTGACCCAGCAGCGCTACTACTGGGATTATATCCCAAAGAAATACTAAAGAGCGGAAAGAGACCTATATGTGCCAAAATGTTTGTGGCAGCTCTTTTTGTTGTAGCTAGAAACTGGAAGATGAATGGATGTCCATCAGTTGGAGAATGGTTGGGTAAATTGTGGTATATGAAGGTTATGGAATATTATTGCTCGGTAAGAAATGACCAGCAGGAGGAATATAGAGAGGCCTGGAGAGACTTAAATCAACTGATGCTGAGTGAAATGAGCAGAAACAGAAGATCACTGTACACTTCAACAACAATGCTGTATGAGGATGTATTCTGATGGAAGTGGAAATCTTCAACATAAAGAAGATCCAACTCACTTCCAGTTGATCAATGATGGACAGGGGTAGCTGCACCCAGAGAAGAAACACTGGGAGGGGAATGAAAATTGTTAGCACTAATATCTGTCTGCCCAGGTTGCATGTACCTTCGGATTCTAATGTTTATTGTGCAACAAGAAAATGGTATTTACACACATGTATTGTACCTAGACTATATTGTAACACATGTAAAATGTATGGTATTGCCTGTCGTGGGGGGAGGGAATAGAGGGAGGGGGGGTAATTTGGAAAAATGAATACAAGGGATAATATTATAAAATATATATATATATATATATATATATATATATATATATATATAATAAAAAAAAAAAAGAAAAAAAAATAATTTAACTCTTTCTCTTCCCATCATAGTAAACACACACATAAACACACACACACACATACATACACAACCCCAACAACCAACAGTAACAACATCAAACACTACATTATGAAACAAACTGTCTCTGGATATTATTAAAAAAAAAACACTATGTCCCAAGTGGTCATAAAGTATTTTTGTTGTTGTTCAAAGACTCCACAGATTCTCTTTCAATGTTACTTTGCCCCCCCAAAAAAAGCTCTAATGAAAAGGCAGTAAAATAAAATTGGTTTACATACTTTTATCTTTCCTTTATTACCATATAGACATATAATCATTCCTATTAGAGTTTATAAGACTTAAAATTATTAAATATTTAAGTAATACCTTTAACTTTTTTCTGAAGAATATATAATTCCTGCATCAATTCATTCTTTTGTAGCTGAAGTTCATTTAATTGAATACTCTTATGTTCCATTGACTTCATTTCTGAGAAAAGATTTATTTAATATAGCAATTATCATTACAGGTCTCTGTTATAGCCCATATTAGATTATCAATGTAGTAAGTTTTTAGGCTTAAACTAGTATTCCCCAGCTGCCCAATATGCTCCTAGGCCACTTTCATTGATCAGTCTCATGTACATGCTATCATGTGTACCCTAATTTCTAAAGTTGGAGTTCACATTTTATAATCACTTTAAGATGTGAAAAATGCTTTGCATATATGATCTTGTATTTTCCCAATAATCCTCCAAAATAAGTATTTGAGATATTATTAACCCATTTTAGAGACGTGAAACAAGATCAGAGAAAGTGACTTGCTAGTGGTAGTACCTACCATGTGTCTAACCAGAGAAATTTATGCCTACATTGCTGGAGATTTAGCTCCTATTATGCAATAGGTATTGATTATATCTAGTTCTAGGTTACTAACTAGTTCTAGTTAGAATTGGGTGCTGAAACTCTTCCACAAACTTGCTTTTGGAACCGACTTTTAATTTCAATTCCCCTCATTCTGTGGGTTTCTGTGCTCCATACCCACATGGAAGAGTTAAAATAGGTCTTGATTAATATTTAGAGTACTCTTTTGCTATTTGTCCATATTAATTTATCTGAACCCTCTACGGGCAACCAGTCAAGTCTTTTGTATAAAAACTCAAGTAAATGTGAGCCTCAACTGCCTTGGGTCTTTAATCTGAGCACACCCTACATCCCACTGCCCTTCAGACCCCCATTATATGTGCTGCTCCATGGCTGGTAGGGTTGAAGGTGCTTTCTACAGCTTTATCCCTTACTAAATCACTTCCTCTTTGTCTATACTTACAATATTACACTTAATAGTGAATATCAATAAACAATTTTGACCTATCCTAGCATTGATGAAGGCTATTACATCCAAATTCCACTCAAAATTAGTTGCCAATTGGTTTATGAATAGAGAATTTAAACTATTTTAAATTAAAATTATAGGAAATATAATTAAAAGGTAACATAAAATAAATTGCATAACAGATTTTAAAAGATATCTAAATTAACTATTCTTCTGTTCCTATCCATCTATGAAGATAACATAAATCTTGTCTATTAAATATAAATATAATTACATGTTAATATCCAAAGGAGAATAGATAGCACAATGGGTAGAATGCCAGACCTGAAACCAGGAAGACTCATCTTTGTGAGTTCAAATTTAGCCTCAAACAATTATTTAGCTGAGTGACCCCAAGCAAGTCACTTAACCCTATTTGTCTTGATTCTTCATCTATAAAATGAGCTGGAGAAGAAAATGGCAAACCACTCTACTGTCTCTGCCAAGAAAACCTCAAATGGGGTCAAGACTGAAATGACTGAACATCAATGATCCAAAAGAGATATGCTTTCAGTTAACAATCACAGAAAGTTGAGGCCCAGTATAGTCTTATAAATTTCAAAAGAAAAAAATAACATAATATATTAGGCAGTGTTAATTGATGTAGGATATGTTTAGACAAATAATCTATAGACATTAAACATGGCAATGACAGAAAAGCATTTGGACTTAAATTCATAAACATTTACAGAACAAAGGATACATTTCACTTTCTTATTTTTGGATGGAATAGAAAAGGATGGAAAGGAAAAATTCTATTTCTAAAATGGAAAGTATGAGAATGAAGAGAAGAACAGAGAGAAAAAAAGGGGGTAGAGATAGAGACACAGAGAGAGAGAGAGAGAGAGAGAAATAGAGACAGAGAGAGAGAAATACAAGGAGAGGGGAAGAGAAAAAGAAAGTGAGGGGAGAGAAAGAGAGAGACAGAGACAAAGAGAAAGACAGAGAGAGACAGAGAGGAAAATACAAAGTAAAATTTGAGTTATTCCTCCTGAAATACTGTGAGAAATCAAA
This sequence comes from Sminthopsis crassicaudata, assembly GCF_048593235.1. Taxonomy (NCBI): domain Eukaryota; kingdom Metazoa; phylum Chordata; class Mammalia; order Dasyuromorphia; family Dasyuridae; genus Sminthopsis; species Sminthopsis crassicaudata. The sequence continues at coordinate 593,348,184 of NC_133618.1, read as the reverse complement.
AGATATACAAGAGACCTTGCCCTCCTTGAATTCAGATCTAGTAGTAAACATAGACATACACAAATAAGGAGTAGTATATAAGCACACAGTAGCATATAATAGGATAAAGTCATTGATTCCAACTTTCTCACATTAAAGTTGAGACACTAAGGGGTTAAGAGACTTGCCCAAGAGGTAATAACATTTATAAGGCACCTATCATGTAACAGACATTGGGCTAAGTGTTTTACAAATGTAATCTTGTCTGCTTCTCGCAGCATCCATGGGAGTTTTATGTTGTTATTATGCTCATTTTACAGTTGAGGAAAGTGAGGCAAACTATGGTTAGGTGACTTGTCCAGAGTCACACAGCTAAAAGTTCCAAGGCAACAATTGAACTCAGGTCTTACTGACTCCAGTCTAGTCCTCATAGTGCACAGAGCTACCAGTATCAGTAGAGTTGGGATTTGGCCCCGTGTCCAATGGACACTCTTTTCACTGTACTGTTTCTTCCCACTCTAGGTTATGATCTTTACCACTTGAGGGAGCACTCATATTGATGAGATTACATCTTTCTCTTGATTAAAGTGCCCATATTTCTTAAGGTTTTATTTATTCAATTTCCAGTTGTCCTCAAATCATTTATTTTGAGCTGGATTTCTGGATTTCTTTGGTAGTTTCAGGTAATTTTTTTTCCTTTTAATTGCAATGTTCAAGTTTACAATGTGTTTAGGCTTATTGAAACATGGGTTCTTGTTGAGGTCATACAAATTCCTTCTAGATGCATTTTTGCTGCTTGGTTTTTCTACTTCTGGGAATTTTTCTTTGAGAACTTCCCAAAATATACTGTTCAAAATTCCCCTCCATTTTTTCCTCTAATATTTCAGAAATTCTGAGTAGACTTGCATCTTTATCCATTCTCTATATTTGACATTTTACTTTAGATAGATTTTAAATATTTAGATAGTACTATGATTTTGTTATTCTGTGATTTTGTAATGTCATAACATTTATTTTCAGCTATTCTGCATTGTGTGATTCAATTCTCTATTAACTATCACATTAATTAAATACATATGAAGCACTTTATTGTGATCATACTGAATCTTCAAGTTTGGATGAAAACATGAAAAAAATTTAGACTATGTATTTATCCAAATAGATGTATCCAAAAGATTATATCTCTAGATTTTTAATTTTTTCTAGAATTTTTCCTAATGACCATTTTCTTCATTAATTCTTTCTAATTATTTATAGCATCTTTTAATTATAGTGTTTAAGAGATTTTTCTCTTATTTGGTCTTGTGATTTTCTTTCCAGTATTAATTCCTGTTTAATTTCATTATCCATTTGAGGATGTCTCTCAGGAGATTTTATATGGTTTCTCTTTCCACTTGCATTGCTTCTGGTAATTTAGCTGATTCAGTTTCTCTAAATTATATCAACATTTTTTTATTTTGCTCATTTTTACTTTTAATTGATTATACATTTTTTTCCTGAGTGATTCTTCAGCCTGATTTCTTCTCTCTAGTGTTTCCATTTATTGTTTTTAAAAGCAAACTTCCCTAAATCCTTTTATTTACATCTTGACTGGAATATTAATAATTTTTAGAACAAAAGATTTTGGAGAAAGATAAAATATAATTCTTTAAATAAACTACTATGAGTCCCCAAATGTGCAAGATATCCCCAAAGTCTTATTGTAGTTTTAAGCTATTGTAACTTAAAAGCACATTAAGACTTTTAGGATATCTGTATGTAAATTCCCAGAATCATTCAAAGACCTGAATAGAAATAATACTGCAGTGGAATATCCTTCCCCATCAGGTCCTTGAGATTAGGAGGATAGAAGTTGTAGGGGAACTATAGAAGAGGTATTCATCAACTTTCAGCTATTTCTCATGATGGTATAGACTATATCATACTGTCAACAGCTCACTAATTTTTTCAGGAAAGGTGCAAAGGATCTCATCTTTTTCTTTAGAGGTCTTTTTTTCTTCAGAGTTTCTTATTTACCAGCTTCTCTCTTCCCCATCACTATGAACGTAGTTATTTTCCCCAATTGTTCCAAGAGGAAAGGAACAAGAAAATATTTTCAGCATTCAGTAACTACAAGCCTCTGAGTTAATTTGGTACAGAAATAGGTAGCAAATGGGCTTATAAAATCCAAGATTAAATCTGGAATATACTTGAGGTTATGTGATCATAGGGTCAGAGGACAGTAATATAGATCTAGGGTTAGAAAGGATCTCAGAAGACATCTAGTCCAGTTTCTTCATTCTTGGATGAGAAAACTAAGAACCAGAAAGGTGGTTTCTTAATTCATTTTGCACAGGTAACATTGCAGAGGAAGTAGTAGAGCTGAGATTCAAAATCTACATTCTCCATCTTTCAGATGGTCTGAATGAAGCTAACAAGTCAAAGGATAACCATAACAACAGTAGTAGTAATTGTAGTGCTGGTGATGATGGTGAAGGAGGAGGAAAAAGAAGGAGGAGGAGGAGGAGGAGGAGGAGAAGAAATAAAGAAATGGCTGGCATTCACATAGTGCTGTCAGGCTTGCAAAGTGCTTTACAAACATCATCATTTTATCTTTACAACAAGCCAGGGAGATGGATATTATATTTATCTTCATTTTACAGATGAAGAAACTGAGACAGATGGAAGCTAAATGACGTGGCCAAGGTCATACAGCTAATAAATGTCTGAGACCACATTTGAACCAAAGCCTTCCTGACTATAGTTCAAATATTCTATCCACTGTACCACTTAGCTGTCTTCTCTAATAATAGTGAAGAGAATTTGACAGCAATTCATCTGAGAAAGGGATGTCTTAGGCTAAGATCCAATAACTAATTCTGCAGGAAAAAAAATATTAAATGCCTTTGAGGTCATGTAGCTGTACATTCTTTATGAGAAAGAAGTAAATACCTCCAAAACAAATTCATATGAAGGATTTTTTTTCCCAAAGAAATTAAGTTTCAGAGTGTAGTCCAAGGTCAGAATCCAATCAGGCCTTTGCATTCTAGCAGAATATGAGATGGTCCTGAGTTTTTAAGATAACTTAAAAAAATAAAAAAAATCCTTCAGAGTTCTTTTCTCTCTTGACATTCAAATGTTTCTTATAATACTTCTAATCTGATAGTCAGTTTGTCAAAGTAGAGGAATATATAAAGATGGGATATTAAAAACAAGTAACATTAAAACTTATGGTATGTAAAGAGTTAAACTTGAAGCCTCTAGACATTTCACTAAGCAGAAACACCCAACTTCTTACTGATACCCAAAAAACAAGGTAACCTACCGTCTTTTAAAATATTTTCTTGTTTCTCTAAATCAGCTATTTCAATCTTGGCTTTTTCTCTAATCAAAAGTTCTCTTTTATTTATTAATCCATATTCATTATTGAAGTTTGTAATCTCCTTAGTAAATCTTTCTTCCTCTTCTTTTATTTTTTTCTTCATAGTCTCCTGAAATATAGAAATGAAAGCTCATACACAGAAGCTAATAACATTTTTCCTTTAAGAATTTAAAGTACATTAAGAAATTAAAGTACAATAAAAATTTTTAAGGATTTTCTCTATTTTTAAAAAGTTTTGAACCTAAATAAATGTATTTACTTCCACATTAATGGTCTTAAAATTCTCTTAATTTATCATTATAAATAACATTTTTAAATTTGAAATTTTAAAAATTTCTTGTTTGACAAAGTTCTACCATTGAAGGATGACATTTTTAAAAAATAAAAACCTAAACACAGGCTTGGGGAGTCCAGTGGTCTGAATTCCAGAGCTATCTCTGCAACTAATCAGCTTCATAAGCCTGGGCAAGACCCTCAACTTTTCTGGGCATAGAAAATATTAAGAGATTCTATTATTGACTTATTTGAGTTGTAGTCAACTTTTTATAGCCCCATTTGAGGTTTTCTTAGCAAAGATACTGGAATAATTTGCCATTTTCTTCTCCAGCTCATTTTACAGATGAGAAAATGGAGGCAAACAAGATGAAGTAACTTGCCTAGTGTCATACAACTAATCTGAGGCCAGAATTGAACTCAAAAAGAAGAATCTTCATGATTCTTGATTCCTGATGCTGCCTAGCTACAGAGAAAATTCTCTTATGTGATTTCTAAGGTCTTCCAATTTTAAATTCTGATCTGCCATTTTGTCACTACTCTAAAATCATAAAAGCAATTGAAAATGATCAACCAGAAACATACCTACCACACTGATCCAACCATAGACTGCCTAAACATGTCACACCATCAAAATAAGTGCTCTTTCTTTAAAAAAAAGTATTATAGTATACAAAGCTATCTTACTCAAGATGTTTATATGAAAGTTTTCCATATTTCTTTAATAATCTAATAGATTTTTTATTCATATTCATTCATATTTCACTTTTTATTCAGTCATCTTCGTTATTTTCTTTTCATTTTTATCATGATTTTTCTTTATTAATTTCAGTAATGTTTTCGATCAATATGTTATTTTTCTAAGATGAAGGTAATACCATGACTTGCAGAAAAAATACTTAATATGTTTATAATATATAACATATATATTATAAAAGATAAAAATAGGCAGAACAACTTTAGTTCAACAAATGTGTGCCTACAGCATATACACAGTGCTGCTAGATATTATAGGAGCTAAAGAATTACATTTACAATCGTATTAGATACACCAGACATAAATATTTCAATATGAGAGAACTTGTGATAGGATACAAAAATGAATGAAAAATACAAAAATTATTATTGCACCCCAGAAAAAAAAAAACAACAAACAACAAAACTCAGAACTAGAAGAATGGGGAAGTGAATTGGGGTCAAATCTTTAAAACTAGAAGGACAAGATACTTTAAATGACAACAACAAAAAATAGATTAGAAACTTGAAATTGCCTTTAGTTATTTCTTTGATTGAAGCCTTTGAGTATTTCTATTTAATAGTTCATTACTTTTATTTACGTCTGTTTTTCTTTTAAGATTTTTGAGTTCTAGGTTCTCTCCTTTATCCCCACTCACAATTAAGAAACCACAGTTGTGAAAGAAAACACACAAAGTTAAAAATAGAGAGATAAAGAGTAATAGAAAATGTTTCAATCTATATACAGACTCAATCAGTTCCTTCTGTAGTATGGATGGGATTTTCGTCATAAATCCTTCAGAGTAGGTGTGGTTGATTTTACTACTGAGAATAAAGTCATTTACAGCTGGTCATCCCAGAACACTGCTATTACTTTGTATACAGTATATTTGAGTTAGTTTATGGAGGACTTTGTAGGTTTGTTTGTTTGTTTGTTTTGGTTTGTTTTTTTTTTCCCCTGAGAGCATCCTGCATAATTTTCCAGAGAACAACAATATTCCATTATTTTCTTTTCATTTTCAAGGGTATAATTGTGAATTTACCTATGTTTGAGGGAAAATATGGTCTTCATAGTACTTGCTGGAGTTTCCTGGGAAATTTTAAAAATTGTCTTTTTAAAAGGAAAATAAAGACTCCTAAATATCTAAATAAAGTTATGATAAATTAGGATTCAGTTTCCTAATTTGTAAAACAAGACATTTATTTAGTTAAAGAGATCTCTAACATAAAAGGGGAGAAAAATTTGAAGAAGGGTCCAATCCTGTTTGTTCCTCTTATTTATTCATTACAATTTGGACAAGTCCCTAAAGCTCTCATAACTTCATTTAATTATCTCAGGGTTTTGGGTGAAGTTATCTTTCCAATCATTTCTAGTTTTCAATCCTTTGAAATCAAATTCCACTCAATGTAATTGGTCAAACACTCATCTCATGCTTATTTTATGCACCAAACAAAAAAGTCTCTTTCTCAAGGAGTTTATATTCTTTCATTCCAAACAGCTAAAATTCTATGAAATACCAATAGCTGATTTGTAGTGGAAATTTAAATTTTAATAAAATATTAATCATGCTGGAATCTAAACATTAATATATTTCTGAAATACATTTTAAAAGAAATAAAATAAGGTCCACTTGCGAAAATTTGTACATTCCTCCTTTTGATTTAAAACAAATAATATTGTTGTTGGTCCTAGTTTACAAAAGATAATTCAATTTAACCAACTATTTCTGAAAAATGTGCAAGGCAATGTTCACATAATGAAAAATACATTGACGAGAATTTACCCTCAAGAAGATTATAATCCAATAATAGAGATACATAAGAATGTAAATAAGCATAATAGGAAGTAGAATATAATAAATGTAAGGAGAGATCAAAGAGACATAATCTCTAACTTTTTGATGTATTCAAATCGGTTAAATTAGTGAGTGTTCTTCCAAGAGAAAGGCAAGGAACTGATTTCAAAAGAACCAAAAGACTAATATTAATCCTAATTTTCTTACTTGCTTATTATTTCAGGAGAAGGAACTGATTTTTTTCACATGGGTATTCCCCTCTACCAACTCATGTTAAAAACTCTAAAAATTAAAGGTGGTCATCAAGAACTGCTGTGCCTGTAAGGTGTAATATTGTAAGTCCATCCAGCAAACGAAAGTCTCCAAATTTAGCTGAGTAAAGACAGCTTCTTGTCAGCTCCATAGTTTCAGCTGAAAGTATAAACTGACCTTCCTAAAATGTAGGTCTATAACTCTTATCAAGAAACTCCAGTGGCTTTCTTTCACTTCCAGGTTCAAATATAAAATCTTCTGTTTGGCTTTCAAAGTCCTTCCTAATCTGGTCCTTTTGTACCTTTCCTGTCTTGTCCCACTTCACTCCCATATTTTCTATGATCCGGGGACAAGGGACTCCTTGCTTTCCTCCCTTGTGACTCCCCATCTCCTGACTGGCACCCACCATGCCTGGAACTCTCTCTCTCTCCTTATCCCCAGCTTGCTTTCTTTGGTTTCCTTCAAATCTCATCTAAAAGTATTGCATTCTGTTAAGTTCTGTCCTCGTTTTACTTAATGTTTTCCATCTGAAACCACCCTCAATTTATCCTGTATCTTATTAGCACATGGTTGCTTCCTTTGGTTAGACTGTGAGCTCCTTGAAAGTCAGGAATGCTTTTGGCTTTTCTTTGTATCCATAGTACGTGACACATAATTTGTCATTGTGCAGTCATTTTATTTAGTTCTGAATCTTCATGACTTTTGTTTTGTTTTGTTTTGTTTTAGCAAAGACACTAGAAGGGTTTGCCATTTCCTTCTCCAGTTCATTATACAGATGAGCAAACTGAAGAAAACAGGATTAAGTGACTTGACCAGGATCACACCCAACTAATAAGGTCAGATGTGTAATCAGATAAGTCTGGCTCTCTACCCACTCACTATACTACCTAATTGCCCCCCTAAGCATCTAAATTATTTTTCAATTTATTTATTTTATTTTTAATTTATAGAATAAAATAAATATTTTCATATAATAGTATACTAAAATAGATAATTACACATAAGATTGCAAATCTATTGTATAAAACTTGCTATTCCTTTTATATATATGTTATTATGTAAATTTATTTTTGCTTTTTTTTTTGCTTTCTTTTCCTACCCACTCTAGTGATGGTTACCATTAGATACAAAGATGAGTATGTGTGTGTGTGTGTGTGTGTGTGTGTATGAATATACATATATGTAATTATTCTATATATACTTCTGTTTATTGGCTCTTTCTCTGCATAAGATAGTATCTTTCTTCATTATATTTAATTTGGTTATTTATAATAGTAAAAATGACTTCTATCACCACTCAATCTATTTCCAAACATAATAGACATTTAAAAAATGTTAGTTGACTGATTGATTAGTTGTTTCTGCCCAATCTTACATTCTGATGTCATAGATACCAGGGCTATTTCCATGCCAAAATGTGGAAAAAACAAGGGCTTAAAAATATTTAATTTGTAGAAAAGGAGGAAGAAAGAATAAGGCAGATGCTTAGAGGTGGTCTGATTGATGATAACAGAAGATAGAAAAAGTGAAGGTTTATTCAATTCTGATTTTGCTTTTGCTTTCTCTGCCAGAGAGAATAGTTTTAGTTTAGAAAATCAGAACAAAAATTAATAGGAAGTTGAGATCGAAGATAAGTAAGGAAGTACTACGAGAGCACATAACTATACTTTATAAATTCAAATCACCACCCCCATATGAACTATATTCTAGGACATTAGAACAGAAAGAATAGAAAGTAAAGACAAACAGGATTACTGAAACACCATCAGTATTCTCCGAAAAATCATGCTGACAGTCAAACGTGCTATTGTACTAGAGAACAGATATTGTCCAAATTTCTACCTAAAAAGGAAAGTAATGTTATTCTCCAGTGACTTTGACCTTAATAATAATTAATCCTCTTTAGGATTTATTTAATATTTAATAAACAAATCCTTGTTTAATATTTTGGTGGACCTGTGATTTCATCAACCTAGTATTCTTTTAGTATTTCAGACTACAACCTAATACATATTCTCATTCTAGTCAATCTTGTCCATATCCTCTAATAGTTCCTCCTCTCTATTCCACATACCCAAGGCCTTCCTCTAGGTCTTTTAACATTTAATGAATGCCACTGAAGTGCAAGGATTCTCCACTATTTATCTCTCCTTCTCAAGACTTGGCTATATCCTTTTTGATTCATTCATACTTTTCTGTTATGCTACTTTTTCACTACTAACTACATTTTAATCACCTCATGCTTAAAATGAGCCTCTCCTTTGAATGATCCACACCTTTAATTCTGTGGGAAAAAGTAGTATTTCATTACTCACAGACATACTGCATAATCATATAAATAAGGGCGTAAAAATTATCAATCTTTATTTCAAGAGAAAGTTGGAGGTCATTAAGGCCCTACACCATTTCTTAAAGCAATCTTATTCACTCTACTTCTCTTATTCCATTATGGACTCTGCTCATTGTACAGGAATGTTGAATGTCCAACCCTTAAGTGCTGACAAATTAGCTTTATTAAGTTGTCTATTCAATCATATACTCAGATAGCAGATATTCTATCCTATTGTATTTTTTTTTTTTTTTTGGCCTTAGTGGATAGTACAAAATCTCTCTCAAGTGACTATGGATATCATTTTATAAGCTCTATGATGGTTAGGGTCTAAATATAATCATCACAATGTCATCTAAAAACTGCCCACCATACTTGAAATGTATTCCCTTTTCTCTATCACTCCTGGCTTCCTTTAAGAAAATTATATACAAATTTTACCTCTCAAATACCTTCTTTAATAAAGTACACAGGATCTAAAAGTGTATGATTTTTCTATAATCTAAAAGGTCTTCTTTTCATTTCTTAAATCTGAACCTTTCTAAAATTTTTGTTTATGTGCTTCCTCATGCCCACCTTTGCATTCAAGTCATCAAGTATTAAAAGATATTGCAGTTTCATCTGAGGGACTCATCAAATTCTTTGGAGAATTATTTTTCTACTTCCTCCCTTGTAACAGATGTTGATATATAAACTGAATTATCTTTATGATCTTCAAAGCAAATGCTTATCATAAGCACTGTAATAAAAAATCATCAAGTGTGCCATGGAATTATTATTTTTTGTTGCCTTTGGATGCATTATAACACTAATTCCATCGGCTCCTCTAATTTCCTCTCCAGAAAGAAACTATGAGCTTTCCTCTCATTTAGATACAGCATTTTAATATTCTTATTTATAGTAAAAATGTCAAGAGTTATATGATTTTATAGTGTATCATTCATTAGATGAGGTTCTTGTATTGAGATCACCAAAAGCTAAGTCAATGTTTATTTGCACTAATCACACTGTGTGAGATTACTAGTATCTGTCATTTACCACACTGTCTTTAAAGGAATAGAAGTCCACAAAGGTTATATTTTTCTTTCTTCCCTAGGTTATCATCACCAAGTAGCCAGCCTACTGGTGACCAACTTCCCACATTGAAGCAGACTAGTCTTTAGAAAACAAACACTTTTTCAACCTCTCCAGCATGGTAGAATCTGCAAGTGATTGTGTTCCCTAAAAAGTCTTAAACTGAATTGTGAAAAAGATAAATTCTGAGCATCTAAAAAGGGAAGTAGCAATAACTAGAGTCAATATTGCTTTATAAAGGTAAGTCATACCAGTTTAACTTCATTTTTTCTTTCTTTTTTGTTTAATTTATAGATAGGTAAAATTAGAAAGAATATTTGAAGACATGAGCTGTTTAGATTTCAGTAAAACATTTCATGAAGTCTCTCATATTATCTTTGTAGAGAAAATAGAATGGTATCAACTAGATTAAAAACAGAAGGAGTTTGATGTAAAGTTGGTTGGAAGACCAGTCTCAAAAAGTAGTCAATCACAGATCTATGTCCAGTTGGTGAAAGGTTTCTAGAGTATTCCTAAGTATCTTTCCTTTAATCTGTACTGTTTTAACAAATTTTTCCCACAATTTGAATGAATGCATAAATAGCATTCTAACTAAGTTTAGAAATACTATATAGAAGAGTGACCAACATAGCCACATGGTGTGTTACAAAGTACACAAAAAGATCTCAAGAGCTTAGAATTAGGGACTGAACTTAATATGTAAAATTACATACTGATAAGGTTAAAGTCAGACACAAGTTAAAAACACACACACCAGGAAAACTTAACAAGTACCAAACAAAAATGATATTGCTAGGAAAGCCTTCACATAAAAATGAGCATCTCTTGATTACAGTACAAAATGGAAGCCAAAAAATGCTAAGGCTATCTTAGACTACATTTGGAGAGGTAGCATGTCTAGACCGCAGGAGGTGATGTCTCTCCCGTATACTGTCCTTAATATGATACTTCTTGCTAACATATTCTAGAAGGGGCATCAACATCTATAGAACTTCCAGAGCAGGATATTAAAGGTCTCAGGACATTATATGAGGATCACTTGAAAGGACTGGGGATGTTCTGAAGGAAAATAAGGAAGTACTAAAAGTCTACCTTGTAGAAAAAGAAATATTATTACTCTGGTCCCAGAGGTAATAATGAATGTAAGTTGTAAAGAGGCATATTTGAAATGTCAACAATTTTTAACTATTCAAAAATAGAATGGTGTGCCTTGATTAAGTAGATTTCTCTCTCAATTTCGTCTATCAAATAGTGTGTTAACTTGTTGGGAATTTTAAAGAAGGAAATCCTATTCAGGTATGGGTTGGACTAAATGGCCTTTGAAGTATTACTCAGCTCTAAGTACATGATCCAAGAATTCATCAAATATTTTGAAGGACCTAAAATGTGCAAAATACCACTCTAGAAAGAAGCTAAAGATACAAAGATGATAAATGAAGTAACCCTTTCTCCAAATCATTTATAATCTACTAGATGAATAAATAAGGCAATTTACAATTGAATATAATACTAAACGTGAAAGTGCATTAATAACTACAAACAAAACAATATGAACATCCATTGGAAGGAAGCATCCTTTCTAGTTTTAGAGGATAGAAGAAAGAAGAAACTCAACAAAATCCATTTATGAAAATGGAAGTCTTAAATATAAGGATCTAATGAATTCCATTGTCTTCATAACTATTTTAAACCTCAAAAGATCTCAGTTTTTACAAATGCAGATATTCATTCCATAAAGATTAAAAGCCATCTAATCCTAGATAGGCCATTCTTTATAAAAATTCTTTGGAGAAAAAAAAAAACAACACAATATCAGCTGATTCTTCCACTGACAAACTTCTCTGAATTTGTTTAGGCTTGTTCCTCCCAAAACAGACACACAGTCTGTCATAATGGGTATTGACTTATCAGTGTACATTTTGTTATCTTTGAAAAATAAGAATTAACCACCAATCCATGAGAAAGGATCAGAGTCTGACTTTAGTGGAAGTGTTTAAAGAACTGCAAATAATTTCCTATTTGCAGCTGTAAAGTTCTTTTAAAAATATAATGACATCTCAGTCATAGACATCTTTTTACTGGTTCCTGGTACTATTTTATTGTATTTCAATAGGAGTATCTATCCTTAAAAGAATACCTTTCTGAAAACTTAGCCAAGTATACTTTTACAAAACTGGTAAAGTATAGTCCTCAAAGTAGTTAGATACTTACAAAGGTTTGGAGAAGTATACTCCTTTCATTTTTAACTTCTGCATACTGTTTTTCTAAGCCATTTTCATGTGTCTTCAAAAGCTCGAAGAGGAAGGCTTTTTCAGAAAACTGATGAGACTTCAAAGTGAGAAAAAAAATTGAATGAATTAATAAGTACATTTTCAAAATGTCTTAGATGATATTGTAAAGTGATGAATAGTGTATTTTTCTTTAAAATGCAAATTTTGAAGAACTCTTAAGGCACTTAAAGTATAAAACATATTGAAGAATTTGGTTATATATGAGCTATTTTGTTCTCTAATTGTTTTACTTGTTCAATTCTTTCTCCCCAAAAAGGCCATAAGCTCCCCAAAGCAACTAGTATAGTGATTGACATTGGTTGGCACTGAATTAATCCTTACTGACATGACGTATATGTTAACAACTGTTAGCCATTTGCTTTTAAAGGATGGGACTTTCAAGAGGACTGATGTTTTTCAGATGGGATCATAAATTAATGACACTAGTTTTACAAGTCCAGACATTAAAATCAGTCTCATTACTTTATTGTCATATTTAGCAATTGCATGCTTGTTTGCTAACATTCTCCAAATATATTTTGAGTTCACTTTTCTACTTTAGTACTGAACATGTTCCTAAATAGTAACGTGTAATGTCCGGGCTAGCTTTCTGGAAGTCCTTTGGACAGGCCTTGGTCTTTAGATGGAGAAGTGATGAAGGCAGGAGAGCCACCACCAGGCTGGTCAAAGATGAGATATCTATCTTTTTATCCCCTATATACCTTATTGTAATTATATCATTCCAGCATACTGATCATGTGTGAACTAGGGAACTATTACATCACCATAGTAAGTCCTAAGTATATATATGAACTAGAGAACAATCATCTCATCAATTCGACTGAGTTAACACCTTGTTTCAAGTATACTTCTCTAGAGTTCCAGCTCTCTACACTAAAGAGCCCAATGTAGGCATTTATATTAGCTAGGATATTATTTTCCTTTTATTCCTAAAATGAGGAACATTACAGAGCATTGAATACTAAAGTAAAAGTTTTGAAGTTTTATAAAAGAATTCCTTTAAATAAAATAATGTATTACTTTAAATGAAATAAATGAATTCATTTATTACATAAATATTTTAAAGAACTATAGTTTTATTCTGGATACTTCCCCCATTGAAGCTTATGTCAGTCTTTCTAGGCATTCACATACAATCTATTAATTGCTCTTGTTGAGGAAAAAAAAAATCAAACTTTTAAACCCAGTGGACAAATTTCTGACAATGAATCTCTCCAGTCTCCAGGCAGACTACAGACTGATAATCTGACATACAATTTCTATCTAGGCCCATATTTAAATATTTGCAAGGGGTCTGTCACAGAGTAAGTGCTTTGACATAGTACTAGAGGAACTGCAGGACATAAGGACATGATGAAATGCATTGTAGTGGAGAAGAAATAATAAACACTAAAATAATACTAAAAACATACACATGGGAAGAGCAAAATATACATATAATAATTTCACTTAAGCTTATGTTAATAATAGATATGCAATAATTTCAGTTAAGCTTATATTAATAATATATATGCAATAATTTCAGTTAAGATTATGTTAATATGGCATATGTTCTATTATTGTTCTATAAAAATGATGAACAGGTTGATTTGAGAAATGCCTGGAAAGATTTATACAAACTGATGCTGAGCAAAACAAGCGGAACCAGGAATACTTTGTACACAGTAACAGCAAGATTGTGCAATGATAAACCATGACAGACTTGATTTTTTCAGCAGTTCAATGATCCAAAGCAATGATAATAAATTTTGGATAGAAAATGCCATCTGCATCCAGAGAGAAAACTATGAAGACTGAATGTAAATCAACGTGTGCTATGTTCACTTTTTTTTCCCCTTTTTCTTCTGTTTTTGTTTTCTCTTATGGTTTTTTCTTTTGTTCTGATTTTTTTGTCCCAATATGATTCATAAAGAATTGTGTAATTAAAAGTTACTGTGCATATAAAACCAAAAAAAAAAGAAATCAATAAAAAGGAAAAATTATTCTATTAAAATATTAGACAGAATTATGAAATTTCTAGATACCATTATGACTTGGCACCCAGAATTAAATCTTGACCTTGAGACAAAGAACTGTAATGGAAGACACTTTGAGATATTCCAATTTTAAAAACCAATCAGATGATAATAATAGCTTCCATTTATATATTGGTTTAATTGGTTTACATATATTATGTTATTTGATCCTCATAACAACTCTTAAGAGGTAAATGCTGCCATCTTCTTTTGTCAGATAAGGAAGGTAACTGAGGCTGAGAATGATTCAGCGGCTTTCCAAGTCACACAGCTAGTAAATGTCTGAGGCAAGAAATATAATCTCAGCTCTTCCTGACTTCAAGTCCAGCATTCTATCCATTAATAATCAAAAACAGTGTTACTGAAAACTCCTATATCTTCACCAAAATAAGATGTACCTGCTTCATCTTGTTTTAGTTCCCACCATCCTTAATAAAAAATAACAAGTGTCTAAAGAGAAAATATCTGAAATGACCAAAGAAAGATTTTAAAAATTAAGACCCTTTAGAAAAGAAAGAGGCTGAGAAAGGATATGAATAAAATCTATAGAACTGCAAAAAAAATGTACAAATACAGTGAATTTGGTATAGGTAGTTTTCTTTTGCTTTTGCTTCCTCAAAAGCTTAAAAACATACCTAGATCAGACATTTGGGAGCTGATACTTCTCCAAATCTGAATTTAAGTTTTCTCTCTGAAATTTGTTCCTTCTCGTTTCCTCCATTAAACACTTAATTAGCATTTTTTATAGAATGATAAGTATTGAAGACATTAAGACAAAAGTCGAAGCTTTTATGGAGCTTGCATTCTTTTGGTGGAAATGTGTACACATATAAGTAAATGTAAAATTTACATATGCCAAAAAGAAAAAGTGGGTTGGTCAAGGTCCAAGAGTGAAAAGTGACAGATGGCCAAAGTTTTCCACTAGTATTTTTGGGATGTCCCAGAAAATGAGGAACATCTCCAACAAATTCCGTGGATTCCCAAGAGTAAATAATATGGGCTAAGCAGTCGTAGGTAAATTGCAATATGCATCCCTGCAGGGAATTTCCAAGTTGAAAAGTTTTCAGTTCTATACGAATATCTTTATGACATGGCTCTAATAAGATACAAAGTAATTTTTACAGGGTAACTATCCGTGGGAAGAATCCTATAGAGGGTCGTGCTTGAACTGAACTTTGAATGAACTTCGAAATTTTAAGAAACACCAGGAGGCGGCCTAGGGGACAGCCTATCCACAAAGTTGAGAGAGCTAGGAGATAGAAGGAAAAACATTCATTGAAAGGGTGAATGAGCAGTAAACCTGGAAAATTAGGCTAGCCAGGTTAGGAAAGAATTTAAAAGCCTAAAAGAGTTTTGTTTTTATCCGTCTAAATAACAAGAAACTAGTAAGGCTTCTTGAATAATAGAGTAACATTATTAGATATGTGCTATGGGGGGAAAGAAGCAACAAATCCTAGATAATGAGGTTTTAGATTATATAAACTATTACCTATTATTTACTTTTTTCTTTTTCTTTTTCTTTTTTTTTTTCTTTTTCTTTCTTTCTTTTTTTTTTTTTTTTTTTTTTTTTTTGATGATGGATCAACATTGAGAGTGGACTTCCCTGGCACATAAGATGGGAGGAGCAGTGGACTCAGTTCCTGAGGAAGAATATGATAAAGTTCTCAATCTCTAAATAGATGGGGAAGAGAATTCCTGGATAACGGGAACTACGGAGGGCTGCCTCTCTAAGGGGCAAGTTTGAGGGACCTGTTTCTCCCCAGAGAAGGAGGACTTTCCAGGAACACAGCCCTGGAATCCGGCCTTATATCCCCTGGTCAACTTCGTTTATCAGAGGTATGTAACCAAGTCAGCAGAAAGCAACAGCCCTTGTGGCTTGCTTCACATGTAAGTAACAGGGATGTAGCCTTTTAATGAGGAAAGGAGGGTTTTCTGAGTAGCAGGACTGTCCGACAGAGAAGGCTGCCCTGGCAACGGGAGAAACGGAGCCAAGAACTAAAGCGAGTGTAAGGAAACGGGGGGATGAGGGACTTGGCTTCCCTATCCCAGTGAGCTATTTGGATCTCCTCAAATGGGTGAGCTACCTATCCTGCAGCAGACCCCGGGAGCTTCCTCTGCTGGGCGAGTAAGGGAGAGCACACCCTTAGGGGAGTTGCCCACATGAATCTCTGTAGGGTTAAATGGGGATTCCCTAGAATATGGGGCTGGTCTCTAACCAGCAACCTCAGGTTCCCCTCCTACCCAAGGGTATGGGGTGCTTTGAGTACGGAGAGCTTTAGAAAACTATCGGGAACATGACTCAGTGAAAAAGGAGAATTATATTCATTATTTATGCGTTATGCCAGTACTTTATAAGTTTTCTACATTTGTTTGTGGTTTCCTAGAGTCCTTTATATCCCTTGCAATTTCCATAGCATAAAATGAAGGCTTATCTTGTACCTTATGAGCAGACAAGCACAGCCACACACATACCCCTCTAGCGTTTGATAGCAGTTGGGTAGAAGCCAAACCAAAAGCTTCATTTAGAAATTCTCCCTGGATAAGTTCTGAGTTGGGTGAATAGCACTAAAATGGTGATTTAGGGGTTTATCCTCAAGATTAGCTGTCAACTTAAGTGTCACTTCCTATATAAAGACTTTCTTAATCTCTTTCCTCAGCTTCCATGACTCCCAAAATATTTACTGTGTATTTATTTTGTGTGGAGATACATTATTTATTTATTTATTTACAGATCCCTAAATAGAATATAAGATCCTTGGGATAGAATTTATTCTTTGTTGTTATTGTTGTTCCAAGGCCTAGTAAATTATTTGATTTATAGAGGTGATTAAAACTGACTTGTTAATTGATTGACTTCATGCTTCTGAAAGATGTGCTGTAAATATTTAAGTTAAAGGCAAATAAAGGGAATTTTGTCCTTGAGAAATGGTAAAGATTAACATTTTAAGAAGGTTCAGAAAAGATATATATGGATTTGTGGATGGTAGGTCTATCTTGTCTTATAAAGAAACATTTGAGATCTTTGATGTTCATTCTTAACCTTTAGAGGCTCATGTCTTGGACAAGAAATGCATTTTTCTGCAAAAATATCTCAGAAATGGAACACTAGGCTAGACAGACCAAGTTTAACTTAATTGGTTGGCTCTTACATTATTATGCCTCTCAGCTATATCATTCCTAAATTCAAATGCTGATTCTGTGCTTAGCTCACCATATGAGCTTTGTCACAAAAGCATATTAAGGAAACTGTACTAACCTGAGGAATTTCTAATCAGCAGCATCCTAATTTACAGAATTTTTCAAATTCATGAAACCATCAGTATTCAAAAATTCATGACCTGAAGTTTCAAATTTTTATTAAAGACCCAGCATGGACAGATTTGATTTTTTCCCCTTCTTGTTCTTTGGTGTTATTCTAGAACACTGCCCCAAAACTCTGGTTTCTATAGTTTTATAGAGAGACTCTGAGACTGGGATACTCCCAGGATTGTGCTGGGAAAGGCTTAGCAACTGACTCTCTAAAAGCAGTTTAATCCACATCATGAAGATTTTCTCCTTTACTTTCTTCTTCTAGACTGACTTCTAGAAGTCAACAAAACAATAAATCAAGCCCCGATTTGTAGTGTTATTAACCTGATTTCTGAGGTACGAATTCTCATACTGAAAATCTGCCAATTGGCTTTCTCTCACAACTTGACTCCTAACACAGGGCTTCCATTTTAAGAGATACTACCCAGCCTTGGAAAAGGTGTTACATATACATTAGCCCTTGGTTGAAGCTTTTATTTCCAAGATGTGATCAAAAGATTGAAAAGAACACTGAAAATGTTAGAGCAGAAAGGTAAATATCTAAAGTATTTTGTGAAGAAACACTTAAAATGTCCAATTTTGTGGCTCTCTAGAATCCAGAACAAAGAATGGGAAAGATGTTTGGTGTTCTTTCTCCCTTCCTAAAAATCCTAATGTGTTTTTGGCCTTTAAGGGCTCCTCCATTTTTCCGGGATTATTTTAAATCTTTTTTTTTTTTTTTTTTTTTAACCTCTTCCCTTCTACCCTCATTTCCTGCTTTTTCATTTCTGATTATTTTTTTCTTTCATATTTTGAATAAGAATTAATAAGGTACTTTGTGACAGAAGCTGTGCTATTCACAATTTTTTTAATCACCTAGGATATGGTTCTGATGGGGACAACAACACAGTGTGAGAAATTCACAGCACCCATCAGAAGAGAGGGTCTAAAGGTCTGTGAGAGCAGGAGAATCCCTGAGTAGCCATAACAAAGCTGGAGAGGAAAAGCAGAAAGGAAAAAAGAGCAGGAAAATCATTTAGAATAGAGTTTGGCTCAAGCTGCTAAGCATCTCTATTGCTTCTTCCCTTCTCTGAGAAATGAAGATAAAGTATTTGCTATTCATGTGAAAGTTTACATAGTCTAGAATCAACTCCATGTGTTTTGGAGGAAAAAAAAAGTGGTATCAGGCAGTATTAATTTATGGGAGCTCCAAACTCCTGGTTAATTCTGTTCCTTTCATCAATAAAAAGCTTTTCACTCTCGGCTTTGTTTCTCTTGGGTTGTTTGATTTTAAACAAGTTTATGGCTTCCACTGTAAGCTGACTTATCTGGTCAAATAGGTCAGCTTACAATGCAACCATCATTTGCAAGTTTTCGTTGTATTTGCTGCCTGGAAGGCTACAAGTATTTTCTATCAGGAATAACCTAAAATTGAAAATGACTAAGGGTTTTTAAAAATTCATATTTTAGTGCAGCAAGCATAGTATAAAGCTGCTCTTTTCTTGGCTAAAACTAATCTCCATTTTAAGGGACTAAAGTTTTGCTGATGAAATACTCTGCCCAACAGCATAATAATCAACTTTATATAAAAAATATAAAATGAGTTGTATACAGAATTTTGCCTCCCTATGTCATATAACAATCAGGAGAAAAATGTATTTCTTTATAAATGTAATAAAAAGACATTTCAAAAGATATAGCAGATTGATTAGTATTATTGTGTCTGAGACAAAGTTAGTGCTTTAGGAGAATAATCAGCATTTTACTTAAAAATGTTGATACCATTTGCTCAGAAAAACTTGAAGAAGTAGCAAAAAATATTTTGTATAACTTCAAAATGAGTATCAAAGGTTTTCCACAGAAGCTTCTTTTCAAATGCATAAGACCCAACTCCATATGTTCAACTAATTTTGCCATCAATATTTAAGGAGGATCACAGAATTTTCATTAGATAGTCCATTTCCATAGAATTTTGAAGTTTACTAATATTTTCTTTTGACCCATTTTATAGATGAGGAAACTGAGGTTTAGAGGGACACAGTGACTTGTCAGACTTCAAAGCCAGATATTCTTGTCTCCAAGTCCAGTGTTTTTCCCACAAGGTTACTTTAAGTGGAAAAACTGGTGAGGCTACATAATAATAACGAAAAGAGAAAATAACAAAAAAAGAAGAAAGTATGTCAGAAGAAAAGACTAAGCTAGTTTTCCCCCAACTGAAGAAAGGTGGCATATAGAACAATAAGTGCTAGCATATACACCTTCACTTTATTCATCTTTTTCCCTTTCTCTTTTCCTATTTTCCTATTGGGAGAGAGGGGGACTGGACTCCAAAAGAGAGAAGCTAAATTGGAAAAAGTTGATGTTTCAAAATTTCCAAACTAGTCTTCATGTCTTAACTCAGGCAATAGTAAATTGCAAAGCCACATGAATTCCAAAGGCAATTAGATGATTATCAATGACAATAGAATTCAAAATTACAAAATCAGAAAAACTCATCTTAGACTCTCCTTCTCCTAAGTAAATATCTCTCTTCTCTTTCTGGTTTTTTTTAACCCTCTTTTCCCTTGTTCTCATCCAAAATAAACATACGTATACACATATGTATAAATATATAGTGTGTGTATGTATGTACCTGCACACAAAGCTCAGCACCAGATGGGTTAATGATTAAGAAGACCAAAGGGAAATGATAGTAAGCCTTTGGCTCCAAATCCGGGATGACATAAGGAGACTTGCAGAAGCTCAGAAAGGAGGCCTACCAGGGGAAAGAAGAGGGGAACGCTGGATTATATGGGAGCCCTTATCTTTTTGAGGCCTATTAGGCCTGAAGCAGGATACTGAGCCAATTGTTGGTTGGGAATTGTGCTAGGTTAGCATCTGTACCAGGTCCTCAGGAAAAGTCAAGGTTGTGGCAGAGGTTATGGCTTACTCCAGGCCCCTCCACCCCACCCCCACCCCCAGCCCCTGCCAAACAGTTGGAGTAGTAGGCTAACAGCAAGAATGTTTAAAATGCAAAGCTAAAAAGACCAAATTGAGGCAAAATTGTGATGGGGGCAGATCCTGGTACAAAGTCCCAATCCAAGAACTGATGTTGAATTTGTGAATAAATTTTAAAAATCCAGATATAATTTTAAAAATAAATATTATGACTGAAGAGAACAAGAATTAAGCCTGGAAAAAGAGAGAGTAACTTCAACAGATACAGAAAGAGAGATAGAAAAGAATGGCTGGGTTACAAAGACTGCAATAGTGGCTGTTGTGGAAAAAATAAACATTTTAGTACAAAATGTGTAAACAAACTTTAAGCCAGGAGTGAAAACAGAATGCAGTGATTCTATAAAACAGTAAACATTAAAACAAAATTAATACATTATAAAAGGCACTTCCTACCAAAAATAACTGACCTGCAAAACAGATTCAGAAATTTGAAAAATCAGCATACTCACTGATAGTAATGATCAAACCAAAAACCTGGATACCATAATTCAAAAAAGAATGAAAGAAAACTGCTCAGATATATTAGAACTAGTAAAAAATGTAAAATAGGAATAACATGTTGGTTACCTTCTAAAAAATCCCAAATTTAAAAATATAATAATTTAATAGACAAAAAGCTTCTGAATAAAGGGAAAAAATATTCTAAGCAGTTAGAAAAGTTCAAATACAATGGAACCAAAGTAAGAATCACACAAATTTATTTTGAAAAAGAAAAAAAAACAACACAATCAAGAAAAACTATTGCTAGAAAACAATACAATAATATTGATAGTGTTTATCAGCATTTATGACAAAAAATTAAATATGATAAAGCTGTGATGGTTACTGAATAGATGTAGAGATAGATAAAAACCACTACAGTTGCATGCATTCTTTTCAACACAAACTAAAGATAAAAGAAATCTAAAAAGGTAAATATGAAGCATTGGAACAAGTAGAAGGAGCCAAATGATGATGAAATGCTCATATATATATAATGGTGAAAAAATAACACAAGTGGTCCTTTAGAATCAAACTGTTCTCAGGATTCACAGAGAAAGACAGATATAGGGCCTGAAGCTGTTTCCATGACATTTTGTTGATTTTAATAGAGGATAAAAGAAAGGGTACAAGGAAATATATTAGGAAAAAATGAGAAAGACAAAGAATTTGTTACTTTTACTTCTATTGCAGTATACCAGAAGAACCTTATAGACATATGAAAGTCAGTATGAGGGCAACAAACATCTGATAAATTTTACTCTTATCTTAATGAGCCATTGGAGAGTTAAATACACACATACACACACACACACACACACACACACACACACACACACACACACACACACACACACACAAAGAGAGAGAGGGAGGGAGAGAGTTTGGTGTAGAACTAAAATATAAAGAGATGAAAAACATCTCTAAGAGGGACAGTAGAGTTTGAAAAGGAAGAATTATTAGTAAAAGCTTTGGAGGAGAGATCCTAGAAGATTAAAAGAAGAAAAACAAATTATAAGAACCGGAGTCTATGCTGAGTAATAGGATAAGGGCAGAGAATATAATAAGACTGCTTCAGTTATGGATCACTGGAGTTGATTACATTCCTTTTTTTTTCTTTCAACATTATGGTATTAACCTTGAATATAAATAGGATCAACTCACTCATGAAATGGAGGAGAGTAGCAGAATGGATTAGAAGACATAATCCAACAATATGCTCTTTACAAGAAGCATGCTTCAAACATAAAGGCTCAGAAAGAATTAAAATGAGTACTTGGAAGAGAATTTTGCCTCAGGTGAATTTAAAAAAGCAAAGGTGAAAAACATTATGTCAGACAAAGAAATAAATACTGACATGGTAAAAAGAGTTAAACAGAAAAACTACAGTGTACTTAAAACTAATAGAATTATACATAGAGAAAATAAAACTATAATTGTTGAAGACCTTAATTGTATCCTCCTCTCTGACTTAGACATCTAAGAAAAAAGAAAAGGAAGTTCAGAATAAGAATAGAATTTTAGGAAAATTAAGTATGATAAAGCTGTGGTGATTACTGAATAGATATAGATATATAGATATAGGATCATAAATACTTTTTATATATTCATGGCCTCTACACAATTTGACTGGTAGATCATAAAAAAGGACTAAGAGATCAATAAAGTTGGCATGCAAATAAATACAATTGAAACAACAAACAAAATAACTAAGTAAAAAACAGAAAAATCTAAAAATCAAAGAAAGATGAACATAATTAAAAGAAAAATAAACTCCCATTGAACTAATAAGTAAAACCAAAAACTATTTTTAAAACTAAAAGAGAAAAATGGTCATCTGTTTTTGAAGGACTATTAAGTCAAAATGCCAAGGTGTAAAAAAGAATTCATGCCAATAAAGAAGAAACAAAAAATTATTATAAATTATTTTACTCCATTATAATCCAATGCATCCAATAATGTATAAACATTTACCAAAGTATAAAATACCCAGATTAACAGAACAAGAAATAAAGAATTTAAATAACCCAATTTCAGAAAAACATCAAGGTATATAAGATGGACAGCTGGTATTAAGGCCAAAATGTTATGGACTCATATTTTTCTTTTAACATATGTTTTTTGTGGAATTCTGGATAAGTCACTCAGTGTAATAACTCTTAATTCATCAAATATAACTAAGGATGATTTACCTGAAAAGCAATGAAATAGCTAAGATCCATGAATGGAATCAAAAGCCTCGAGTACAGAGCATAATGTGTCAACAAAGTGTCAAATGCCAGAAACATTTGTGAGAATAGATGATGGAAATTCAGAACCAGGTTGTTGCCACCAGAAATTACATAAGCATTATCTTAAGCGCCTGGATTAATAGCTGATGTAGATTATATTTAAAGCAGAGAGAGGTAGAGAGAAATAGAGACAGAGAGACACACACAGAGAAACAGAGAAAGAGAGAGAGAAAGAGGGAGAAAAACAGAGAGAAGGAGAGACACACAGAAACAGAGAGACAGAGACAGAGAAAGAGACACACAGAGACAGAGAGACAGAGACAGAAACAGAGAGGCAGAGAGACACAGAGACAGAGAGGCAGAGAGACACAGAGACACAGAGACAGAGAGGCAGAGAGACACAGAGACACAGAGACAGAGAGACAGAAACAGAGAGGCAGAGAGACACAGAGACACAGAGGCAGAGAGACACAGAGACACAGAGACAGAGAGACAGAAACAGAGAGGCAGAGAGACACAGAGACAGAGAGACACAGAGACGAGACAGAGAGGCAGAGAGACACAGAGACACAGAGACAGAGACAAAGAGACAGACTGGGCAAAACAACACTTAGCGCAGCACCTTCTGAATAACTAGCAAGACATGATTTGGCAGCTAGAACTATAAATCAAAAACTCTATCTTTCATGAACTGACAGATGATAAATCCCCATTATACAAATACTGACTTCAAAATATCCTGAAGAGCTCAGCCATTAAATCATCACAGACCAAACTATTATCGACAATCACAGACATACCATTGACCCATATAAACTTAAGAACAGCATTTTGAATATATTCATACCAGATATTTATAATCTACAATTTTCATGGAACAGAAAAACAAAACAAAAATCAAAATCATCTGTTGTCCAGTCTACTACTAAAGTTATATTAAGGATGTTTTCAGTAAGTCTATAGAAGTTGAGCTTACTTACATCCCATATTTTTATTCAATTACAAAAAAGTAATTCTATCTACCTATTAAATAGACCATAGAACCATTTAAAAAATAAATAATATCAGGATAGTAATAAAAAACAACCAGGGCTGTTTTTATATGAAATTCTTCAAAGAGGATGACAAGAACAAGATAATAATAATACTTTATATTTATAAAGAGCTATGAAACTTGCAATGCACTTTACGTATATTATCTCATTTGTGCTTGGTGCTGTACAAAGTACTTTGGGAGGATACAAGTGAAGTGGGAAATAAACCCTTCACACAAGAAGTTTAATATCTGGTTGCAAAGAAAGAACATGCTCCTTTAAAAATCACTAGAGGATTGTTACAAATCTCATATGGAGAACTGCCTTTATTATTGTTCAGTGAAGTTATGTCTGACTGTTCCACAAGTATTTCTGTAAGGTTGTTATTATTGCTTAAAATATTTGTTGGTGGATGAATGGCATTCCCAGCTTAATCTCTTACATGTGGCAAGTTATAAATAGATGGTTGTATTCAAATGAATACTCTTTGGAGGAAGGAAGAAAATTAAGCTTAACTTTTTTTGTACTAAATAGGCATCTTTTTGATAAGGAAGGAGCTTTCAATCTAGTCCAACAAGTATATATTGAGGGTCCATGTGCTAGACACAGAAAGTAAAAATGAAATAAAGCATTCCCTTGCCTCAAGGAGATTATATTTTACTGGGATATAACAATATGAATCCAGATAAAATATAAAGAGTTAATACAAAGTGTTTTTGATATAGATCACTAGCAATTCAAAACACTTCTCCTTTTCCTTCAAGGTTCAATTCAGAGACTACTTTTTCCATGTAGTACCTGCCCCTCTTCAGCCATTATGTCATATGTACTCTCTCCATCTTTAATTTTTCTTAGAGCACTTTATCACATGTCCTTTTTGCCCTATTGATCAATCAATCCATCAGCCATTATATCTTCCTCACATTATATTTATCTCTGTGTCTGTCTTATCTTTCCTTAGGAGAACATAAGCTCAGTGAGTAGAGAAAATCATTTTCTTTTTTTAACTTTTGTGTCTTCGTTGCCCATCACAGGGCCTTGCATATAGTAAATTGCTTAAACATTAGATGGACCAGAAGTGTTAATTAATGCAAACTTTGCTTGATTCATCAAGATATTTTTATATTTTGGTCATAAAATTAACAAATGTTCATTGAAATTGACTATCTCTTTTCTTGGTGAAATGCATAAAAAAGATATTTTTCTTTGGGGTGCTCTAAAGCACTGCTTACTTCCTCTGGTTGACTGCTTCTCCTCCATACTCACATCTTGTCTGTAAAGAGTAGACTTCATGCTTTCAGGCAATGTTGCTCTCTCCAAAGTTACTCATGATCTCTTAATTGCCAGATCTAATGTCTTTTTTCAGCCCTCATCCTCCTTGACACTCTTTTCTTCCTAGGTCCTTGTGACACTCTTCTCCCTCCTTCTCTCATACATATTTGACCACTTTCTCTCTTTTGCTATGTCTTCATCCACGGGAGCCTGTGACACCCCCCAATCCTCTGGGCCCTCTTTTCTTTCCCTCTCTACTATTTTACTTGGTGATCTTATCATCTCTAGGCAGAATCTCAAATCTGCTTAGTCTGTGCCTCTCTCCCAGCCTCTAGGACTACATCTTTACCTGCTGATTGAGAATTGGATATCCTGCAGATATCTTAAACTCATCATGTCCAAAACTGACCTCATTCTCTTTTCCCCAAGCCCTCTTCTCTCCCTGTTTCTTTAGTGTATTCAGGTCATCCTGGCTCACCACCTGGGTACATCCTTGACTCCTCAGTCTCTCACCATTCACAATCAATTGTCAGATCCCTTTATTTGTCTAATAAATAACCTTGTTTACTAACTTTGTCTAGTGTATAATAAATAACTAATAAATAAATAAAATAATAAATAACCCATTCTCTCCTCCGATACTGTTACATCTGGATGAATCTGGAAAACCTCATGCAAAACCATTTCTATTCATCAAACCAACCCAACTACCCTGCACTGAACCCTGTTATTCTGTCTCCTAGGGATCCAATGAAAGGCAAGGCAAACAGCAGCCATGCATTAGCTTTGTGCTAGGAATTCCCTACCCTGATGGAGTAAGGAAACACCAAAGGGGGTTGAATGTGGGGAGAGGGCAGGAAAAGTGGTGGGCAGATGGAATTTCTCAATGGAAACAGGGAGCTGGCATGGCAGATGAATGCCTCAGGGCGAGAAGGCCAGCCCCAGCTGCTAAGGGAGGCTCCAGGGTGAGACTGTAGGAATGTAGGACAGAATAGAATGTATGAAAGCAGAGTGTGGTTCTTAGACTTTCTCCACCATGCATAGGTCCTAGGGCAAGCCCCATTTGGTTATTGTTTGGTCAATGTATTGGCTCAGTTTGAATGTAAACAGAAATCATTTCTGTTTTGGACAGAAAGTACTCTGAGAGTCTTCCCCTCCCTGATTAATTTTATTTATCTATTTAGATTTTGGGGGATGGGACTAGTTGAAAGAGGAGATTTTTTTTTGACTCAATTGCTACCTAGCTTTAATCCCAGACTGCACCCAGACTAGTGCAGCCTCAGTCAAACTGAGACCTTAACTGAAAAAGGCCAAGGTCTCCCAGTGCATCCGGGCCATCTCCAGTCATGCTGATCTATATCTGGCCACTGGAACCAGGTGGCTCAGGAGGGGAAACTGAGGCAGGTGACTTTGTACCGCCCTCCCTCGCTTAAATCCAACCCACTTGCATATCATGGCATCCCCTCCCTGAATCCTGGCCCGCTTAGAAAATGAAAGACAAACAACAATAGGGATATTCAAGAGTTTTCAAAGGCAAAGACAGCAGGAGATGAGCTCTGACAACTGGAAAGGCTTCTAATATAACCTGCCAATACCCTTTATGTCTCTATATGAGAAACAGCTTGACCAAGTTTGGAGAGATTGATTACCAGTCTGGCCTCAGGACAATTAATTATTTGGCTATAGCAACTCTTGAACACAATCTACCAAACCATAAAGGGGTTACGATCTGCCTCAATAAACCACATCCTCATTAATTAAAATGTTCATCATCAAAATATTAACATATTTTATATATATATATATGTATATTCTTATGGCTTTCTAATGGACTTCTAGTATTTTCTTGCATCTGTTCCTTTTCTTCAACCAGACTTTACATGGTTTGTGGGAAGAGGCTATTTTCTACTTCATTTATTCTTCCTCAAGCACTTTATATAGAACTAGTCAATTGATGGTCAACAAGCACTTTTTTGGGAAGGTAATCAGAATTAAGTGTCTTGTCCAGGCTCACGTTGTTAGTAAGTGTATGAGGCCAGATTTAAATTTAGGTTCTTTTTACTGCAAGGCTGATGCTCCATCCACTTAGCTGCAACTTCAGCAAGCATTATTAAATGCTGGGGATATGAAGAATTGTAGAAAACAAACAGTCCCTGCTCTCAAGGAGCTTACTGTCTAATAGGGGAGAAAACATGCAAACCGATTCTGCACACCTGAGATATATATATGAATATATGTGTGTATGTGTAGGTATAGGTGTTTGTATCCACATATGCATATCTATATAGATGTGTGCCTCTCTATCTATGGAGATGTCACTCTATCTGTCTTTGCCTATTTGTATCAAGATAGATATAGACATATACACACATATACTAAAGGCAGTCTCAGAGGGAAGGCACTAAGAGGACTAGAAAGGCTTCTCCCAGGAGACAGGACTTCAGCTTATACTTGAAGCTAGGGAAACCTAGAGGCGGGGATAAGGGGGAAAAGGGTGACAGAGATAATAATCAGGGATAATGCACAAATTAGATGTGGAAAGTGTTTTGCAAGATTTGAAGCCCTCTTTTGTTACTATTATCATCTTGTTCTCATCAGATTTAGAACTTAAGGGATCTTAGAGGACAGGAAATATAAGGAGGTTAAGTATCTTGCCCAAAGTCACACAGCTAGTCAGTATTCAGGTCAAGAATCAAATTGCATTCTTCCTGACTCCAAATAGTATTTTATTTATTGCCACCTAGAGTCCTAAGATAAGTTCCTGCACTCTTATTCTTATTATCAGTAGTATTTTAGGGACTATCAAAGAAGTGGGTAAAATAGCTGCTTTTTCTAACCAAAGTATTTGGATATAATCTCATTCTCTATAGATACCTTGGAAGTGCTTTCAGTTCAATAGCCAACAGAACAGTAAGGATATGTACCTCATACATCTATATGAAGGAATATATACATCATCTTCCTACATAATTTGACTTCCTCCACTGGCTCTCTATATTGTGAAAGCTTTTCTTTCTGTAGAATTTGGAGATAATGAGTTTTTCGTATATAACTCCTTATGGATTAATGTCATAACTGAGCAATTGTTGTTAGCCATTATTCTATGAAGAGGTCTGGTTCCAGTACCAACCTGTTGAGTAAGCCACAATATTTTAATGGTTCTTCTGATATTTGTAGCGTGGAATCTATTGCCTGTTGGTCTATGAAAGAAAGTTTCTCTTGTATAATTCTAACTTTTAGGTTTATCTAGTTCAGATTCTGTAGATGCTAAATTTTTACAGCCTGAAGTGATCCATTATATAGATTTTTTCCCATTTCAAAACATGATCACAAAATCTGTGATCCTTAAGGAACGACAATTTCTAGTGGCAGTGACCTAGTCCTGAACTGCCAACATAATCTTCCATTTCCATAAACAAATTCATGGGAATCAACCATTTCTTTAATACTTCTTCACTGACATTTTGCTGGCTACATTTATGTGGGTATTACCTATGAAAGGATTACATGCCATCCAGAGATAATGAATACAAGGGAATGGTCTTGTTGTCAACTTTTTCTGTTGCTCAATGAGACAATATAATATTTGCTTGTTCTAAAAGTATTCAGTAAGTATTTTGAGTAATAATAATAATGATTACTTTGTAAAAATATAATCATTATTATTATTATAAAATATTACAAATTATTATAAAATATTATAAAATGTTACAAAATAATCATTATTATTACTCAAAATATTTACTGAATGAGTGAAATAGAATTCCTACATTAATATCTTAAATTTAGCAAGTTGTGATCATGTATTGAAATTTAAGTTAATTTTCTTAGGGGTGAAGAATTAAACTCAATTTTTGTTTAAGTAGCTAATAGCTTTTAATAAATAAATAAACTAGTGGTTTTGATATTCAGATTCTTAGGCAATGACTATATTATTCTTTCATAACAAGTTTAAAAAATAAAAAAATTTAAAACTGCATTTCAATATGTCTCCATCAGAATTTGGGAGTTTATTCCTTTATAAGAATATGTGATACTAATTTTTTTTCCTATTCAAAAGAGAACTATGTGGATCCCAAAAGATTAGGGGGAAAGTAAAAATAACCCATTAAAATTATTCTTTCATTGTAAATATAATTTTTAAATTCATAAACTTCTTTAGACTTCCCTTCACTTATTCCCTTTTGAGAAAGAAAAGTTATTTTCAGTGGTTTATAGAGATCAAAGTTCTATCAGGTTAACTACTAAGTATATGTTTCAGAAACTCAAATGATATTGAGTAAATTCAATCTGTGATTTCTCAATTTTGGTGTGCTACCTTATAAATTCTACAAAATCCTTTCTCCACTTTCAGGATCTTTAGGACCATATTTTGGTAAGTTCTGGGACAAACAAGTTGTGTTCTTGTGTTTCTGTTTTCACATTACTAAACCTAACCAGCCATACTGTATCTTTTCAATTCACAAAGTACCTCCTACTATATAATCTGTGGCTTTTGCAACCACATATTTTAAAGTAGTCATTGAGCCCTGAAAGGCAAATGCTATCATTCAAGTTCTAATTACATGCTACCTGGGTTTTACAGGACAGGAAAAAAAAATGAATTCTGTATTTCTAAAATGCATTTCTGACCATAAGCAATCTCTAAAAATGATGTCCAAAATAATTTCAGACTATCACTAGTACAATTATTTTTATAACTCATGTACTACCCTATTCAAATTATATTTTAGTTTTTTCTTAGGTTGTTTCTTTTTGATAGATTGGTCAATAAATACCAAATCAAGCAGTCAAGTAAATATATTTTCATTGATATTGGCAAGCATATAATTAACTCTGAGGATAAAAGAAAGAAAAATCAATTTGTGATTACTTTTCAGTTCTTACCATTAGTCATTTATAATCAGATTTGTTCTACTAAGAGAATATATATATATATATATTTATTTATATACATATATATGTGTGTTGTTTATATATTTATATGTTATATGTATATGAATATATATGAATATATGTATATGTGTTTATGTATGCACAACACAGATAAATAGAAAAATAGATGGATGGATGGATGGATAGATAGATAGGTAGATAAATAGATAGATAGATAGATAGATAGATAGATAGATAGATAGATAGATAGATAAGTAGATATACCTATACAAATACTTATGAATGAGCTTGGCAAAAATCAAGACAAAACTCTTCCGGGAGCTAATCTGTCCTTTTGCCTACCATTTAAGACCCCCACAAAGCAATTTGTGTTGTACTTTCCTTAGCTTAACTCCTGTTACTACAAATGCAGGCTAACATGGACATCTTTGTTCCTCAAATAGGCTGTGCAATTCTCCCATTCCTTCTGTAACTGTATTTTTCTCATACTTTCTCTTCTCTCTGGAATGTCCTCTACCACCACCATCACTTTTCTGTTGCGTTTTTACTCATCCTTTAAAGCACATCTAAATGCTAATGTCTTCAAAAAATCTTCCCTTATTCCTCTCTAGTCATAAACATTTCCCCCTTAGATATAACACAATACTTTATTTCACATCTTTCTAATTGCACTTATTCTATATTAGAATTTTCTACAGGCAGCTAGGTTCATAAATAAATAAGAGCACTGGACCTGAATTCAAAAATATCTGAATTAAAACTGACCTAAGCAAATCATTTAACCTCTGTGACTCAGTTTCTCCAACTGGAAAATAGGTATAACAATAATAGCATCTATCTTCCAGAGTAACAATAAAGATAAAAATGAGATAATACTTGTAAGATATTAGCATAGTACCTGGTACACAGTACTTAATAAATGTATATTTCCTTCTTTCTTTCCTGTGCCATATGTTTTTATTCTTAGAACTCAGAAATTACTATCCTATCTGAATTTTATGTATCCCTAAGGATATAATAACATCATAGAAAAAAAGATTTAGGGCTAGAAGTCTTGGAGACTTGGTTCAATTTTATAGAAAAGGAAACTGAGTCTTAGAAAGTTTAAGTGCCTACCCAAAGTCATACTGACAGTAATGAGCAGAACTAGCATTCAAATACAAGTTCTCTGAGTGCAAACTAGAATTCATTTTAAGCTCTTAAAAATGTTTATTAAACTGAATTATTGTCAAATTTTGGGGGATGTATATTCATATAAATTTTTCAAAAATATATACTGGATTATGTCAATTATACTAGATTATTTCAATAGCATATTATCAATATCTAAATATGACTTTGAGACTTGTAAATTAATTTTGCAAGCAGGAGACAATTTTGTTTATGTAATAAACATTACACACAACTAATCTGTGTTGATTAAGAAGTAATTCACATTTATAATTTATATTAGAAATTTCAATATTTCTCAATATTCTCTGATCTCTATAATTTAATATTTTAGACAGAATCATTTTGTGTGCATATATGTAAGAATTACCATTTACACTTGTTTTTTAGGCCAATCATCCCAATTTATAGAGTAGTAATTTTAAAAATGGTAAAATTCAATTAATTACTAAACATTAATTAAATGTTTATTATGTGCCATATACTGTGCTAGACTCTGAGATTAGAAATTCAAAAATTAACAGTTTATGCCCTCGAGGAACTCACAATTTGTTGGGGGAGACTACATATATTCCTAAACACAATACATATAATATATATGTATATATGATACATGTGCTTCCCCGACACATTTCTTTAGCTAAAGCATTGCATAACAAGAAAAGTAGTTCCAAAGCATTTTCTGTCAAAAACTAAGGATATACTGCCCCACAAATGCTCTCACAGTGCAGGAGGAGAGAATGGAAGAGTGGACAAAGGCTTAAAATACACAGGTAGTGAGGATCATATGGGTTACACCTATGGCTAAGGCAGCTTATAACTCTAGAATGATAGAGTCTCAATGTCCAAGAATTTGTGTTCTGAAGAATCCTCAGGATATTTATTCATTATGAATTTCAACTAGAGTGTTACCATATTCTCTTTTAGACCGAGCAATAATCCTTGGCATAGGATCAAAGTTGTACAAAAGCTTCTTTCCTCTAAATCTGATGGAGGCTCATGCCTGAGGTTATTAACACTTCCAGGTTGTATATATATTTTTACAAAAGGGATTATGTCTCTTTCAACAAATTCTAGCTAAATCAAAAGTTCCTTCCCTCAATAAGTCACTCCATATTGTAGTATGGGATTAGTTTTAATTTTGTCACTTTTGCATACCATTCTCCTTTGGAAATTTTATAATATTTAATGGTTAGGGACAAAGATATAAATAAAATCTATGGATTGGTGGTAAATTTATTGTCTTATTGTCTTTTCTAGAAATAATTGAGGTATTCAAGACTCCTATAGCAATTTTTAAAAATTAAATACAGGCTCTCCCCTTGGGCAGCTAGTTAGTCCAGTGGAATCTGGAAGACCCATTTTCCTGAGTTCAGATCTTACTATTTACCATTATTACAGCTTTTTACTAGCTTAGTGATCTAGGTATTTATTAGCTCTGTGACCCTGGTCATGTCACTTAACCTTGTTTGCCTCAATTCTTCATCTTTAAAATGAGCTAGAGAAAGAAATGGCAAAGCAGTCCCGTATCTTTGCCAAGAAAACTTTAAATGGGACCAAGAAGAGTTGGGATACAATTGAATGACAACAATCCCTTCATGCTTGAATTATAGCCATAGTCTTAAATCGTGGGTTGTACCCCCATATGGAATCGCATAACTGAATATGGAGGGTCACAAAAATTTTGGCAGCAGTAAAAGGTTTCTGAATGCAAAGCCCAAAAATTAATTCAAAATCAAACATATAATGAATCCTAGGTGTTTCTGGCAGCACTTGCCCATGTTGCATCATGATACTTCACTGCAGCTTTGGTTCTGAACACACAATATGTGCACTTTGCACTTTGCATGCTGCCAGGAACACTTTGACTCAAAATCAAGATGGAATTGTGGGAAAAGTTATATGGTACAAAGGGGTCATGAGCTGAAAAAGTTTAAGAACCCCTGAAATAACTGACCTTCCTAAACCCAACCTACTTTTCCTTTCCAATCTAACAAGCCATTATCAGAATAATCTTTCCAAAACACTTGTCTCATGCCAACCCTTCTAAAATGTCAATAGCTCCCCATTACTTAGCAGCTTTCTCAACTCTTTAAGGCCTAAATCAAGTTGTCCTTTCTCCATGAAGACATTCCTGATCACTCAGATCTATAGAAATCTCTCTCCTCACATTCAATCATGAGTTTTACAAAATAAAAGAGATGTTTTCTGTGGCACTTTACGTTTTACTCTACCAATGCTAGAATCTGTTAAGGCTAAGAATTATTTTCAGATGGAAACATGGTAAATTAGTTTTAAGACAAGTATGTATGTTTAAAATATTGAATAGTTTTTAAAAACAATCACTCCTCTTAAATTCTTATAAATGAAGATGTGTACATTATTCCACTTTAAAAAAATAAATTTTTATTGATGTCTTTTTCATATCATAATTATGTGATATTGATTATTTTTGTGTTTTTTAAAAATTTTCTTCAACCAGTATTTATTGGCTCTCCCTTCTACTTCTTACTCACCAAAAAACCCCAGACTTATGGATTATTGTAATAATTCACAACTTCTTCAGATTTTAAACATCAGCACAAAAAATAGCATTTATATTTATTTCCTTCTAAATCACATCTCCTTTCTGTAACTCAATTGCCTTATCTGTAAAGAAGATAGGTAGTTTTATATAATTTTTAAAGCCTCCTTTGGCTCTAGAAATTCTATGAATTCTATTTATATGAACTTTATTTTGTTGGAAGTTATATATAGTATAACATGTGCTTCATTTAGTCAAAAGGATGGTGGGTTCAAGTCATACCACTTTTATTTACTATCTGCTATACCATGATCAAATCATTTAATCTTTATGGACTTCACTTAAGGAAAATAATATCCATGGTATCTACTTTACAAAGTTGTCTTAAATAGGAATGAGTTACTGAGTGCTTTGCAAATCTTAATACGTTTATACATTTCATCTCTCTTTGTGTAAACTGATTTCTCTTAATTTTACTAATCCCCTGAACTCAATAGTTTTCTGGAAATGGATCACCAAAGCAAAATGACACTAAATTATTTTTCCTATCTGAATAATTTTAGGCTAATATTTAGATATATAAGACACAGTGACTATAAAGCAGATTTTCAAAATTGAAAATTACCTTAGATTCTGATTTCAGTTTCTCTTCTTTCAATTCTTCTGTTACTTTATGAATTTTTTCCCGACACTTGCCTATTTCCACTCGTACTAGAATACAGAGTAAATTTTTAAACACAACAATTCTTTATAAAACATATGTTTCTGTAGCATTGGGTGAGAAACCTTGGCAACTTATCCCTCCGCCTCAATAACTTTAGAGTAAATGAGCTTCCTGAATCAGCCTGACCAGGCCCTCCAAAATTTAATTCGGGTTTAAGTCAAACGTTATGGGGAGACATAAAAGAAAATATATAAAGTCCTATGCAAAATGACAGAAATGTACTTGACCTTCATGCCTCAAACGACGACTCTCTTCTGCCTGATGTTCAGTAAATATGATGTGCTGGAATAAGGAGTCTAAACTCATTTTAGATGCAGTCTCTGATGAATCCTTTTTTTTTTTTTTTTTTTTTTTCCTCTGCTCTCAAGTACTTTCTGACTGAGACTGAAGACCCTGGATTTCACAACAGAGGTCAGTTATGAATCTGCCATTCTTCTTCCCCTTACACCCCGGACAGGGGGGCAATTATGGGCCTCTGTTGGTACAATATGAGGGGGCTTAACCTGGAAGAGTTCCCTTAGGGCCTTACATTGATCCAACCTGACAGTTGTGGGAAGAGGCCAGGATTGTGCTCAAAGAATTAGGGCAGGGCCCATTTAGAAAGAGAAAGATTTATATTATATTATATTTATATTATATATGTATATTATAATATAATATATATCATAATATAATATAAATATTATTATTATTATTATTTTATTCTTTCCAAGAAGAATGGGTTTTTATTTGGACCCTCCTTCCCTTTCCCCACAATTCCCCTCAGCAGCAGCTTGGCCAAGGAGTCTTGAAAATTTTAATTTTTTCCCCAAACCTTCCTGCCCTCTTCCCTAAAAAGAACGTATTTTTCCTCAAAAAATGGCGAGTGGGGTCTGGTTTGGGAGAAAATTGAGGCCCTGAAGTTTGGGGGAAAGTTGAGGCCCTGAGGTTAGAGTGAAATGGCGGGAGGAGACACACATAACTAGGCCCCATATTGACCTCACTAAAGGCCTCAGGGTATAAGGTGAGAATCTCCAACCCCTCCCCCCTGGCTTTCCCCCTTAAAGCCCCGGATTCTAGAAGCACTTCCTGGTTACCCTCCTCAAAGTAGTCCCTGCTTCAGGGTTCTGCTGGAGCCTCGGTCCCAGCCTGGGACAGCAGGAGAGGGGGAAGGAGGGGGGAGGGGAAGGAGGGAGGTTCCCAGAAAGCACAGGGTCCCGTGACCACCGTGGGAGCATTTATTTTAACTCATTTTCATTTCTACTTGACAAAGTATACTACTTGCAAGCCATGTGGACTAGGTTCTGGAATATGAAAATAATATAAAACACAAGACATAACATCTTACTAGGACTTGGAGATAAAATAGACAAAAGATTTTCTGGGGCCTCGTATATGGGGCCAGGTCCTTCCCAAGTTTCTAAGACGAAAACATCCAGGAATACCTTAGAATAATTGAAGGGCAAAAGGCCAGAGATTCTAAATAAAACCTTTGGCAAAGACTAAATTGTGTACTTTGAATATGAAGCCTGCTATTAATTCACCCGGCCTGACATACCCGGCCTTAATCATTCCTTTGTAATCAGGCCATACCTTTTCGTGTGTGCTTTAAAATTAATAATTGCCTTTTGTAATCAAGCTTCAATGAGATTCACACTTTAATGTCCGTGTAGTATATATCAAGGACCAAAGTGGTTAGCTAATTACAGCTTAAACATGAAAGGTACCTTTGGCACAGATGCTCTCTTTTTCCCCCTTAATTTAAAAAAAAATGATGCTTTAGTTGCCAGGGGAAAAAAAAAAAACAAAAAACTATCTTAAATGTTTGGCTTAGTGTCCAACTGTCAAAATGACAAAAAATTGCTTTTCAAAAAAAAAAATCAAAAACAAAAAACAGAAAATCCCACTACTATTACAAAATAAATAAATGAACAAATAAAAACTTAGATTAATAAGCCTTTACCTTTAAAAAGAAAAAGGAAAACAAATTCTAATTTATAGTGGACATCACAAGCACATCAACATTTAATTTAGGGGCTGGCAGAATAAAATCAGTTCTCAATTTTAACCTATTCCACAGTTGCTACTTGAGTTTGCATGTAGACATATGTATAATAAATATATATTTGCATTATATATCTATGTAATTATATAAAGATATATGTGTGTATGTAATATAAATAATTATGTACATATATATGCACAGACAGACATATGCTTATAATGTAGTTACTCAGAAATGTTAATAAAACAAAAGCTAGAACTAAAGGATATAATTTAGATTCAGTGCAGAAATCAGTCTTAAAGGTTATTTCCTTATTTTACAACTGAAGAAACTGAGGACAGGAAGGTTCTTGCAAAATCTATGGTCATATAAGCAGCAAGGAACATAATGGGAATATATATTTTTTAATAATAGCTTTTTTCTTTTCTTTTTTTTACTTTTTTATTAATTTTTATAATTATAACATTTTCATTGACAGTACATATGCATAGGTAATTTTTTACAACATTATCCCTTGTACTCCCTTCTGTTCCGAGTTTTTCCCCTCCTTCCCTCCACCCCCTCCCCTAGATGACAGGCATTCCCATACATATTAAATATGTTATAGTATATAGGATGGGAATAATTTGAGTCACTTAGATATCCAACTTAATTGGAGAATAAATTCTCTGGATTAAAAAAAAAAGATTCATTCTCTTTTTGGTACTATTTTCCATGACTTCGAGGATAATATTGGATGGCAGTGTTGAATCTGGACTCAAGAAGACTTCAACTCCAGACTCAGACACCTACTAGCTGGGAAAGTCATATAACCTCTGCCTCAGTTTCTTTATCTATAAAATGGGTCTAATAATAAAAATACCCACCTCCTAGAATTGTTATTACCTTTAAAATGAGATGATATTTACAAAGCAAAGCACTATGTAAATGCTAGCTATTTTTGTTAGCCTTCTCTCAAGGAGGTAAATATTCAGAAGTGTGCTCCTATTTAACATTCTTGCTGTATTGATCCAACTCAAAATAGTAGTTGTTAATCATTAGTATGCTTGTTTCTCTATGTTGGAACATGGGAGGATAAAATTCTAGAACCTTTTGGGAATCCCAGACCTCACACAACCAAGTATCATGAGGCAGATTGTGGTAGGAGAGAATACTAGTGTTCATTTCTCTTCTTTCTTCATTTCATGCATTGTTCGTCAGCATCCTTCTGACAATTTTAGCATCTTTTAATTTCAAATTGGAGTGCTGCTTCTAAGTGGTACCTATCACCACAGAAACTATAAAATAGGTGGTTGTGGTTTTTTTCCCTCTCCAGAAACAAGTAAGGACCCACATTTGCATTTGCACCCACACCAATGGCTTATGAATTTCATATTAAACACCTAAAAAGTAATAGCAAAAAATAAAAATCCAAAAATGGAAACAAAATTTGGAGAAAAATCAGATGTTTCTGAACAATTTAAACATTTTCTGTGGGGTTTCCTATTTAAGGTAGCTCTAGGTCACTAAAGTAATTATGGAAAGTAGGAATTAAGAATAAAGTATTCAAGGTAGAATACAAAAACTTCATTGGTTCTAACAAATCTTTTTGGTTTTGGCTTCCCCTGACCCATTTTGCTTAACCGGATTCTTGGGATTCTGAGGGATGAGAATGAGAGGAGACTGACAGAAAAATGGTTAGTCTCATAGAACCCTCCATGATTTTTTATAATTCAGTGACTTTCTTTCCTATTCCTGTTGCCTCCCCCATATCTGTTCCTCCCGCCAACTCCTTTAGATTTGAGGAAGAACACATGTAAATAATAAGGAAATACTAGTGGTAAAGGGTAATTTCTAATTCTAGGTCAGACAGAGACTTGAGAAAGGGAGGTTGATCCTGCTAGGAAGAAAAAATGAGTTCAAAAGATAGGTCTGCAGGTTGTGTAAGTGTCTTCCAAATTTCTGGGGCTAAGTGGGGGAAATTAAAGACTTCTTTCCTTAAGGAAAAAAAAAAAGTTAAGTAGAGCTGAAATTGTTATTTTTCCTCTAGTCTTAAACTTGTGTTTAAAAGCCTGCCTTATTAAAAGAGCTTAAAATTAATCCTCTGGTTGTAAGAAAAAAGGAGAAGAAAAAAGAGAAAAGGAGAAGAAGGGAAAGAAAAGAGAGTAGAGGAGAGAAGGGGGAGGAAGGAGAATGAAAGGAAAAGTAAAGAGAGGAGAGGAAAGGAGAAAAAAGAAGAAAAGGGGAGAAAAAAAAGGTAAAGGGGGGATACACACACAGAGGGCACAACTTTGTGTTGGTCAAGGAATGAGCTCAAGAGAATGGATTAGTAACATGACCAGAAGTTACTAATAGCCCTGTAGTATTGGAGATGTATGATTCTTCTATATGTGCATGACTGCAAGGATTCCCTATGTATACTTCTTCATGCATTTGCTCTGACAACATAGGTTCCCTCTGCCCACCTTTCCCATTGATGGTATTCATATTTGTGGGAGAGATATTTTGGCGGGGTTATTAATGAAATATCATATTGCTATTTTCCTCACTGTGACATTTCATCAAATGCCTTTGCATCATGTTATCTGGCTGATTAGTGAAAGAAAAAGGAAGGAAGGAAGGAAGGAAGGAAGGAAGGAAGGAAGGAAGGAAGGAAGGAAGGAAGGAAGGAAGGAAGGAAGGAAGGAAGGAAGGAAGGAAGGAAGGAAGGAAGGAAGGAAGGAAGGAAGGAAGGAAGGAAGGAAGGAAGGAAGGAAGGAAGGAAGGAAGGAAGGAAGGAAGGAAGGAAGGAAGGAAGGAAGGAAGGAAGGAAGGAAGGAAAGAAGGAAGAAAGGAAGGAAGGAAGGAAGGAAGGAAGGGAGGAAGGGAGGAAGGGAGGGAGGGAGGGAGGGAGGGAGGAAGGAAAGGAGGGAGGGAGGGAGGGAGGGAGGAAGGAAAGGAGGGAGGGAGGGAGGGAGGGAGGAAGGAAGGGAGGGAGGGAGGGGAGGGAGGAAGGAAGGAAGGGAGGGAGGGAGGGAGGGAGGGAGGGAGGGAGGAAGGAAGGAAGGAAGGAAGGAAGGAAGGAAGGAAGGAAGGAAGGAAGGAAGGAAGGAAGGAAGGAAGGAAGGAAAGAAGGAAGGAAGGAAGGAAGGAAGGAAGAAAGGAAGGAAGGAAGGAAGGAAGGAAGGAAGGAAGAAAGGAAGGAAGGAAGGAAGGAAGGAAGGAAGGAAAGAAGGAAGGAAGGAAGGGAGGAAGGGAGGAAGGGAGGAAGGGAGGAAGGAAGGGAGGGAGGGAGGGAGGGAGGGAGGGAGGGAGGGAGGGAGGGAGGGAGGGAGGGAGGGAGGGAGGAAGGGAGGGAGGGAGGAAGGAAGGGAGGGAGGGAGGGAGGGAGGGAGGGAGGAAGGGAGGGAGGGAGGAAGGAAGGAAGGAAGGGAAGGAGGGAGGGAGGGAGGGAGGAAGGAAGGAAGG
Organism: Sminthopsis crassicaudata; assembly: GCF_048593235.1. NCBI lineage: Eukaryota > Metazoa > Chordata > Mammalia > Dasyuromorphia > Dasyuridae > Sminthopsis > Sminthopsis crassicaudata. Next base: position 593,308,053 of record NC_133618.1, on the reverse strand, counting down.
AAGGAAGGAAGGAAGGAAGGAAGGAAGGAAGGAAGGGAGGAAGGAAGGAAAGAAGGAAGGAAAGAAGGAAGGAAGGAAGGAAGGAAGGAAGGAAGGAAGGAAGGAAGGAAGGAAGGAAGGAAGGAAGGGAGGGAGGGAGGAAGGAAGGAAGGAAGGAAGGAAGGAAGGAAGGAAGGAAGGGAGGGAGGGAGGGAGGAAGGAAGGGAGGAAGGAAGGAAGGAAGGAAGGGAGGAAAGAAGGAAGGAAGGAAGGAAGGAAGGAAGGAAGGAAGGAAGGAAGGAAGGAAGGAAGGAAGGAAGGAAGGAAGGAAGGAAGGGAGGAAGGAAAGAAGGGAGGAAGGAAAGAAGGAAGGGAGGAAAGAAGGAAGGGAGGAAAGAAGGAAGGAAGGGAGGAAAGAAGGAAGGAAGGGAGGAAAGAAGGAAGGGAGGAAAGAAGGAAGGAAGGGAGGAAAGAAGGAAGAAGGAAGGGAGGAAGGAAAAAAGTGGATTCTCAGAAAATATCAAGAAATTAGCTTTTGGGGGGGTAGGGAAAGGGTATAGTTTCTATGATACTTGAAAATGTCAAAGTTCCAAGTGCTACATCATTGTCCATGGGGGTCTGCTTTGTATCCTTTTCTATTTCTACATTTTCTGCTTCATACATTCCTACACCTTTCACTCTCACTCCCTTATGGACTACTCCAATTTCATATTGTTACTTGAGGACACCTCCTACACATAAGCTTCAGAAGACCTTCTCCAGTGCTTGGCTAGCCTTGATTGAAGGCATTCTATAGTTCCACATACTATAACTATAATTTAACAGCCCCCACTGATGTCAGTTTTTTTTCCCTTAAATAGTCAGCCAAAGGAGACCATTAGTTTAAACCAAAGTCATTAATGAAATAGCTTAGGAGAAGTAATAGCAAAATATTTCATCATTTCTCCCCAAAACCTGAGCTATATTTTCCCACACAGACTTGATGGGAAGAAGAGAGCCTCATTTGAAATACATTTAGAGAAGAATACATATAGTGAACAACTTTAGCCAAGTAATTCACCTATAGAAGATATGTATGGAGAACACATACCTGGAGGACATATCTGACCAAGAAACACATGTAGAGGAAGAATTCATACTTCTTATATTACAGGGCTACATGCGATTTCATTATTTGCCTCCTATTAATACTGATCTAGTCTCTGCTGGATGGGCTTACTTTAGTTTTCAGGTCTACAAGACATTCCTCTGCCGGACAAAACACTTTGAAAGTTACTTGACTCTAGTCTCCACTACCTGTTACACTTTCTTAACTAAAACCTTGCCTCTGAACAACAGAAACCCCTTTCATCTTAGTTCCCTCAGAATCTAGCCTACTCCCCCGGCCTTTCATTTCCTTAACAGGAAATCCTCAGTCCTGAGCACCAAAGAGGAGAGTCATCCAAACTAGATAATGCACATAGGCGGTCTTTCACCTCTTTTTCATGAGGGGTTCTTCACAGTTTAATCCTTGTAGGTTAAACTATAAGCTCAGTGATAGTTTTTTCCCCTCTATCGTTTACCAAAATAATCTGGGAATTTATAGTTCCATGATTTTCCAGCTCCAAGTCTCTCAGTTTGTCTATTCTTGTCACACATTTCCTTATCCCTTCACATACAAATATGGCCACTCAAAGTCTGAAACAGGTTTTGGTTCACACACTTAAGACATATTTAGCCCAAACCTTTTTGCTTAACTCTAAATTTCAGGCCTAGAGTCCAAATTACTCCTGAGATAGCTCCTCCTTCACCCTCCACCAGTATCTCAAACTCATTATGTCCAAATGAATTTGATCATTTTACTCCAAAACCTTCTTTCCCTTACTTGCCTATCTTTAATAAAAGTACCACCATCTGTCACCCAAACTTGAAAGTTTATAATCAATTTTTTTAGTTCTGCCTCTCAAAGAAGCAAAAGATTCAAAGATTCAATAAATAAAAGCCAATAAAGTCCTTCCTCATTCTGATCAATATGGCAATTTTCTCATATTCCACTTTTCACTAATCAAAGTACATAGCACCTAAATGTTTGCAGCAAAAGATAAATTAAAAATTTTTTTTAGTTTAAAATTTTAAAGTCTTAGAACTGGTTTTCAGAAGAAACAATTTTTTTTAAGAAAACTTAAAACAGTCTTGAAATTAAGCTCAATAACTTTGGTAAGACACCTAAATTATTTGTGTTCATGCCCTCAAAAAGAACATAGGCAGTAAAATAAATGAATTTCTTTCCCTTCCCCTATTGCAATACATTTGCCGTGGGCTAGTGGTTATTTGCAGGCCTGGTGTAGAATTTAGGGAAGTCATCTATCTCAGTAAGAAAAGGAAATGCATTTTAAATCATAAGAGCAATAAAGATTTATGCAGATTTGTGTAAACCCTTCTAGCAAAACAATTATCGATTGCTCAATAACACAGGTGCTAGTGTGATTATGAACCAGAAATCCTAAAGTCTCAGGTTTAGAGACAATGAGTGATCTTAAACTTTTCCTTTCCTTAGATATATAATTCAATGAAACCTGTGCAGATGGAAATCTTAGATTTGAAAATCAAATGTGGATATCACAATGCAAATAATTGGCTTTCTTTCCAAAGAACATCTGTTTGAACATATGAAAACAGTTGTTTATGCTTTTACCAAAATCCAAAAAAAAAAGATGTAATAATTCTCTGCTGGGGTTAGTAGTGACTAAGGGAAGAAAGATGCCTTGTATATTGCTTTCTTTTCATTATATTAGCCATTTTTCATATTTTCTATTATATGTAGAAAATGAGATCATATGCTTGTTCATAGTAGGTTCTCAATAGCATTTATTGAATGAATGGTTATTGTTTTTAAATTGAGATTACCATATTTAAAATGTATGCATTTGATTAATGATTTTATATCACATAATGTTTTATTAGATTAATGCTTTTATATCACATAATGCATTATTATTATGGCTACACCTTTTATACTTCTAATAATGATTTTCATTATAAAAGTGTAATTCTTTGTCATTTATAAAGTGCTTCCATTTGATTCTCATAAAAGTTCTTGAAGTTGACAAGGCAATTTTTGTTATCCTCATTTCAGAGATGCAGAAATTTAAATTAAGGAGGATTATTATGTAATCATCCCACATTCACAGTACTTCTGGAGATGGGAAAAAGGGAAAGGGAGAACAAGGGATTCCACCTAGAGGGGTTGGAGAGGATTAAACAGGGGCAAAATTGAAGCAAAAGTTGGCAAAGGGAGAAAGGAGAGAATCACCTGGGGAGGAGGAAATCTGCATTCTGTGGAGAGAAATTGATCCCCACTTACTCCTCCTGCACACATCTTACTCATCTTGTCTGAGAGTCTTCACAGCTTTCCATAAACTTGTTCCACATGGTCCTGTGAAATCCAGCTGAGTTGAGTCAGGCTCTGAGTACTAATATCCACAGCCAAGGTCACTTCAAAGAGAAGTCATTTTTGCCCCTAGATTTCTGTTCACCTATGATTTCTCAAAAATGGTCCTTTCCTTGGATGTGACCCTAAAAGTCTGTAACTTTCTTATGTTCAGTTTCACTTTGCATTAAAATTGTGGTGGGAAGTAATCTGGGATTCTACTGGTCCTTGGTTGGGGTTGAGTGGGAGGATTTGGGGGGAATGCAGTGCACATGTTGGAGGGTACGACATAATAAAATTGAGGTAAGTTCTTTTTACTATGCGTGACAACTTTGTATTTTGTATAATCTTCTGTACTTATGAAACTTACATATGTAGCTGGCATAATTTGCTGAAACTACAAATTATTTGACTTGAGGGGAAAAAAAATAGATCATTACCGAACATTATATTTGACTTTCCTGTCCCATCTGCTACCATTCTCCTACTCTCCAGTTTCCAAGAGAACCTGAGATAGGCTTTTAAAGAGTGTAGAAGCCATGTAATTTCCCAATGGGCTATATGGGCCTCAGCAGTGACTAGGAAAAAAAGCTGGAGAAATTCTGGAGCCTGGACACACTTCTAAGAGGTGGGAAGTCAAAGGACCAGAGGGCAAGGGAGAAACCAGAGGAAGTTCATTTGGTGTGATAGAGTCAGATGGATGTATAGCAGGAGTTTCCCTTAACTCCAGAACTCATCATTATACAGATAGGGAAACTAAGGTCCGCAGATCTGAGAGCTGAATCCCAGTTTTCTGATATTAAATCCATCATGACTTCTCTGCACCATGCTGCCTCTTGTTTATCCTCCACTTCTCTAATTTATCAAAATATTCTAAGTTTTTTAGTTCTTTTAGTCATGTCCAAGTTTTCATGACCTCATTTGGGGTTTTCCTGGCAAAAAACACTGGAGTTATTTGCTATTTCCTTCTCCAGTTCATTTTGCAATGAAGAAACTGAGGCAGAGTTAAATGACTTGCCCAGAGTCACACAACCAGTAAGAGTCTGAGGCCAAATTTGAACTCAGGCCTTTCTGATACCAGGCCCAACACTATCCACTGTACCATCTCGCTTCAATTAATATGTTAGTTGAATCAAAATTCAGTTGATAAAATCCTTTTCTCTCCTGAACATCTATAAAAGGACAGTGTAATCACTGGAAATATAGTCCACATATACATATATACACACATAGAGTAACATGCTTCCTTATCTACATACTCAGACACAGAAATACACACACATTTATCCATATGTAAACATGCACCTAAAACAATATTAGTATGGTGACATATAATATAGATTTCTCTCTTGGTTGAATCTTGTTTGATTTTTCTGAAATTAATGATTGCTACCTGTACTTTTTTCTAATAAATTCTACTCCTGATCTTTGTTGTAGGATATATATTTTTTTGGTGTTGTTGTTGTTGTTGTTGTTGTTGTTGTAGGATCTTCTTACCCATCTCTGCTAACTCTTCCGTTTTAATTCTGCTCCTTAAGTTGGCTTAACCTCCCGCTACCGACAGGTCCCTCCCTTGTCTTCTTCCCTCACTCTTAGCTTCCTCCTCTGCCCATCCCTCCCCTCTAATTTCTTTATTGATTTTGGAGGTATCATCTCCTTCGTGGTATATATTTAACCAATTCCTGATATAAGTAGGTTTTCAGAACTATGAGCCCCCTCCCATACCTCTGTGTCTATTCCTCCTCTGTACCTCATTTGTATAACAATTACTATTTTTTCCTTTTCTTAGAAGCTTTTGACTTTTAGAGTCAGATCATGCTTACCTCTGCCCCAGTCTTTCTTTTGAGCTACCCAATTGCTGATGTCAGTCTTAAACATATGGTATACATTTCCATGTAAAAAACATAAATAATTTGTACATGTTCAGTTCTTTGAAGTTGATCTTTGATAATGGCTCTGTGTTAAATTTTCTATTGAGTTTGGATTTGGTTGAAAGAAAAGTCCAGAAAACTACAAGTTCATTGAATGTCCATTTTTTTTTCATTCAATATTATGTATAATTTTTGCTGGATATGATATTTTTGGCTACAGGTCTAGTTCTTTTGATTGGCAGTAGATATGATTCCAAGACCTAAGGTCTTTTATTGCAGCTGCTTCTAAGTCCTAATCAATTCTAATTGTAGCTCCAATATATTTGAATTTTTTTTTTTCTTGTTTCTTCCTAAATTTTCTCTTTGATCTGAGAGTTTCAAAATTTGGCAATATTTCTTAAGTGTTTTCCACAAAGGATTTCTTTGAGGTGGTGATTGACAGATTCTTTTCTATTTGTTGTTGGTTTTTTTTTTTTTTTTAATTTGCTTATTAAAGCTTTTTATTTTCAAAACATATGCATTGGGCTAGCTAGGTGGTGCAGTGGATAGAGCACCAGCCCTGAATTCAGGGAGGATCCAAGTTCAAATCCCGTCTCAGACACTTAACACTTCCTAGCTGTGTGACCTTGGGCAAGTCACTTAACCCCAATTGCCTCAGCAAGAAAAAAAAAAAAAAAAAACAACATATGCATGGATAATTTTTCAACATCTACCCTTGCTAAATCTTGTGTTTCAAATTTTCTCATCCTTTCCCTCACTCCACCCAGATGGCTAATAATCCAATATATGTTAAACATGTTAAAATGTATGTTAAATTCAATATATGTATACATATTTATACAATTATCCTGCTGCATAAGAAAATCAGATCAAAAAGAAAAAAAAAACAAATGAGAAAGAAAACAAAATGTAAGCAAGCAACAACAAAAAGAGTGAAATTATCATGTTGTGATCCACACTCAGTCCCACAGTCCTCTCTCTGGGTGCAGATGGCTCTCTTCATCACAAGACTATTGGAACTGGCCTGAATCATCTCATTGTTGAAAAGAGCCACGTCCATCAGAATTGATCATCAAATAACGTTCTGTTGTCTTGTACAATGATCTCCTGTTTCTGCTCATTTCACTCAGTATCAGTTCATGTAAGTCTCTCCAGGCCTTATTGTTCTTAAAGAACAATAATATTCCACAGCATTCATATACCACAATTTATTCAGCCATTATTCAGCCATTCTCCAATTGATGGGCAGCCACTCAGTTTCCAGTTCCTTTCCCACTACAAAAAGGGCTGCCACAAATGTTGGGTTTTGTTTTTTTTTTTTTTTTCTATTTTTTACTTTCCCTTCATGTTCTACCACTGCAGAACAATTCTTTTTTTCTTTCTTTCTTTCTTTCTTTCTTTCTTTCTTTCTTTCTTTCTTTCTTTCTTTCTTTCTTTCTTTCTTCCTTCTTTCTTTCCTTCTTTCTTTCCTTTCTTTCTTTCTTCTTTCTTTCTTTCTTTCTTTCTTTCTTTCTTTCTTTCTTTCTTTCTTTCTTTCTTTCTTTCTTTCTTTCTTTCTTTCTTTCTTTCCTTCTTTCTTCCTTCTTTCTTTCTTCTTTCTTTCTTTCTTTCTTTCTTTCTCTTTCTTTTCTTTCTTCTTTCTTTCTTTCTTTCTTTCTTTCTTTCTTTCTTTCTTTCTTCTTTCTTTCCTTCTTTCTTTCCTTCTTTCTTTCCTTCTTTCTTTCTTTCTTTCTTTCTTTCTTTCTTTCTTTCTTTCTTTCTTTCTTTCTTTCTTTCTTTCTTCTTTCTTTCTTTCTTTCTTTCTTTCTTTCTCCCTTCCTTCCTTCCTTCCTTCCTTCCTTCTTCCTTCCTTCCTTCCTTCCTTCTTCTTTTTTCTTTCTTCTTTCTTTCTTTCTTTCTTTCTTTCTTTCTTTCTTTCTTTCTTCTTTCTTTCTTTCTTCTTTCTTTCTTTCTTTCTTTCTTTCTTTCTTTTGTTTTATTTCATTTTGTTTGTTTTTGGTGAGGCAATTGAAGTTAAGTGACTTGCCCAGGGTCACATGGAAGTTTTAAGTGTCTGAGGCTAGATTTGAACTCAGGTCCTCCTGAATTCAGGGTGCAGAACAATTTTATTTCTAGCATTGTTGTTTCAAGGTTCTTTTTTTGGTCACAGCTTTCAGCTGGTTCAAATATTCTTATATTTTCTTTTTCTTGATCTGTTCTCCAGATCTGTTGTTTTTCTTATGGGTGAGAAGGAACCAGCGCCTGTGAATGGGGCAGTGGGCAGGGATGCTGCTGGCTGTGAGCACTCCAGGAGTGAGGAGCTCCTCAGATTGGGGTTCCAGATCACAGGGGAGAGTTGAAGTGAAGCTAGAGACACCATGCCCCCCTCTCCCCATGATTAGAGGTATTTTCAATAACTCTTCCCAAAAAAAATTAATTGGCAAAGAGAGAACCAAACCATAAAACTTGATATGGGAATAGGGAAGTTTCTCCTGGGAGGTTCTTTGTTCTGTCACAGTCTTCTTGGTTTTTCACTACTCTGTGTTTGCCCTGAGGCACAAATTTGTTCTGTTTGTAGGTGAAATCTGAAGAGCTTGAAATCTACTAATCTACTCGACACTCTTCCCAGAACCCTCCTCTATAACAAAGAATTAAAAAAAAATAAGTGGAAAACCAATAAAAATATTCTCCAAATCTAATCCCTCTTCACCCACCCCTTCAAGGGAATAGTGGAAGAATGGGATGGGAAGCAGGAAAAGTGTCTTTTCACATCTCTTCTTTGCAACCAAGCTTGAGCTTTATCATTTTAAAACATTCAGTTTTGATTGTTTTGTGATTTGTTTTCAAAAAATGCATCTTAATTGATATCTTTTGTCTCAGCATAACTTAAACTTGCAATGATGTCTCCCCATCTCCCTCCAGAAAGCCATATTTTATAACAAAGTTCTTTTGTTCAAAGAAAAAGAACAGAGGGGAAAAAATCTAGCAACATCAATCAATGCACTGAAAAAAGATCTTCCCAATTTATGTAATGTACCAAAGCTATGCATCCTAACAATTTCTCTGCACTTGAATAGGAGGAAAAGTGAAGGGAATTTAATAAGCACCAGCAAAGGGAGCACCCACATTAATGAAATCATATATCCACTGAAATTGCAAAATAAGATTTATATTGAAAGTGTTAAATATACATTTTCTAAAATTGATTCTTGAAAACTTATTGCTTTAAGTTACAAATGTGTTGTGTTTTTCTCTTTCAAATAAAGCCATGTTTGACACTCTTCCAAATGACTTTTAACCTAACCAGGTGCATAGTTTATTAAAAATTCATTAAACAATTAACTTCTTTAATCAGCAATCTGTGTCTAGATTCTTATATAGCTCTGAACCTTATTGGCCCCAATAATTAGCATTGTCTTTCTAGTCTTATTACAATAATCTTATATATATATATGTACTATGATATGTATATAAATCCTGTTGGGTTTTTTTGAAATATATTTGCTAGATTGCTAATTCATCAAAGAAAAATTACTTCATGCTTTCAATATTTAAAATGACTTGAGTAGCCTTAGAGTGCTATTACATTATGAAATCCAGTAGCTGCCATTATTTTTACCTCTAAGATGCCTTAGACAGTGTTGAAATTTTTTATCATAGCTTACATGGTCCATAAACCTTAACTTTTATTTGACATTGAAAATATGTTGACAATAGGATAAACTACTAGATTGTAAAGGGGAATAAATAAAAGATTTAATTTGCAGTTCAGCAAGGAGCTTGTATTTGGGGGTCTTTGGTCACTCAAAAGTGTTTACATATTTCCTATTTAAGAATGAAATGCTTAATTTATAAGCTAAGAGTGAGGTTTTCTTCCTCATTGAACAAATAAAAGGAAATTAATTTAAATGATACCCAGAGAAGCATAAAGAAAAACTGTCTGCTACTAAGACAGTAGAGTATAAGAATAAAGAAAGTTGGGGCAGCTAGGTGGTGCAGTGGATAGAGCACCAGCCTTGAATTCAGGAGGACCCGAGTTCAAATCTGATCTCAGACACTTAACACTTCCTAGCTGTGTGACCCTGGGCGAGTCACTTAACCCCAGCCTCAGAAAAAGGAAAAAAAAAAAGAAATAATAAAAGAAAGTTATAGGATAGAATATAGAAAATAGAAATTCTTTAGTACTTTACCAAATTAGGTGAAGTTATACTTTGTGAATTAATTCCAGATATGATGCATTGGATAGATGGCCAGACATCTT